>NW_024043372.1:10380468-10402968 GCF_014851395.1 Micropterus salmoides
GTCAGCGGTGGTGTCACAGATGCAGACTGATCTTGCCCTCCTTGTGGAGCTGGTTGATGATCTTTGTTTCGAAGTCGGCATTGTGGACGCCGGTTGTCTTAAAGGCTCCAGCATAGCGATTCGCCTCCCAGTAGTGATGCCAGTTCCCCTGGTGGTCAGCTCCGTAACCAAACACCGACACCTGAACACAGACAGAAAGTAATGCCATGACATACTGCAATATAATATACTGTGACCACTGTGACACACTACATAACCAAGTATGACATGCTGTACTGTCACGTAACATATCCTGCATTTGTACATTTGAAAGTGACATGTGAAGATTTACTCTGATACATTATGATATGACATACAGGCACGGTACAAGGCAACCGAGCCTAGTGTGAGTACACCCTTTCTCTTTATCTTTCGGTCAGTTCTGTTCTCATGGTGTGACAATGCATTCAAGAGCAGAGACTCTTTGGAAAACTCTCCCAATCCGAGTATCTCTGAACGCACCACAGACAGGGATAATCAAACATGGGAGTAAAAGAACAATGTAAATTTTGTTGTTATCTCAGTGTCCTTGAATGATAGTCTTTGCTCTCTGCTGCATTACTACAGTATATGACGACAACTTAAGTTTGACTGAAGAATGAAGTTGACTGTGTGATATGTAGGAGTCAGAGATGAAGACACAGGGTGCTTCTCAAGTCTCTTATTTGTCGTCTCCTCGATCCTTGCTTGAACCGGAAGTTGTTCTGCTCCGCCATCTTGCGGACCGTCCCAAAGCTCTTATTTGCGTTTGAGGAGCGAGGATCAAGGAGCGATTTCTGAGGAGCTATGAGCGAGGATACACCAGTGCATCCTTCGCGGAAGTCTTTTACTGACCGACACGCCCCCTTACTGGGTAGCCGTTATATTGATTGGACGCTGCAGCTGATCGGACTGATCTGCTGACATCAGATAACATTAAAGTCAAGTGCATCACTGCAAAGAGTTACTATAGCCTATTTGATTTGTTTTATGATTCACTGTCTAGTTAAAATCTGAGTTCATTGTAGGTCTGAACAACAAAAGCCCCACACACAACTTTATACATTTATTATAAAGATTTTATTTTTCCTTTATTTCTCCCATCAGCTTTTATTATGGAGACTATTAAAGTCAAAGGGAGTCGGGGAGTCTATCAGCAATAAACACGTTTTATATCATTTATCGTCATTTCTATTCAGTCACATGTGAGGCTGCTCATTCCTGTGTTTAGTCCAAATAGATGACTATAAAACATCCAGCCATCTCACCCACTGCATCTGATGAAAGCAACCAGCGGCTCCGTGAGTTAAATCAGCTGATGAAAGTATGAATGAAAGCCGCTACGCTAAAAAGAAAGCGTCAGACTGATATGATGGAACGCAGTGATTGATCAGTGTCGAGTGATATGACTTGCATAGATTAAATGTAGGCTATGCAGTAGGCTAGTGTTAAAGGATTTCAGGACTGGAAATAAACTGCCTAAAACTGAGCATCGATTAGAGTTACATCATTTCAATTTCCCTGAAACATTTAGCCTAATAAATCTAAAGACACCATGATCATATTCTGGGTTATTCAATAACGAATTCACAATCAGAATCAATAAATATAAATGCAGATAATATCAGCACTGTGCCGGTAGACATGATCCTGTGCCTCTGAGCAGGACATAGCCTATAATTATTATTCATGTGCAGGTGTTTGTTAAACAGGTAACAGCTACAGAGAGAATCATGCTGCTGTGCTCTGATAACTGTGAGACTTTATTAGTACCAACACAGTGCACGTGTGCAGACACAAACTCCATCAAAAGTGTGTAGCCTAAAGCTGTTAGAGCCGACTGACAGCTGATCCAGCTGTGATCAGCTGCCGCCGTCATCAGAAACGGACGTCGCTTCATGTGACGCTTTGGAGAAAAGGACGTCTATTTCCTCGTTCCTTCTCTCCTCGCTTGGTTTCAAGGCCTGGGAACAGTAGCAAATGAGGGAAACGTGGATGCAATTAAGAGACTTGAGAAGCACTCACAGACTCCCTCCTCCGTCACCCCCCCTCCCTCCTACCTGATCACAGGTGTGCAGAGCAAAGATGATGGCAAGCATGCCGGTGGATGGGTAGCGACCGTGGTTCTCAGTCCAGTGGTCATTAACATACTTCAAGAACTCCGGGTTCACCACCAGAACCTACGCGCGCACGCGCACACACACACACACACACACACACACACTGTTAACACGGTAACATGTTTAATGTGTTCATCGGCTCTCTCTTTGGCAGTTTTCACATTTGCAGTAGTGAAGTCTTTTTATTGGCACCTGATAAGCACCTGCAGCTCCATTCAAGCATTTTATCTAATTTTGTTAAGGGTAAAACATTTGAAACACCAATGTAAATCAATGTATCAAACATTTGTCAAATTTACCCAATACCCCTTTAAATGAGTTGATGCAAACATGTCATAAAGTGTGAAAAATCTCACAACAAAAAAAGAAAGAAAACTGTGCTGATGCAGTGAAAACTTAGACAGACTGAGGTGGATAGCTGTAATAACAACAAACTGTAAACAGCATGATGGAGCATTTATTTTACCTTGTCTTTTTCAGCCTTCACTCTGTCTCTAACCCTCATGTAGGTCCTGAATACATACAGAAAGACTGGTCATAATATACTTCAAGCATTGCATGTTAGAATATAATATAAGAATGTAAGTATTAGTCTAATACAATAGTCCTTCAATAAATCCTACCTTCATGAAGGTTAACATCTTGATTCAACCATGTTCTTTTTGGAAGCTGCAGTTTGTGTTGCTGTTGAACTGTATAGCATTATACTGACAGGTGTTTCTATTATTTTGTAGTATCAATGGGGAAAGGCAAAATAAAACCTCTCTGAATCAACACCTGAACAACAACCTGATCAAAAACTGAACATCAGGATTTATTGCAGGACTGTGGTATTAGACTGTGTAGATTGGTGTACCCTTAAGACTGGCAACTGAGTGTATTTCTCTCTATATTTGCTAAATCTGAGTTTATTTGTATCTATATGTCGTACATTTTTACTTCGCCAGTGGACAGTGCACTGGTCAGCCACTCCAGATCTCTCAGTTTAAATGGCAGCAGGACAAGGCTGACGCCACGATCAACATCCACAGCGCTCTCTGGGTACACTATGTGATGTGTAGTCCGATTCCCAACATCTTTCTCAAATCCTCGAGTCACTGCCTTGTTCATCCTGTGGAGGAGAAAGGTGAGAAAGATGATGATGAGGAGGATGAGGGTAAGACGTATATGTTTGAGGGCATACGTACGTACCGGATTACAGAGTTGTGGGAGTCGATCAGGTTGCCGTGTCCTGACCGCTGTAAGTTGCCGGAGTTTCCGACCACTGCGCAACTACGGCAACGGGAGGGGAGGGGACTGAAGTCCACACCGGGTGGGGAAATTACCCGGAACATCTTTGACATCACTTCCTTTGGATTCTGGTCCGTACCCGACCGTTGAAGACCCTGTGGAGTGGCGGAGCATATTTGTATTACTTTTTTAAAGCAGCTTATTAAACTTTTTAATATTTATTTTCTGCTGGTCTAGCTTCATCAAGAATAAAAATTATACTTTCCAACAGCTCTAAAGGAATCTTGTTTTAATTTTTACGCTGTATGTTGTTATGCTACAGCATACAGCTCTGTTTATTAATTTTTAGCACACACACACACACATACACACACGCACAGAGTATATACAGTACGCTGTGGACCAGACTGATGATGTTAGCAGTATTTCTACCCCTCCCACTTCCCTTTAATCTACTAATGGTTTCTGCAGCAGGACTTAATCTATAAATGCAGGAAAAAGACTCAGACATTAGTCTTTTCATCCAGACTGCTGACAGCTTCGACAGCTTTCTGAAAATAAAGATTTTCATTAATGTTGCTGATTATTTACTGAAACACATTTTATGACCATCTTGACCATCATGTTTTTCTTTCGATCTTCTAATAAAGCTTTGTCTGTGATACCCCTGATTTAACAATTCTCACACATCAATGACACATCAATCAATGCTGTCAGGTCACTGCCAGTTTGCAGTCAGTGCAATCAATCTCTATACATGGGCTCACACTGCACCACAGTTAGTTATTGCAGAAAGCAAAAAAGGACACCTGAAAATCTTATTTAATTACAATCTTTATTTTGGTGATTTACTTAATTTAAATTATCAGACATTATTGTAATCTGCAGTATAATTGCTGATTGTTGAATAAAATGATGTTACAAGAAATAAAAGGATTTCTGCAAATATTGACTTAATCCAGGGGTTTTTGGATCCTTGCAGTAAAGCTTTTGTGTATTATAAAATCCTCACCGTGGATGTGTTTATTGATTTATATAGTTTAACTTGCAAAAAGTAGAAAATCTTTACAAATATAATTGTTTAATTAACTGAACTGAATTTAGTTTACAGTAATGAAACAAACGTAAAGCTTGGACCAAGACACTGGTTCAATGAATAACATTGATTTTGAAGACCAAACTTTATCAGCTAGCAGGTAGCCTCTCCACACCAGCAGACAGCAGCCTGTACTAATTATAATAGTAAACAAAACCTTGACAATAATCCTTTTTAATCCAACCTGATTTATTAAAATTGGATTTCAAACCTAACGCTGATAAATCATCATGCAGGAAATTATTTTTATACCTCCTCTAGCAGGAACAGCACTAGTAACATTATAAGAAGGTGCATTATTCCTATTTTTTGTCCTTACCAGCCACCATTTGAGCGCATCAGGGTCAAAGTTGTAGTTGGTGTCTTGAAGGACAGGCTGCTGTTTGGGGTCATAGCGTTTGGTGAACCAGAATGAACCCCCTGGGTCTGAAATACAGGACTTAGGACAACCACACGACCTGCAAGAGGACGACACAGACGAGTCAGACAGGGAAAGCACAGGAAATCATGGGATACATAGAGTCCATGACCATGTTACCTCTGGTCATACTGGGAGTTGACTGAAGGATTCTCT
Source organism: Micropterus salmoides (assembly GCF_014851395.1). Classification (NCBI taxonomy): domain Eukaryota; kingdom Metazoa; phylum Chordata; class Actinopteri; order Centrarchiformes; family Centrarchidae; genus Micropterus; species Micropterus salmoides. Next base: position 10,385,507 of record NW_024043372.1, read on the forward strand.
TCGGCTTCAGGTTGGGGGGGCCTGGGAGGGTCAGGATCAGGGTCAGGGGTCAGATCAGCAGGAGACTCTGTGGGTTTAACTACTGCAAACATAAGCAGACTGAGTCAGAAAATACTGCATCATGGGAGCTCTGCTACCATCTATATGATACAATCACAACAAAACTGCTAATACTAATATTGCTAAGAGTATTGTGACAACTTAATACTACTCCTGCTAACACTATTATCATCTTTACGAGACAATCAAAACACTGCTTCTTTGAATACTGCTAATACTGGTGTGTATATATATATATGTCACACCACTACTCATGTTGCTACTGTTACTTCAGTCGCCTACATGATACAAATACAACGCATCTACTTGTATACAGCTACTACTATACTACTGCTGGTATTGCTACTCCTGCTGTATAGTGCTACTTCAACTACGCCTGCTAAAATATTGCTATTACTTGTAATAGTACTAAATATTACTGCTAGTTCTACTACTAATACTTCTCCTACCTTTACAACTCATTTAAACAAATTTGGTAACCAGTTTTAACAAAACAGGATAGACTGTCTGGACGATCTAATTTCTTACATATGTCATGTAAGAAATTTGGTCGTTACAGTTCCATCGTCAGGCCATTTGTGGCAATTTTCTATGTTGATTGATCAATAAAGCTTTAAAGGTTCAGTGTGTAAGTTTGGTGGTATCTAGTGGTGAGGGTTGCAAATTGCAACCAATGGCTCATGTTGCATTCACGTGCTCCTCGGATCAATAGAAGTCGTTCTTCCATCTTCAGTGTGTGTTCATGTGCTCTTAAGTCCGAATGTGGAATCAACATGGATGCTACTACAAAGATTTGTTGTATTAGCATTATCAGAGCATATAAAGAACATACAGACATCTAGTTTACTCTACATGGACAGCAACTAACTACAACTTACCGTTATAAGCATTTTACAAATTACATGTTTGCTAAATATGTATATGCAATACGTGATTTTGCACAAATCATCAAAAGTAAGTTTTGTATTGTTCTTTTTTGTCCCATGCACACTTTTTTGGCAATAAAAATTTAAGAAGGAAAAAAATATTCTGATTATTCCGACACTACGTGAAGGCACCATCAGTCAACCCTCACCCCCTCCCTTTCCAAGCGAGCAGGAGAAGCTACGGTGGCTGACACGCTCTGTTGGCTCTTGTGCTAAATAATACGTGAGGACCTCCATTTGTTGCAATTTCTCTTCTTTTCTTACTTCTAATTAACCAGTTGACTACTACTACTAATACTACTCCTACTACTAAGGTTACTTGTTCTTGTTCATTTCTAACACACTAGACCACTGCTACACAATATTAAAGGATGCCTATCGACCTGTTCCCCATGCAGCCATGGGACTCTGTTGGGAAAGCTGTTGTAAAGAGTGTGAGGACATGTGTGTGCCATCTAAAACCTTCCGCACATACAACAACCAAAAACCCTGGTTCACAGCGAAACTCAGGCAGCTTCGTCAGACCAAAGAGGAGGCCTTCAGAAGTGGGGACAGAGTCCTGTATAACCATGCCAGGAACACACTGACAAAGGAGGTCAAAGCGCCAAAGAGGAGCTACGCTGAAAGCTAGAAAACAGCTTCACAGCCAGCGACCCTGCGTCAGTGTGGAGAAGCCTGCAGACACTCAGTAACTACAGAAGACCATCCCCCAACGCTGCTGGTACTCAACAACTGGCTGACGAGCTGAATGGTTTTTACTGTAGGTTTGAGAAGCCCACAGTCACACCTCTCCCCCACTCCAACTCCAACTTCAAACAATCACCTTCCCCACTGCCACCCTGTCAACCCCCCCTCACCTGTACCCATGATCTGTGAAGGTGATGTGCGCCAGCTCTTCCAGAGGCAGAAGATCAGGAAGGCTCTTGGCCCAGACAGTGTGTCACCATCCTGCCTAAAATTCTGTGCAGACCAGCTGGCCCCCCATCTTCACTCAGATCTTCCAACAGATCACTGGAGCTGTGTGAAGTTCCCTCATGCTTCAAACACTCCACAATCATCCCAGCCCCCAAAAAACTCTCCATCTCTGGATTGAAGGACTGGTGTTGGCCCACCTGAAGGACATTACAGGCCCCTTGAGGGACACCCTGCAGTTTCCCTACCGGTCTAACAGGTCAGTGGATGATGCAGTCAACTTGGGACTGCATTACATCCTGCAACACCTCAACTCTCTATTTGCTAGGATCCTGTTCGTGGCCTTCAGCTCGGCGTTCAACACCATCAGCCCGGACATCCTCAGCACCAAACTCACCCAGCTCACAATGCCAGCCCCTACCTGTCAGTGGATCACAAACTTCCTGACTGACAGGATTCAGCAGGTGAGACTGGGGAACATCAGATCCAGCACCCGGACTATTAGCACTGGCACTGTTGAATAATTCTGTTGTTTTACGTATAATTACTTTATTATTTTAATCCTAGAAGTGCTGTATTACTTAGAAGTGCATTTACCAGCTTCATTGAGGGAATGACTATAGTCTCACTGGGTAAAGGTATTGACCACTGATGTCATTCTTTCAATGTAAGGTTTGACTACTGAGTGAAGGTTTGATTACTAGTATTTTATTCTTAAGACTTAAGGATTATATTCTGTGTGTTATTCATGAACTTGTGCCCTTTCAATGTGTCTACATGAGCAGAGAAACTGTTCAGGCAGAATTTGCAAAACCTAGCTTCGCCTGACTGTGAACATGCAAATAAGCCAACACTGCACATGCAAAATCCAGCTAGCAGGCGACAGGTACTGTCATCTAAAAAGAAGATGAGAAGTAATAAGGTAATATGAATTTAAGACGGGACAAGATGATGTAATGTTTGCTTAGTGCTCAGGTGATGTAGCTAAAAGTCGACGGGACGAGATGATGTAATGTTTGCTTAGTGCTCAGGTGATGTAGCTAAAGTCTACCATGAATCTGAAAATAGCAGTGAAACACCTGCTGCAAGTCATGTACGCCAAAAATGAGATCATGGCACACTGTGAATGATGTCAACTATAAGAAACCAAGCTTTGTATGAGACATGGCATTGCATACTCATGTTTGATATGTTGAATCATGTTATTCGTTTATCAGTTATGTTATTCCTTTATTAATTCTTTTAAAAAATACAATTGTTTGAGTTTTAATGGTGTCAGATTATGCCTGTATAACTTTTAAAAAATACGGTGAGACTGAAGTTGAAACATAATGGTGAATTTCTAGTCAAGTCATGTTAAAAATATAAAGAAGGATAAATTATAATGACAATTATGTTGAATAATAGCTAAAAAGTGGTAACTTACATTAGTAACGTAACATTAGTGAAAGGGTTAAATTGGTAAAATAGTACATGTAAACGGCCACAAGATGGAAGCAAAGGAAAAAGAAATTCACCATTGGTAAGGAGTGGTCAGCGAACACTATAGGCGGAAACCAGGTGTAACGCCCACCTGGAAGGTGGAGTTTCAGGTGAATATAAGGCGATGTTTGCTGAGCACCAGATCAGTTCCATCCTGAGACCTGCAGGGATGTTAGTCATGTTTACTTGTCCTTTATTAGAATAAACTCTTTTGTCTCCAGTTAAGTTTTTAACAAAGTTATTGACAAAAGAAGAAAGTTAATAGAGTATTATTTGCTGAGTTTAATAAGTTGGTTAGGGTAGGGACCAGGCTTTCAACTGGCCCGGCCTGTCCTTATTTCCGACCCAACAGCACCCCCCAAGGGTGTGTGCTCTCCCCACTTCTCTTCTCCCTCTACACCAACAACCGCACCTCAGGAGACCCATCTGTCAAACTCCTGAAGTTCAGCTAGCTCTCTGGTGCAGTCAGAACAACATGGAGCTCAACATACCCAAAACTGTAGAGTTGACCGTGGACTTGAGGAGGAGCCTCCCCACTCTGCCCCCCATCGCCATACTCATCAGCCCTGTGTCTGCGGTGGAATCCTTCAGGTTTCTGGGATCCACAATCTGCCAGAACGTAAAATGGGAGCCCAACACTGACACCATCATCAAGAAGGCCCAGCAGAGGATGTACTTCCTGTGCCAGCTCAGGAAGCTCAACCTGCCTAAGGAGCTGCTGATCCACTTCTATATAGCCATCATCCAGTCTGTCCTCTGCACGTCCATCACTGTCTGGTTTGGATCTGCCACCAAAAAGGACAGGGACAGACTACAACGGATAGTCAGGACTGCAGAGAAGATCATTGCTGTCTACCTGGCCTCCACTCAGGACTTATACATGTCCTCAGTCAGGGAAAAGGCAGGAAACATCATTGCAGATCCTACACACCCTCGACACAACCTGTATAGCTGGTACCCTCTGGTAGGCGCTCCAGAGCACTGTACGCCAAAACCAACAGACACAGGAACAGTTTCTACCCACAGGCCATACTGTGTGTGTATGTACACACACAGTATGTGTAAGTGTGTGTGTGTCTATCTATGAATGTATTTACTATGTATTACTATTATGTACATAATAATAATATTAATTTACTCCTGCAACCTTTGCACCCTGCTCATTGCACAATTGTCTCGATCTGTCTATATTGTTTTATTTTTGATTTATGGTGTGTACATATGCGTTCATTATACTGTAGTCTGTTTCTGATTCTTAATTGTTTGAGTAAGCACATCGTGAGCAATTTATGATCCAGAGTCAAATTACTTGTATGTGTTCACATACCTGACAAATAAAGCTGATTGTGATTTCTGTCAATAGATCTTCATAAATACTACACATTGAACCTTTAAACCTTCCTGCTAAGTTTTGTCACACTTTCGGGTTGCGACATTTTTCTTACTCCATTGATGATGTCATCCTCACCTGTCGCCTTTCCACTGACTGTGGCCTGGCTGATGGGAGTGGCCCGGTTGATGGGAATTACTAATGACAGATGCAGGAAATGTCTCCTTTGGATGCTCTGACTGGCGAGCATGAGGAAGAGGATGGTAGCAATCACCACAGCAACGCACAGCTTCCTCCTCAACAACATGGCTGGACAGACGATGAGTGGACGGCGGCAGGAGGAAGGACGTGTTGGTGAACTGTGAATCAACTGTTCAGCCTGCAATGTCAGCTGATTTGAACGGTGTCATCTGTTGGACATTTTCCTCTGTTCGGTCATCTCTCTGCTCAGCTTTATCTCCATGAAGTCTGATTGTTTAACTTTCTATCCTATGAAGCACGCTGCTTTCAGACTGGTGGAGACAGGATCGATGGTCACACCTGGGTCAGACAGTAAGACACAGTGACATCAGCATAAAAATAAACCGATTAAGTAAAAACTATTTTTGTTTGCTCAAAATTAATCAATTCTTTACATTATAGTACATTTCAGAATTATACTTCTGTAAACCCCTATTTCCCTCTGTATCTGCAGACTAGTTCAACTCCACACTGTTACATATTCATGAAAACTGTGCAACCAGACTTGATGTTTGGCTGCCTGCTCATAGGGTTGTTTTTTGACAGCTGCATTAATAGAACAGCCATTATAGACATCATGTTTGTCATAATGACATTAGCTGGATGACTGAACAGACTTTAAAAAATGTGTTTGTTATCTATTTTTCTACTCAAAGGAAATTCTGGGGTTTTTGTCAGTGCAGTTATCCAGATCCCTGAATATCCATTAACCATAATCCATCCGTTAACAAAATAATTATCCATTAGAAACTATTTAAAACAAACTAATTATCCAAAACAATTAAAAGCAAACGTATTATCTATAACAAACTATGTATAACAAACAAACTATCCTAAAAAACAATTTATTTTATTTATAATCACACTAATTATCCACAACAAACTATTTATACAAACTAATTATCCATAAAAAACTATTTCTAACACAACTATCCGTAAAAAAACAGCGTGCAGCGTGCAACGTTTATGAGAACAACACAGCTTCTCTTCACTGAAAAAACTTCAGTCAGAAACAGAAATCGACCAAAAACAGCAACAATGAGGTTAAACACAAAGAACATGAAGCATATATTAATACCAGACATGTTGTTGTTGTTGTTTATGATGGAGATTATTGAAGAGTTTTTCTAAAAGTATGACATCATCTGCGACAACAAACACACTGCTTCTACCTTGAAAAACAGAGGAAGAGAGAGAGAGGTCCAGCTTTTGCTTTTTGCTGATGAATGGAGTCACCCTCTTCCTCCCTCTTCCTCTCACACTACACCACACCTCCCCTCTCCTCCTGCAGGAATGTCTCCCTGCAGACAGACTCAGTCTCTGAATACCAATCGGATCTGGATTCAGCTCAGCTTCTCCTGTTTCAGCTCTCACTCTCTTCTTATCTGCTTCGATGTCTCTCTCTCACCGTGTGTATGCGTGTGTGAGCAGTCAGAATCAGCTGACCTATGTGTGTGTGTGTTTCTTCATTACTCTGTTGTGTAAGTGATATTGATTTCATAACGTTTGTTGCAACTGGTTCAACACCCCCCCCCACACACACACACTGCTAATAGTATTACTTTTCCTTCTACTAGCAGCACTAAAGCTCCTTTCCAATCTGCACCTCATTACATAAATGTGATGGCAATTTCACGTTCTTTCTGGGACCTGTAACATTTCTGTAAAACTTGAACACGACTGAATCAGTTTTATATATTTAAGCTTAATAAAAGCACCCCTGAAGTTCAGTTATCAACATGTTATAAGTTGTTTGTTTATGTTATTACAATGCCTCCTGAGGGAGATGTCAAATCCTTGTTGAGATAGTTCAGTCTGGATCAAAGTGGTAGATTGACTGCCTTGTACTGCCATCCAGAGTGTCCCTATGCTAGTGCGGCTAAAAGGGTGCCTTCTGAATATTTATAATGTATTTTGATACAGATATTCATTTGCTTGGTCTGATTTAACACCGTTACTTACTGTATCTCACCTGGGTTTGGGTTAAGTCTTGTGTTCGCTAACTTACTGCTCAGAGCCTTATCTACAATATTCTAATATATGCAGTTCTTTATATTCTTATCCTCATAACTTTCTATTGATCATATGAAATAACAATGGTACTTTGATTTGTGCCAATTATTCTAGGGTGTGTCACTGCTTGAACCAGTAGGGAAATTTTTGGAAAAGTGTTGTAGTCCTTCCTATAAACATACAGAACCAACATTTACTGACAGAAGCTGCCGTCTGAATGACAATAATGTTCTGTATTTCCTGTGTGAGCTCAATACCACCCTAACAGTAGTAATTTACCACTGCACGTCTACAACCACATTAGCTGTGATTTTGGAAAACAGGACCCGAGGAGACAAGTCAGGACAGATACTGATAAACTTATCATAACGTGTTTGTTCAAGTTATTCGTATCCTCCCCAGGCGGGAAAGGGCAACGCTCTTAGGAGAAAGGCTGGGAAAAGATCCTGACAGAAAGTTTGCAGTGCCATGTTGACTGTGCAAACTGGCCTGGGTACAAAGGGGCTTTAATACAGAAGAAGTTCAGAACAAACTGATCAGCTGGATGTTTGATCTGGATCTAAAAACAGGGTCATACAGATCAATATCTCTGTTAAAAATTAACTCTTGGAATAAAGTCCAAAACTATACATATGGCTAAATAGAGTAGTGACGTTGACGTTGTGTCATTGAGGGCAGCACTTGTTTCTGTTCACTGTTTCAACTCTGCTGAGTGCAGTGAAGTCAGCTAAACTACTTTTCTGCCGCCCAGTGTGATTAACTCTGCGGCTGAAAGTGCTGCAGCACAACTATACTAGTATTTTTTTTTGAGTCTACATGAGTGCTGACATGTAGGCTGAATAGGAGTTTCGTGGGGCAGCTGTTCTGCAGGTGCACTGAACTGTAACTAAATGTACGGAGAGAAGTTACTGTGACTCCCAAGAGGCAGATCAGTAACAAGCATACAATCGCAAAGCTTCAACTTCTGTTGTGACCGCCACTGAGGTTGAGCTGAAGCTATTCACAGTTTGTAGAAAACTTGGAAAAGTTTTTAAAAAGCAGTTTAAAATCATATTTTTCTGATTCAGGATCAGTCTGGGAACAACTCAGTAACCAGACAACGAATTAAAGCATTTTTAAGCGTAATTCAAGCTGAAGGTCCAACGAAGGTTAAAATCAAGGGCAACTGGACTTGGTTGAAGATACTGGAAGACGTTTCGTCCCTCATCCCAAGGACTTCTTCAGTTCTGACTGACTGGCAGGGAAACTCAGCTATTTAACCTCAGTGGGGTCGTTATCCCGGGTCATCGATACCGCTGGTTCGTTAGTGTTCCTTGTTGCTGTGACGACAGTCAAGACTCTGCAGTCTACTTACATCTGAAGGACAGAGGACACTCGTTTGAGGACCACCAGGTGCACATTTTAGACAGAGAAGATGGATGGTTTGAAAGAGGTGTCAAGGAAGCATCTACACCAGGGTGGAGAAGCCGTCATTGAACAGGGGAGGGGGTCTACGCCACCACTTATCCCCCACTTACAATGCTGTCCTTTCATCACTTCCCAGGAAACTCAACAAACGTAACCTATTGGCCTCAGGTGAAGATACCAACGATGGTCGTTCAGTCTTGGCCACAGGTAGTCTTAACGACTGTAACGACTGTCGTCACAGCAACAAGGAGCACTAACGAACCAGCGGTATCGATGACCCGGGCCAACGACCCCACTGAGGTTAAATAGCTGAGTTTCCCTGCCAGTCAGTCAGAACTGAAGAAGTCCTTTGGATGAGGGACGAAACGTCTTCCAGTATCTTCAACCAAGTCCAGTTGCCCTTCATTTTAACTATGACCTGGATGACTGAGAATCTTCATAGACAAACTGAAGGTCAGAACATAAACTTGTAGTATCATTAAATTATTCAGGAGACTCCTGAGTTTCTATATTTAATTAAAAGAAAACTTTGAATTGAGATTTTACAGTGGGGGGAGGAATACGAAACGCACGTTACCCATTCAGACTGACAACCAGCACAGATTTAACCCACAGCAGCCTCAATCTGAACAGAGTACGAGCCAGACAGGCAGAGAGAGAGAGAGAGTGTAGAGTACAGTAGAGCGTTAATGACTATCAGCTGAGTCACAGTGTCTGTATGTTATTTTAGTGTTTGGGGGATGGGGGGACAAGGTTAAAGGTCACATGGTTTCCTGTGCAGAGAAAACCATGCGGCTGCAGTCCCTCCTGTCTCTGTCTCTCTCTCTCTGTGTGACATCTGACCTCTGTGTTGACACCAGAATGGAAACCAGCTGCTCTGCTGATGTACTACAACAATGAGCTGGAAAATAATGACAACACAGAAAAAGAATAGTGTCTCATACAGACAGCCACGATGATGAAGACTTCTTTTACTGTTTGTTCTGTTTAACTCTTGGTTTTGAAGTATTTGGGGTTTCTTTGTCTTTATTTGATAGTGGACAGCAAATAAATGACAGGAAATGAGAGTAGATGATATGAAAGAAAGATCCATGAAGCTTTATGATGTATTTCTCTCCGGGGAGCAGTTGTTTTGAATGAACTGCTTTCTACAATATAACATTCTCTCATTCACTGTATTTTAACTCCAGAGTTGTTTATTAAAACAGATCTAAAAGGGTCAGTTTGACCACTATGATGGCGTCTGACCAGTCAGAGAGTTTTGGTTTTATTTGTTTTGGTTTGACATTTTTGTCTCAAATGCAACAGAGGAGACATTTTCACTGTTTAGTTTTGTTTATGGTGAATTGTCTAATTGCTTTCTGTCCTGTAACATCGGGGGAGTAAACTAGGTATCAAACCTCAGCATTGTTTTGATACCAACCAAAAGTACCACAGAGTATTTATAATTATCAAGTACTGAAAGCTGGCATAAGCTCTTTCTGGCCAGATTCATAATCTTGCTGATTTATTCTTTGATCAGATTTCTGATAGAAAGGTCATTTGCAAGTTTTAGACTGTATTTTATTCAGTCTGAGTTTTTGTACAGCTGCTTGTGTTCAGACAGCATTTAACATTTGACAATTTTGGCTTCAATGAGAAAACATGATTACATTTCTTCAAGTTAAATAAGTATTGTTTTAGTTTTAATACTTAAACGCGGGTATTTTGTCTTAACTAGTAATTGCAATATTTTTAAATTATATCCATCCTTGCTGAATAGCTGATCCATTACATTGGAACATTAAAACAAACATACAAACACATCACTGTCCTGATACTTCCTGACTCCACACATTAACACAAAAATCTACAGTAAGTATCAGTGTGACTGTACTGTACACGTCCTCTACACTAAGCCACTAAGGACCTAACTACAGAGAAGTTTAGAAGTTTGGTTCCCAACCTTTTTTGGGCCAGTGCCCCCTATACATTGTCCAGGGCCCTTACCGCCCCCATCAAAAAAGATGTTGGCTATTTGCCCAGAATATTGTTTATTATTATTATTATTGTTACTATTGTTTTCAAAACCATGAAAAAAGTACATAAGTGCATAACAAACAACAACTTTATGACTTTCCCAGGGAACAAAAAAGCCATGTCAATAGTAAGTATATTTATATTAGGAGGAGAGGGGAAGTGTGGTGTAGTGTGGGAGGAAGAGGGAGGAAGAGGGTGACTCCATTCATCAGCAAAAAACAAAAGCTGGACCTCTCTCTCTTCCTCTGTTTTTCAAAGTAGAAGCAGTGTGTTTGTCGTCGCAGATGATGTCATACTTTTAGAAAAACTCTTCAATAATCTCCTCATCAACAACAACACCAAGTCTGGTATTATTTAAAGTGAATGTTCCTCAGAAACATCTGGGGGACTGGGGATCCTCCACCATAAGATTTTGAGCATTAAAGACTTAATTTCCTGCATTCTGGTAAAAATATTTGCTCCAATTTATGGCGGAAATGTTTTTATTTATATAAAAGGAAACAAAAAATTCAGGTGGAAGGTGACAATTCAAAATATAAAAATATATCAGCATATAATGCAGTAAGACCAAAAGTTATTTATCAGTGTTACAACAAAACCAAAGACTTATAAGTTATCTTACACTGTCAACATGTTTAATCGGTTATTAAATACATCCTGGATATAAAAACTATACTAAAATGTAATCACAGTTAAAATTACAAAAAATAAGAAGGTTAACAAAACACAATTTACTTTTAAAACAAAACATACTAACAGACTCAAAAATGACTTGCTCTCTCTCCTGATGACAGCCATTTAATAAAAAAAAGGTACACAGGAGCAGCGGATACAAGCCGCCTCCATGCTGATTGACAGGTTGCCATGGTAGTGACAGAGTGACGTTTAAAACTCATGAGGGATCTGTGACATTTAGGTCTCAACCATGAACAAACGCGGCGTTGTCTCCAATACCATATTTGGCGCCACATCCTACTGATGTTAATGTAGGCCTGTATAATATGTTTGTTTACACCGATAATGTTGAACATCAAACAGTGGGTGACAGTTACGTCCCTCTTTTAAGAATAGTACATATAACAGGGCCAAGCAACCACATGACATCACAAATACTTATGACAGACCACACTACCTGCAAAACGCACATTGACAGTATCGAGATTTCTCTCAAGTCAGATCAGAATCAACATATCCCTTTTACGTACGGTCAAGTGATAATAAAGTTACACTTCCGACCAGTAAAATACCAGTATTAGACAAGGAGCAAACATGTATCAGCCATATGTTGACAATGCGGACAAATACGTTGCATACTATACCGCCCAAGCGGGTGGAGATTTACCAGGAGACAGCGGGCTCTGGTCTCAGTACAGAGCAGGGTAAGGGGGTATTTTTAGGGGACTGTTGAGACTTGCATTCCCCTTAATTAAGAAAGGATTTACATTTGCTACACCTAATTTAAGACAGCGGCTAAAAACATAGCTACGGACGTTATCACTACCATCATAAATCGTGGCAACAGGCAGAAAGAGGGGTTGGGAAAATTGGGAAACCTAGATCAAGCAGACGAAGTGGGCTTTATCAACTATCCTGGATGTACAATATTTTCACAGGTGGACATATCACTGGGGGATCAACTCTTAACACAGTCATCAAACACATATCCTTGCAGGGGTATAATAGAATGCCTTTTGAACTATGGAAAGGACGCTCTGCAGACACAGCTTGGATCCGGACTGTTTTATATGGATATATGGCCATATGGATGATGCAATGGCTGGAGGACATAGTGAGGGCCTTGTTAAAAGAATGTACACACAAGGTGGCCGTGTGGTGGAGCCAAAATCTCCTTGACATTCTGACTTGTTTTTTCAAGACAGCTTAATGATAAACGGAGTAGATCTCAAGATTAAATTAATAAGGGCTAAAAAGGAATTTTGCTTAATGTGTAACACTGTAGATGACTTTCGGGTTAACATTATATCGGCAACACTGTTTGTGAAGAAAGTCACTGCGTCTCCGGCTGTTAAGCTTGGTATTGTTAAATACCCCATAGACAGAGTATGTCTTTAAAATGTTAGCATACCAGCGGGCAATCGCGTTTGTAATCAAGAAAATGTATTCTTGGGACAAATACCTAAATTTATAGTAGTAGGATTTGTAGATCCATTCACATTTAACCATCACGATATAGAGTTTTTATGTTTATATGTTGATAGCCAACAATCCTTCAAAACCCTTTCAACCCAACTTTGCCAGGGGTAATGCCATCAGGGAGTATCAACTGGAAAGTATCTTAAAAACAATGCTATGGCCATGACCCGCAACGAATTTTGTAATGGATATAGTCTGTTTTGTTTTAACCTGAGCTCTGATGAAGGATGCGGAGATCAAATGTCCCTCATTAAAAATGGTAATGTTAAATTAGAGGCTCGTTTAAGAAACCCGCATCAACGTACAATAAATGTGGTTATTTATACCACATATGATTCCATAATTGAAATATCATCAAGAAGACAGATATTTTCTAATTTTAACAACGGTAGTATGAATCTGAATTGTCAAAAGTTCTTGATAAGGTGGTAAAGTAAAGTATCTTTCAAGGAGTATTTGCAAGTTATCAGCTCCCTAAAACAGTTATTAAAAAGAGACCCGTCATGCTGGTGGTAAACACAGACCCCTCTTATCTAGGAGGACAACACTGGGTGGCTATCTATATTGACAGGCAGGGTGTGGGGTCATTCTTCGACAGCTTTGGGAACGTTGAGAGAAGCAGTCACACCTCTTATCAAATCATACACATGAGACCCTTTAATAACATTACCGTTAAACACAAACTCCTCCTCTTGCTGTTTATTGGCATGTTTTTTAAAATTTCTTTAAAAACAAAATCTCTTCCTTCTTCACTCTTTTGATTTGAAGAGTGAAAATCGTCAGCGACCGGCATTGACAAAGTTAGTGTGTTCTGGACTTTTTCTCCTTGTTTTACCATGGTGAGAAATCTCTGTAAAGCGATGGAATATTTTTTTGCTTTTTCATAAAAATCTTCAGTCTTCTGATCCAGAATGTCTTTAATAGTATGATACAACAGTCTCTCAAATAGACTTGTGTGCCGGAGGTCTTCTTAAAAGATCAAGCTGTTGTTTAGGTACCAGAAACATTTTTTGTGCTCCATAGTCATCTAAGTTTGTCTCGAAGCAATAAGACTCGATATAAAAGGCACAGCGATACTTAGGAGGGGTAGAAGAAAACCGCCAGCCTGTTTAAGCATTGTCTTCTTTTTCTTTGAAACGCAAACCTTTTTATTGGCAATTAGTCTAATCCCTGCTTTCTTCTTTTTTAATTTTTGATACTATGTTTTATTTAAAGGGATTTTGCCTTTTAAAACACTGTAAGCTATTTCACATAAGCAGGTCAGTTCTGAGTCTGAAATCATCAGGTGTCTTAGCTTTATAATTGATCATTAAATAACCATAAGGAACACTTGTGGCATCATCAAAACAATCCATAAAAAAAATAACATTTGTCTAGTCATTAGCATGACTTGGTATTTATCTCTGGGATTTTTAAACAAAACAAGATAATTGGTATTCAAATTAATAGTACGACTAACTTTACCGTGAAAAAACAAATTCTGAACTAGGTATATACAATTAAAATTTCTGTGATGCACATATTTATATATATACACATATCACATTTTGGACCTCAATGTTATTGCTAGCATCGTTCATTAAATCATCAATAATCAACAGGCAACAATGAATCATCACATAAAGACAGAGGCAGACCTTCAACAAAATTCAGATTTCTTATTTTCAATAACTGGTCATACAGTGGCTGCCAACACGAATAAATATAATCAACATTTTCAGAAACACCCTGCAAATTCATAAGCTGTGTGCACACCACTCCGTTCACTATACCCATCAACATGGGTGTATCATAGGGGCCAAATTGTTTTTCACCGTAACTGAGAGCGTGTTGTACCTCAACAGTGTTTTTGAACACTTCTTACTCAAGCCATTGTATGGAAGCATTGGAGAATGTTTTGTACTGGTTTATGTACGGGCAGTTATACGTGAAATTGTGTTTTGAATACAGACATGCAGCATGAAGCGAGTGTGGTGTAATCCAAAGGATCCATACCAGTGCAACCGATGAATACTTTGCGGTTTGCGCAGCACAACTACATCATTGATTTTTTGCCCTTTCACTGTCAGACATGCTGTCATAGCTGTAAAAATGCAAATTTGGGTATGGACCAACATTATTTGCATTCTCTGGAGTGTAGAAGAGGGGAGGGAAAAGCCCTTCTGAAAGGATTCAAATCCCATGGCAGCTGGTGTCTTTGACAATCGCATTGGGAGAAAACAGTACGAGTCAATCCATCTTTTTCTGTAGGCAACATCGAGCATCTAAAGAACCTTACTACCACTCATGATTAATTTTGGAGTTATGCGTTGCGTGAAATAATTAAGTACAGTGTAATTTTCAAATCCTGAGGCATTGTGGGCGATGATTGTGTAGTTTTTATATTTTGGTTGGTTGTATTTTTTCACAAAGAGATCAACAAAGTCTACTCCTGAGGCACACCATTGCTCGTTTTCAAAATCAATAGCACATACGAATACAGCCTCATGTTTATTGTCAAGCGTTCGCGTTTCTAAGTCATAAAACACATATTTAATCTGCGGCTTTGATTGTCTGATGCTAAATCCCCTCCACAATGATCACACCTCGCTCTCTGACAAATCACCCGTTTCATAACCTGCAGAAAAATTAAAAACCACAGTCCTAGCAATATTTATACTGATCGCATAGAGTAAAGCCCTTGTACAGCTGAATCTCTCACGGCTTTATGTCTGTTAAAACAATCTGGTGATCTGTATATGCGACCACAGTCTGGACAAATGCCTGAAGTACTCTGCACGTGACAGTCCACAGAAAAGCACACGTTGCAAAAATATTTACATTTGTGGCTAGTTTAGTTACATTTGTAGCAGAAATCACAAACATAAGAACTTCCAAAAAACACTTTTTCTCTATCAAGTAAAAGTGATCGTTGTGCAAATACAACCCAGAGGTTGACACTTGTCATTATCCTGGTGATGTAAATAGCTTGTCAACCTCTGGGGTCTGAGTTTCTAATGTGATTTTTTAAAAATACTAATGTTTTTGCACTGGCCCAATTGGGCCTTATTTTACTGGCCATCAGGCCACCGTTATTGTGGCATTTTAATTCAGTTATTAACTCCTCGACTTTAATAGGCTAGCTCCTCTGTTTTAACACGTTTTTCATGTATTTAAATGGGATAACTGCAGGATAAAATGGTAAACTGTAGACAGGTAGCCTAAGCACACTGATCAGGCAGAGATCTCACTACAAATCCACATATTAACTTCAGCAGCTCGGATAAAGTGCAGCTCACAGTCCCAAACACAGCAAGACAGCGCCCCAGTTTTTAACGTTACATTTTTAAAACTGTAACTCTACATGTCACGTTACAGCTTGGCCAAAACTCAATGCAATTCACAGCGCGAGGTGGGTCCACTTGATTAATGTCATGGCACTTGCTGGTGTCGCTTCAGGTGATTGATGCTAAGTTGCTTTCAGGGGAAGTCCTGTTGAATAATTCCTAGATTGGTTGATTGGTTCTTTTTCCATATTTATACACTTTGTTGGTTTACAATATGTTATAATTACTTAGAAGTGTTTGTAGTGTAGCCACTGGAAGAATGACTGTGGTCTCACAGGGTAAAAGTGTTGACCCGCTGCTGTTTAGTTTAACTACTGAATGTTTAATGAGTATGTACCAACTCATATTTTATTTTTATACTCTGTGTTTATGAACATGTGCCTTTTCAATGTGCCAACATGAGCAGAACAGGCAAAACCTAGCCAACCGTAACATACACAATTGTAGTAAGGCACCTGCTGTAAATCACGTACGCCAGGCCTGAGATCATGGCAAACTGAGGCCAAGAATGAGATCATGACACATTGTGATTAATGGCGCCTGGTACTGCATGAAACCAAGCTTTGCACTGCCGAAACTAAACTTGTATGAGACACAGCACCCTCATGGTTGGCATTGTTGAATCATGTACTTATTCATTGAATCATGTTATGCATGTATCAAATATGTTATTCCTTATTAATTCTTTTAAAAAATACAATTGTAAGTGTTTAAGTTTTAATGGTGTCAAATTATGCCTGTATAACCTTAAAAAAAATACGGTGAGACTAAAGTTGAAACATATTGGTGAATTTCTAATTCAGTAATGTCAAAAAGAAAGATAAATTGTAACAATAATTACGTATAATAATAGTTAAAAATGGAAATTGTGACATTAATGAAAGGGTTAATTTGGTAAAACAGTACGAGAAAACGGCCATTAGATGGCAGTAATTCACCAAAGGGGAGGATTGGTCAGCGAACATTATGGGTGGAGTCAAGGTGTGACGCCCACCTAAGAGGAGGAGTTTAAGGTGAATATAAGGCGATGTTCGCTGACCACCAACTCAGTTCCATCCTGAGACCTGCAGGGATGTTGCTCGGGTTTATCTTTCCTTTATTGGAATAAACTCTTTTGCACCGACTCTTGACCGTCTCCAGTGAAGTTTTTGACTATACAGTTTTTGACTAAAGAAGAAAGCTAATAGAGTAATTTTATTGAGTTTAATACGTTGGTTAGGGTAGGGACCAGGTCTTCCACTGGCCCGGCCGGTCCTTATTTCTGACCCGGCAGTCCGACAGCGGAATATCCCCCTTGTGAATGTGTAAACACGGCGTTCACGGTGTATTCCTCAGAGAAATTTTTCCACAGTAATATCAAGAAATAGAGCCTCCATTTTTCAGAGTTTACACAGTAAAAGCCATATGGCTGAAATTTTAAAGATGATACTCTGATTTCCTGTTGCCATAAAGGCAGCACGGACGAAACACTTAAGAGAAGAGTAGTTATCATTTACACTGTCTCGTCCAGTTGCAGTGGAGTAAACTGACAGGTTTTAATGTTGTTTGCAAGTAATTTAAACTCGTATTGTTGTGAATCTTTGATGTAAACTC
>NW_024043372.1:10407968-10835468 GCF_014851395.1 Micropterus salmoides
TTATATCATAAAATATATAATTATTTCTCTAATATGTATTGCTGAGGATCAAAGAGCACCATGTAAGGAAAACTGTAAGAAATATACAGAAGATGCAAATGGGTCTATAAAGTCAAAACAGACCTATTACTACAGAAATATTACATTAGTACTTTAGAAAAATAGAGTGAAGTTTATTAATGTCAAATTTTTCTAGAGACACACAATTTAAAAGATAGATACTATGGAAACAACTGACTGACCAAGTGTTATAGGTGTATTCAATGAAGTCAAAATAAGCCAACTAAGGACTAGAGCTGCAATAATTAGTGAATTTATTACTCGCCTTAGAGCGACAAAAAATGTCTCTCTCTTTAAACTCCCAAATATTCAGCTATAATTGTACTATACCTGACAAATCAGGATACGTCATCACATATTCAAATATCAAAGAAAGATCCAATATTGACATGAATCAGTCGTGATCATTAATTTAAATCCCTGCCCACAAAGGACTAATACAGCCAGAGATATCAAAGGGAAGGATAGCTCTGTATAAACTGTACTACAAAATGTTGACAAATGTTTATTGTCTGGTGGTTTACATTGTTCCTATCTAAATATTATAGGAATATAGGAGTATTAGAATTCAGTCAAGTACAATCAGGTCAGAAAAGAGCAGCTTATAGCACAAACTGTAGGAGGGGTAAGTAGACCTACAATAATATAACTACAGACTAGCAGCTAACTCTAAGCTAATTATAGTAATACTTTAAGAGATAATAATACAGGAGAGTACCATAAACCCAAAATAAACCAACAGTACTACGGACATACTTTTACAGACATACTTTAAGTACTCATTTGGTAAAGTTATAATGGAAAACTGTAGGAGATATTGTATCATGAGGAAGACCTACAATAAAATAACATTAAATGAACATTGTAGGAATGTTATACAAGACAAACTCTACAAAATGATAAATGTTAGAGTACAGTAAAGTCAAAACAGATCCAACAAACCATTTGTGCTGCTAAATTGCACCCAACTGGGAATCAATACATTTTATTTTATCTTGAGTGTTTTGTAGGAAACATGTTGGAGATTAAATAACAATAAAGTACAAAAAAAAAAAAAAACAGCGCGTACGTGTCATAGATATAGTGGTTCTAAGTACAGTAACAAGATAAATAGTAAGATAAGTACAGCCTACTACCTAACGAATATTACAGGAGTAGTATAAGAGATAATAATACAGTAGAGTACCATTAAGATCTAACAGCAGACCTAACAGACACACTCACAAATATTATACGCATACTGTAGGTATTTCTTTGTTAAAAATTTGCAGATTAAATGACAGTTAAGTACAATAATCAAGACAGTCATCAGAAATAGACCTACAATACCAATAGGCAAACACATAAAGGACTTTTATAATACTATGAACAAGATAAAACATATATACAGTAGAGTACAGTAAAGTGAACATAGACCCAATTGTTATCCACAGAACAAATAAATATTACAGTGATACTTTATGTGGCTCTATACGCATACTGAAACAGTATTGTGTACTATAGAAGAGTACAGTGAAGTATTAAGTTCATCATAGACGCAATGCATAGCCTATAGCCTACTGTAGTACCAGAGGAGAGAGCAGTGAAATATAATAAGGTTAAAACCGGCCAACTGTGTTCCACAGACACACTAATTATATATTATGAGTACTGTGGAAACAACTGACTGACCGAGTCACAGGAATTATGTAGGCCTATGGTTAAAATAGACTGCGCAACAATCTGTGGCCGAAGTTATAACGGTAAACTATGAGAGACGGAGAGGAGGAAGCTGCCATAACATCACATTAAGCACTCATTTCCGATTAACGGTTGCCATCTGATCATGATATTACGAGTTCATCAGTCAAATTTAAAAATTTAAAAAAACAGACTAGACCCAAAGACACACAATAGAAGTAATACAGGAGCACTATGCAGTAGTTAGGCTATGTGGAGAGGTTTTACCTTAAAAATATCACAGAAATACTAACCTATAGGTGAGAGTCCACTGGAACTATGAGAAAAACTAGAGAAATACTATAAGAGTATTACAGAAATATAATTTCATCATCAAGTTGTTGAAGAAAGTAGCCTAAAGACTGAAAGTTTTAAGACAGTTTGTAGTTATAACCCCTCGGCCCACCTCCTCCTCCACCAAGTCTTTTTCTGATCGGTCTCACACACACAGACACACACCGACACACGAAACAACAACCAATAACAACCAACAACAGTGAAGCAGCCTGAGAACAACCCGCATCAAAATAGGCAGAAAACTGCATGAAGTTTGGTGGCAACTTTCCGAAGTTTCCAGCTTCTAGTTTCCACCACGCTACAGCACACTCACACGCACACAGACACACTCACACGCACAGACACACAGACAGACACACACACACACACACACACACACACACACACACACACACTGATCCGGTAAACAGCCGGTTAAAAGGGACAAAAGTTCCGTTCAGAACAAACTGAGGAGGACTCACATGAAGCAGCAGCGGCCGGATGGTTTTTCTTCTTTGTGAAACTGAAGGGTTGAGGGCATGATGATGCAGAGCCGAGAGACCCTGCCCACCGCCGGAGGAGGAGGGAAGGGGGTGGTTAGGGAGTGGAAGTGTTTTTTTTTACTCGTGTGCGGGGTTTTGAGTGCAGTTGTTGAGTGTTACATTTTAGGGTGAGGACTGGGTTCAGGATAAGTTTCCTGGCAATCTAATGTTTTTTTGTTGTAATTATGCTAATTTTCAGGTTCAAAATCTTATTTAGGGGTTGTACCAGAACAGGTTTACATGGTTTAATTTTCAAAAAACACCATATTTTTCTCATACTGCACATTGCTGCAGCTCCTCTTTTCACCCTGTGTGTTGTACGCTCCGCTCTTGAGCTACAGAGTGATGCATCTTACTTGTACAAAATCTTTGTTGGGAATTGCACATGCGCAGTTCCCAGGTAAGGACTACTAGCCAATCAGAAGCAGAGAAGGGCGAGTCGTAAGAAACAAGGTAGTTTCTTACGACTCGCCGCTTCAGACTGCGACAGTAACCTAGCAGATGGTGTAAGTTACTCACAAGTCCACAACATCATTGTTCCACATCTTTCCATCAGGACTAAACGTTGAACTGTTGCCGGTGTTCTGACGATCTATGCTGCCTTGCTGAAAAATGCTACCATAGCGCAAATCGATCGACTCGACTCAATTCAATTCAATTCAAATTAGCTTTATTGGCATGAATGTGTAATAACAATATTGCCAAAGCATCATACATACTCGACTCTAATCGACTCTAATCGACTCTACTCGACTCTACTCGGCCCTGCTCCATTTTCCATTGCAGGTAGTACCCAGAGATAGTACGTAGCTGGTCGTCATAGCGACGCCACACACAACTGCCGCGACGTACTGTTCAATGCGACACACACACCAGAGATCCACACAGCTTTCTCTTTTTGAAGTTAAAATCTTTCAGCATTCCGCAGAATGTCAAGACAGATAAGCGGTATGAAAACCTTCCAGCTGTGTTGCCGTTGTTGCTGCAGCGGTCTGTGTGATGGCGGGAGTAGAGGGTTCTGTGAGCGGGCAGCTGGCCGGCCTCACACGCTCCTCCCTTGGGTTGGTACAGGCTTCCCCCCGCAGCCACTCGCGGATCTCCTCAACTCCGACAATATTCAAGCACATTTTTGTTCCACCATCACTTCTCGTAAAACTGTCAATATTCGAAATCTACACAGCTGATTTCTCACCTCAAAACTTCTCAGAAGTGGATTTACTGATGAAATTCCATACGAAAACTGTAAAATATAAAACTTTCTGTTGCTGGCCTCTTGTCTGGTGCAGCAATGATGATGCAGTGAATAGTGAATAATCTCTCCGACCAGTCATCAGTCTGTCGTGTTTTCACGTTACAGTTTAGTTTCCCTCAGCTCGCTTGAAACCTCGATGGAGGTGATACGAAAAAAAGTACCCGGAAGCAGGTACAGCTTAGTGTTGTGTCGTTCAAAGAATGTTTCGTTCAGAAGACCTAATCGTGTGTATGACTCAGGAGGAACGGGTTGTCTCAGTGAGTGATTCGTTTATTTTCACTCTCAACTGTGGGTCTGTTTGAGTCGTTCATTTATCACGTGACAGCTCATCTACAGGGCTGTGGTAAGCAGGCAGCACAGGAAACAGAACTGATTAGTTCACAACTCTCAAATGTGGGTCTCTGGGTCTGAGTCGTTCATTTGTCACGTGACAGCTACTGTGGAGCAGAAATGAACGACTCGTTCACCTCTCACATGGGTCCTCCTCAGTATTTCGTTCACTCGGCAGGCTGAGTGACTGCCAGCGCCGGAGAATGAGAGGCAGGTCGGCTGTCAGGTAACTGGACTGACATTATATAGCTATTTTGTTAATTATGTGACATTTTATAAAGCATAACGTTATTACAGCGCAGTGATGTTGTGCTAAGTTATAGTTTTAACACAGCCTTACCGTAACTTTAGTCCTGCTAGTGTTTAACATTACAGCTAACAGCTGATGAGAGTTGTTCTGGGTCCGCTCCACTTCAGAGCCCTGACAGGGTTCTACCGGGAGCCTCCGAGGTCGTCTCCTCTCTAAAACAAACAGACCCGGTCATTAAAACATTAAAACACAGCCACGTAGCAACGTTAGGGTTAGCCCTGTAAACAGCTAACAGCTGATCTGGTCCACCAGAGAACGCAACGTAACTTTTCCTTTTTATTTACCAACAGGGCCGTGCTGTTGTTTCACAGCTCGTGACTGGTGAACAACCTCTGTCTGCAGAATCCGGACCTGATGTGGCCCATTCTGCGTCCAGAAGTACCAAACTGCTGCGTGTATATGTGTTTATTTCTTTGTTCCTCTCTCTGTGCTGGAGTTCTTTAACAACTTGGTTGCTTGATCCAGATTATTATTAAATTGGTTGAATTTTAATAAGTGTGTTTCTTCATATAGTGTATTAAGCTTATTACTTCAATATATTTACTGGAAATCTGATATTAATATTTTACTCATGGATAGGGACGTTAGGCTGCTGTATGAATGAGCACTTTAGAGATAATGATTGTAATTATATACATAAGCCTTTATGTGGCTGGTCTGGTTGTATACTACTCAGGAAAGATTGTGAAAATGGAAGGATTTACCCGGAGTAGTGACAACATATTGACAACATATTTCTGTGGTTTTTACATGGTTTGAATTTGGTTGTGGGCCCAGGGGGGTTTATATAATGATGACATACAGTAATCAAGAGGTGAATTTGTGCATTATACTTTGTCAAATAAAGCAAGCCAGGCAGCCTTCCATGTTTGAGAACGGCGCTGTTTTTCAATCGCCCACTAGAGGGCTGCAGCGCCACAATAACAGCCTAGTTCAAATGAACGAAATGAGTCAAAAAAAGATTAGTTCATTTTTATGAACGAGATTTGAATGAACGAGTCTGTCAAAAGACTCGAACTTGCCATCACTAGTACAGCTGCAACATTTCTACAATGGAAACCCAAACAAAGGCGAGTCGAGGCAAAGGGCCTCCGCTCAGACTAGCTTGGTTTGAGGGCGTGCCTGACCCCGCTAACCGCTAGGCAATATATCTACAAATATGTATTTTTACATTTGTGATGTGTAAAATCATATCTACAAAAATACAGAGTGACTTCTACACACAAAACAGTATTTGCATATTTCCTGTCAATTTGCAGGTCACGTTACATTTGTGACTTTCTTTTTTACGCATTTGTGACATTTTGTCCACTCTGTACCACAGAGATCTGTAAATGTGAGAGCAGTTTATTAGCTACACCTGCAGGCGGCGGTAGCGACATTGCCTCTCATGAGTTGTAAGAATATCCATTGCAGTACCCAGGGTCATCTGTAGGAGGCAACAACTTCTGCTTCTGCTGGACCACTGGACTCTACTCACCCTAAATTTTTATGTACAAGTGTATATAGTGTATATTTACTATTGAATACTTTATCACTGTATTTGTTTTACATTTATATTTAAATAAATATACTACATTTAAAAGTAGTGTTCTACTGTGTGTAAGTTTCATATTGAGCATACTGAATCATAACACTTTTGAAGTAGTTTACAGGTCTGCTCATTAATTGGTGGAGCGTCATGCTGCTGTTCCACCACATTCTGGATCAGGTCTGACTGTCCTCAGGTCCCTTTAATATCAGGTCTCTTAATTTTAAAAAAATAATTTATGCATGTTGGCTTTGAGTATGGTTTCTATAGTTAAGTCAGGACAACTTTATAAAATACTATATTTGCTTGTAGTTGTAATTTTGTTTGGCCGTGTGGCTGTTCTGGGACCGCCTGCCCAAACACAGAAGTGCAAACTACGTGGCTTTGGTACAGGAACAGTGAATATACAAATTTAAATGAAGGGATATCTTACTGGAGCATGCACTTCCTCATTCACTCTGCTGATAGAGGAAATGTGTTCCTTAAATCTCCAAATGAGAAAGTTCATATCAGGTGACCTCTCTTATTTTTGTGTCACTCACGAGCATTTCAAACTCCTGTCCTGATCTCTCCATATCTTATTTTTTGTTGTTTACATATGTTCAAACCACAGTCTGCATGTTTCTATGGCCACAATGTATCTCCCTCACCAATATGCACAACATAGTATGTCAGATAAAGTACGTATATAAAATATTTATATATATATACATACATACATACATACATACACACACACACACACATAAATAAAAAGCAATTTAATTCTGAATTTTCCACTTCAACTAACAGCTGTATTAATGCATTCTTTAGACTTGTGCAATAACCTTTTACTACATTTGGTCAATTTCAGGGCTCCATACAGTGAATGTTTCATGTGTGGTTGTAAAACAGAAGTGAGAGAAGCAGGTGAGTTTCAGAGTTTATTTTCACAGTAACATACGATTAACATGCAATCTAACCTACTGTAACAGAATATCACTAAGTACTAACAGAGTAGTAATATCATCACATCCATCAGGTTAGTAGCAGAGGTGTTTGTTAGTCACTGTATTGTTTAAAGGCATTTACATTGCAGCACCACTTTAGTTTGAGAGAATACATGGTATACTAATAAACAGTCCACTGCTAATAAGTGTTACACAGAGAATAGAAAAAAAAAATAGAACAAATGGAATAATCAACCCCTGAAGATAAACAATAAGTAACATGGATTAAACGGTTTGTACTGAAAGCAGGTGGCAGCAGAGTCTGTTTAACATTTAACACACAGTCCAACCTCTACAGGAGCTCTGCTGTACCACAGGACGGCAGTTTAAAGGGACGTGAACTGCTGATGCCAGCAGCACAGCCAAACACCCATAAACACAACACCAGGTATGTTTCCATTAATGTAAAATTAAACTAATAAAAATCCATCTTTTTAGCAAAACCTTTATGTGAAAATGGCCGACAGAAGTTTTTTTCCATCACACAATGTTATGATGCAACAAATATTTAAATACTTGGTCTCAGACTTGGTCTGGAAACAGCCCTAGCCTGGTTTTATGCTGCATTGTTGTTGTTTCAGGTGTCTTTGTTAGCTCTGTCCTGTTAGCTGTTGTTCTGTCTGAAAAACCAGCAGCTTCAGGAGTCTGACTCACAGATGATCAACAAAACAGAAAAAAAACCCCAAAAACTAAGTCAAATCAGATCTATGACTCCACATTTCTCTGTGTGACTTTGACCAGATTAATAAGGCTGTAACCTACTTTTAAAGTTCTAATGCTAACGCTGTTAGACTTTTGATAAGGCTAAAAGCTTTTTGAATTACATTTGAAATTAAATGTTTTCACCGGACATCAGTTCCTAGCTACTGCAGAAGTCAGTTCTTTTACTCTCCAGACCACAACAGCAATTATTCCTTACTTATAGCTGATTGGCTGAGAGTCACAGCAACAGAGAAGAAGTGAAAAGGGCTTTAGTGGACTTACATGTCAAGAAATAGGAGACAGAAAAAAAATAAAAAATAAAAATTACATTTACTGTATATAATGTTATAAGGACATGATGAAAAAAAATTGAGGTATGATACTGTTTTAATGCTTTTGTGAGGTTTGTTGTCATTCTACAGCTGAATGTCACAAACAGGTAGATTATTTACCTTTAACTTGCTTGATTAGACAACTGTGAGATATGTTTATATCCGGAAAATTAAGGCCATCACAGTAATAAAAACATGAGGTATTTATTAAACTGTTAAACAAAAAGAAAAGACTAAAGGCCCCTGTCATACTAGAATTACAAAGTCAGTTAATTTAAATAGAATCACTGCGATCAGTGGATTCATCTGTGGGGAAAGTGTTTTTCTTGTCAAATAGATCTTATATCTCAATTTTATCATTATGTTTGACTAACTTAACTTGTCAATTAGATGGGACAATTTGATATTTTCCTGTCTTTCACAGATTTCATTAAACTAAACGTGATGCCAGATTTCAGGAGGACATCTGAACAGCAATATTTTTGACATGAGGTTTCCATGCACTACTGAGGACGTTAAATGGCACATACTGGTATGTATACAGTTATCGGTTAAAAGTTGTTCAGTCGGAATTGTGTGTGTTTACATGATGACACAGCAGCAGGTTGCTGGGTAATCGTCGGCATTGACTCGGCGCTCGTTGCCGTAAACGAAGTAGACGTGAGAGTTGCCTTTCCACTTATAGTTCACCTTAGTGATGGGGATCAACTCGACTGTCTGCCTCTGTGAGAGAGAGAGAGAAATGTTAAAGTTCAACATTTTGTGAAATAAACTTATTCTCTTTTTTTCCTGACAGTGATGTGTTCATATGGATATCAATCTCATGTCTGAGTTCAGTAGCTGGAGTCAGGACATGCTTATTATAAAGACTGGAGGCAGGGGGAAATAGCTCGCTTTACTGTTGAAAGTTCAGCAAAGCACAGGCTTCAGCCATATGTAGCCATTTTGCTACAATTACACTTCACACAACAGCCACCAGCTGCAGTAGTGAATGGATCATGCGTAATATTCATCCAGCCAGAAGGAACGATCACGAACCGTTCACAGTATGTCGATCGTGCTAGCAACACAGCCCATCCTGGAGAGGGAATGGGGCGGTGGAGCGTACAGGGACAGGAGATTGCGGAGCGACCGGCCCGCTGCGGACGGTCATTGATCGTTCCATCATCATCAAGACTTTCCTCTTTGATAAAGCTTATAGTTAGAGCTGGCTCAGGTGAGTCCTGAACCATCCCTTAGTTATGCTGCTATAGGCCTAGACTGCCAGGGGATTTCCTATGATGCACTGAGCTCCCCTCTCCTCTACTTTCTCTCCCTCTGTATGCAACCTCATCCCATTATTGCATGTTACTAACTCGACTTCTTCCCTTTCCGGTAGTCTTGTGCTTTCTCGTCCCTCTCCTCCTATCTCTTCCTGCAGGTTTTCTGGCTCTGGAGCTGTGGAGTCTGGATCTGTGGCTGCGGGTCACCTGCTGCCCCCGTGTTCCTGCTCGACACCCTCTGCTACAACAACTATTGTTACTAGTCCTATTGTTATTATAATCATTAACATTACGATTATCATCATTAACACTACTATAAATATCTGTACCATTTTTCCATTTAGTCTATAGCAACATCACCTTAACTGTCTGTACCTCTGTGTGTATATTGTGTAGGCTGCCTCCCTCCCCTCTCTCTCCTTCCATCCCTCTCTTTTTCTCTCTGTTCCTCTCTTGCCCTCTCCCTCTCTCTCTCTCCTTCACCCCAATCGGTTGAGGCACATGGCCGCCCACCCTGAGCCATGGTTCTGCTCGAGGTTTCTGCCTCTTAAAAGGATGTTTCCTTGCCTCTGTCGCCTAGTGCTTGCTCTTGGTGGGAATTGTTGGGCTTCTGTAAATAACATCATAGAGTACGGTCTAGACCTGCTCTTTTATGAAAAGCGCTGTGAGATAACTGTTATTGTGATTTGGTGCTATATAAATAAAATTTAACTGAATTGAATCTGGTTGGATGAAGTCCGACGCTGATTTTACGCATGGATTCATGATGATATAGAAATGAATGGCAAAGAATGCTGTACATATTTTAGAGACCCCCCAAAATGTCACAAATCATGCTTTTAGGAGAGCTAATGTCTTATTAAGGGGAGCAAAGCTCCTCGTGGCTGCCCCGTAGTTCACACCCTGGTTACAGTTCAACTAATGATTTCCCTGTTTTCAGTGCTTACACAGTACGTCATCTGACATTTCAACTGCTTTCACTTCTTACATTTTGACTGACACTGCAATGACATTGACTTACAGTTTACTACTGAATTTTTAATTTACTTTATTATCAATTTACTTTTGTTATTATTAGAATAACTAATAAGCAACTTAATAGCAGCTGCAGTCATAACCGTTCTTTGTAAATTAGTCTCAAACTGGTAATGACCGGAGGATAAGTTAATAGAATTTGGCATACTGGATGCCATGGAAACAAAGTGCTCATTAACTCAGTTTATATCTGCGGCAGTCCTCTGCCTGCAGTGAGTTAAATAAGTATTTGACCACCCTGCTATTTTGCAAGTTCTCCCACTTAGAAATCATGGAGGGGTCTGAAATTGTCATCGTAGGTGCATGTCCACTGTGAGAGACATAATCTAAATAAAAAAAAATCCAGAAATCACAATGTATGATTATTTATTTGTATGATACAGCTGCAAATAAGTATTTGAACACCTGAGAAAATCAATGTTAATATTTGGTACAGTAGCCTTTGTTTGCAATTACAGAGGTCAAACGTTTCCTGTAGTTTTCCACCAGGTTTGCACACACTGCAGGAGGGATTTTGGCCCACTCCTCCACACAGATCTTCTCTAGATCAGTCAGGTTTCTGGGCTGTCGCTGAGAAACACGGAGTTTGAGCTCCCTCCAAAGATTCTCTATTGGGTTTAGGTCTAGAGACTGGCTAGGCCACGCCAGAACCTTGATATGCTTCTTACAGAGCCACTCCTTGGTTATGATTGTTCCAACAGTGGACCTTTTTTCACCAAGCTGCTTGGCAATTTCCCCGTAGCCCTTTCCAGCCTTGTGGAGGTGTACAATTTTGTCTCTAGTGTCTTTGGACAGCTCTTTGGTCTTGGCCATGTTAGTAGTTGGATTCTTACTGATTGTACGGGGTGGACAGGTGTCTTTATGCAGCTAACGACCTCAAACAGGTGCATCTAATTTAGGATAATAAATGAAGTGGAGGTGGACATTTTGAAGGCAGACTAACAGGTCTTTGAGAGTCAGAATTCTAGCTGATAGACAGGTGTTCAAATACTTATTTGCAGCTGTATCATACAAATAAATAGTTAAAATAAAGAATCATACATTGTGATTTCTGGATTTTTTGTCTGTCACAGTGGACATGCACCTACGATGACATTTCAGACCCCTCCATGATTTCTAAGTGGGAGAACTTGCAAAATAGTAGGGTGTTCAAATACTTATTTTCCTCAATGTAACTGCCTAACAGTTTACTAAATCAGATGAGAGCTGGTTTTGTTTACCAAATTGATATGTTTCACTGTCACTAACCGATCACGTAAATAACCCCTGTGGAAAATGTTACTGAACACATTTATGGACACTATGCAGACCTACACATACACGTATTTATAACATTAAGGCCTGACATTGCTCACGCACATAGACATTATCGTTTTCAAACTTACTGTGCCACTCACAGCATTCAGGAATTTGCACACAGCTCGTCTTTACTGGGTGACAAGAGATTTTGACTCACTCACTTTGATTTGCCCATTTTACAGCTGTCCCATGACATGAGGCACATCATATTACTTAGGCTACATTAAATAAATGAATGACCTATACTGATGTCTTTTCATCTTTGTTTTGATCTGTTGGTCATACACCTATCTGCGGACCTACCTGCTGCAGGATCCTGGAGGACTGGGCATATTTGCCTTGGTGCTCTTTGACCAGACGCTCAGAGGCCGCAGAGATGCCCGGGTTTGGGAACCCGAGCAGCGGATAGACCTAAGAAGAGACATACACAGAGACTTACACACAGTACTGACAATAAAACAGCTTACATTAGCAAAGTCCTTTAATTACCACATGATCTTTTCTCTAGTGCCACCTGAACAAACTTTACATTTTTAGCTCCAAAACACCAGTTTGAGGTGATTTACTGAATACTGCACTGTATGTTTTGTTTTTGTCTCAACTTCCAAACACTGCAGCATATTATAGTGGAGAGTACCCACCGCGCCTGAAATAAAGAGTTCCTCCACCAACACTGGAAGAAATTATCTTTGTGAAATATAAAAAGGGGCAGATTCAGGGAAAACAAGCAAAGGAACTACATCACACTGCAAAACTTGTGTAATAATGAGGGGATTGTTTAAGTAATATGCTGTATTTACAAGATGAAGCCTGCCTAATTTTCTAGGGAAAACCCTGAGGGTATATTTAATTAGTGCAGTTTTGTGTGTTTGTGTACCAGATACTGGCTGTTCTTAAACAGCTCCTTCCCGCTAACTGAGTGAAGATCATTGGCCTTCAGACCAGATTTCTGCTCCACCAGCTGGTCCTCCACATGGTTAGTCCTAAACACAAAATTCATGTTGTGAAACCATGTATAGTACATGCATTTGTACTAACTTTAATTTACATCACGCTGGATCATCTTTCTACCACCAAAGCGTCACGATTGAGTTGGTGATCATGCTTTCAACTGTGCATCTGCAGAAGGATTTTGGTTGACATGCCAAATTTCCTCAGCCTTTAAGAAGTACAGTCTCTGTTGTGCTTTCTTCAGAAGCTGCTGGATATTGTGAGACCAGGGGAGATCCTTGTAGATGTGGGTGCCGAGGAGTTTAAAGGTCCTCACCCTCTCCACCACTGTTTCACCAACGTACAGGTGCTGGTCATAAATAGAATATCATCTAAAAGTTGAGCTCTGTGAACAGCCAGCCTCTTTAGCAATGACCTTTTGTGTCTTGCCCTCCTTGTGCAAGGTGTCAATGGTCGTCTTTTGGACAGCTGTCAAGTCAGCAGTCTTCCCCATGATTGTGTAGTCTACAGAACTAGACTGAGAGACCATTTCAAGGCCTTTGCAGGTGTTTTGAGTTAATTAGCTGATTAGAGTGTGGCACCAGGTGTCTTTTCACAATATTCTAATTTTCTGAGATACTAATTTTGGGGTTTCCATTAGTTGTCAGTTATAAACACCAAAATTAAAAGGAATGAACACTTGAAATGTATCAGTCTGTGTGGAATGAATGTATACATTATACAAGATTCACTTTTTGAATGGAATTACTGAAATAAATCAACTTTTTGATGATATTCTAATTATATGACCAGCACCTGTATGTAGGCATGTGCTGCTCCTTACTCCTCCTTCTAGGATCAATCATCATCATCATCTCCTTGGTCTTGTCTAAATTTAAGGAGATGTTATTTTCTTGAAACCATGCCAACAGTCCAGCCACCTCCTCTTCTATATGCTGTCTCTTCTCCTCCAGTGATCAGTCCAATGACAGTGGTGTCATCCATAAACTTTATAATCCTGGTGTTGGTCTCGCATACATAGGTGAAGAGGGTGTACAGCATAGGTACGCAGCCCTGGGGTGTCCCTGTACAGTTCTGGGTTCAACCTGGGGCCTTTGTGCACTACTAATTTTAACAGCACAATAATGTTTAAGGCTGTAGCCTAATCATAATTTGAACTACAGTAAGCTAAATTGTACGTACATTACTGTATTACTGTGTAGCGTATTTGAACAATACACAGTATAGTAATTTAATTTGTACAGTAATCTGAAAAGCATTTGAAAAAGTTGTACTGTATTTGAAACAGTCAATTAAATTCAGCTATCGGTTTCATTACTTTATATTCAATAAATGTCAAATGGTAATCTGCATGAGAAATAAAGAAAATATTTGGTTATAATAAAACATCTGCTTATAGAGATATTTGATACAGGCAGATGTTTTCATTGTAAGAGGTTTCCACTGTAATATGAAACCACATTACAGCAGAATTTCAACATGATTAAATCATCTTTCAAATATATTTTAATGTCATAAGTTATTGTTTGCTGAAAACTGGTTCAGTGTTTGCTGCTTTCAGCTCTTCAGCCCCAAGTCACTGGATCAGATCTTTAATGTCAGTAACAGCTCTAGAACATTCTCAAGGACCATCTTCAAAGACTTCTGGACCCTCCTCAAGGACCATTTGAAACTTCTCCAATACCACTGGAAACCAATCAAGGATCCCAGAACCTCTATTACACCCAGAAATTCAGTTGGAGCTTTTTATTGCCCCATGGACCTTCCTCAAGGACCTCTGGACCATTGTAACATATTCCTAACATCTCAGGGAATCTCTTCATGGAACTCTGGAACATCCTCAGGGACCATTTGAACCTGATCTCAGAAACCTTAAGGACCAATGGAACATCTTACAGGACCACTAAAATATCAAGAACTGAGGGAACCTCCTCAAGGATGGAATTTCCTCAAAAGGTCTCCATGCCCCTTTTAAAACTTCTCACGAACCCAGTGGAACAGCTACAAGGATGAAACATCTTCTGAAACCACCAACGACCCCTAGAAGCTCTTTAAGGCTACTCAAGGACCTTTTGGTACCCCTCAAAGACCATGAAAGATTTTCAGTGCCCTCCCAAACTTCCTCAAGAAGCATCTGAACCTTCCCAGTGACTCTTGGAAACCCTCAAAGGAAACCAAAGAACCTCCTCAAGGACCGCTGAAATGAACAGGAACTTGTTCAACACCCTTGGAACAGTTGTAGTAACAGTACTTACCACTCCACTTTGAGTTTGATGTAGCTCAGCAGTTGTCGTTTTCCTTTACAGGTTTGACATTTCTTCTTTCCCTGTCCATCGCACTCTGTACATCTACACACAAACACACACACACACACACAGTCAGACATGTGACCACATGCCTCACATTCTTCAGTTATCTGATCCACATGTACTGACTGAGCAGTGTAATTTAAAGGGCCATGCCGCTAGTTTTCATGTTCTTCTTCATTAACTCTGAATGCTGTTAACTTCCTGCTGAACATTTTTCAAACTATTGATCAATTTAAAATTTTGATTTCCTCTTTTGCAGACGGTAACTAATTCAGTGATTCCTATTATTAAAAACCAGCTTTAGGGAGCTGTATATTTCTGTCCAAATTAAGTTACTGTCGCGTTGTCTTTTATGTTATTAAAATAATGTTATAAATTTTTTTTATCACCAGGTTGTCTAGGTTTGATGTTCTGACAACAGAACTCATCTTTGTGAGACTTTAGTTCTTGAATGTATCACTGCAGAGTAATTTCAAAGCTGTATCTGGAGCTGTAGTAAACAGGTCAAACATGCAAAAAAGAAACATTTGGTCCTTTTTTGGGGGGGAATTTTTGCCTTTTTCTATTAAGCAGTGGAGAGCTGACAGGAAATACTGGGAAAGAGATGGGACATGGCATGCAACAAACTTCCCAATTAGAATGGAATGTGGGACAACTATCCTTGTGATTTTCATGAAATCAAACCCCATTTTAATACTATTTATAGTATAGTTTTTCAGCAATAGACATTTAATGTATTTATATTCTGCAATACGTCTTGTAGTTTTAACTGTTCATTTTATCACACTAATATCAGCCATCGCAGTTTACTTTTCACTCCTCTTCAGACATATGAAGTTACTGCTAATGCAAACCCAACATGCTACTATTGATCCTTCACAATAAAAGTGTTCAACTGGGTTTAACTGTGAAGCAGTTACATCATCACCAAATCAACTAGGACTAAGTTTGACCTATTCAGGCCTCTAAAACATATTCAAATCAGAAAAATCTACAATGGAATGTCACCTGAGGACATGAGCAGACTTTGATTTAAGGGGGTCACAAGACAAAAAGGTTGGGTCACTGCCCTGGAGCACCAGGACTCCGCCCCCCCATCACCACCACCCCTCCCCACCCAGCAGGACCTTGTTTTGCCAGTAGCATTACAGGTAGTGCAGCGCTCATCACTCCTCATCCCTGAGCCGTTACAGACCCAGCACGGTTGCTACACAGAGAGACACAGACACACACATCATTGTAAATCTACATTAAATAACTTTTTATATCTACTATATCCTCAGCTTATACTTTTACATCAAACTTTTCCTGTCTTTAATGTTGTATAAACTACAATTATGTCGTTTATTATTATTACCGATTGATTAATTGACTGAAAGACTTACATTTCCATTTCCATGACACTTTTCACACTGCATTGTCCCAGAGGCATGGCAGCTGTTGCATTCCTGCAAAAACACATACACACACACACAATTGAAATACCGGTACCTGTTGCACCGACACAGACTGAAGCTGACAGAATGCTCCACATCAGAATCTCTGAAAAGTTAGCGAGAACTAATCACTGAACTATTTTATTAGATTGTGACTGTAACCAGGGCGGAACAGCGTAGAAGGTTGTGGGTTCAAACCCCCGGTTGCACCGGCTGTGTGGAGTTTGCATGTTCTCCCCTCATTCTCCGGCTTCCTCCCACCATCTTCCTCCAAACACATAGACTAGTTTGTCTATGTGTGGTTGTTGTGTGGCCCTGCGATGGACTGGCGACGGGTCCAGGGTGTACCCTGCCTTTCGCCCAGGTTTGTTTGGTATGATTTCTGAGGCGTCTGTTAGCCACTTGCCTTCTCAATAGCTAGCTGGCGCTAAGGCTAGTGACTGACAGCCAGAGGAAAAGCAAGATGTAGTGCTCCTGGTGCTCCACACGTTGCCCTAAAATGCTGTTCAAAACAGACTGCCTTAACTCAAAAAGTTATGTCTTCTGAGGCACCCATCTATTACGGCAATGAGGCAACAGGACTTCTGCCTTCTGTTTTGAACAGAGTCTACATCTTAACAGCTAACTCACAGGACCGCTAGAACGAAAAGACCTCAAAAGACCCCAGTTACCTCCTCAAGGACCCCGTGGAAGCTCTGCCGCTGTAAGATCTTCAAAAAGGTCTGGCACAGCTCTAATGCCTTCTGGTTCCTATACAAGGAGCCTTGGAAGTTTTCAGTGACCTATGCAACCTCCCCAAGCACCATTTGAACTTTCTCAATGACTCCTGGACACCATCAAAGAAACCATGAAAGGACCCTTGAAACCTTTTCATAAAACATATTTGAGAACTTCTGGAACCCCTCAACAACCAATGAAAGCTCTTCAAGGACCTGTTAATCCACCTCATTGACAATATGAACCTGTTCCAGGACCCATGGAATTTCCATAAGGACCCCTGGGACCTCTTTAAAGGCCTGTAAAACCTTTTCAGTGAATCCTTGGGCGTCCTCAAGAATCACAAGAACTTCCTCAGAGACCACTGAAACTTTTTCAAGGACCTGTCCAACAGGTAACCATAAAAGAGTTTTAGACAAACATCTCCAGTTAATCAATCACCTTGATGGAGGAGGTGAAGGGCACGCGGATCTCCTCCGTGTGATTGGTGAAGAGGCTGGGAGCCGTGGCTTGGACCTCCCAGGGCCGGGGGGCGGGCTGGGTGTAGAAGTCAGCCGGCTCACCTGTCAGTCACACACACACACACAAAAAAACAACACATCACACCTGTCAATCAAAAAGCTGTCAACATCCACCTGAAACCTGCTGCAATAGTGACTCATCCAGATAATCAAGGTAATCTCATCTTGGGTTTGGACACTTTAGATTTATAACAACAAAGCCTACATTACAAATTAGATGTGTGAAGTTTGAAAGACATGGGTTCAGAGAGGGTCTAATCAAAGACATGCAAAAACTGCATTATGGGAAGTGTAGGACCCTGTGTTTTTTTGAGTTTGATCCACACCAGTGGATCAAACTCTCAGTCTGTCTCTCTTTCTTTCCATAACTGATGAAACCCGTTGGACTGAACTAAACTTACAAGAATGCAATAACATTAAAAAATTAAGTTCAGTGTGGACAAACATGTATGTGTGTACCTTCATGAGGTTTCTCGGCACATTCAGTTGACCTGGACTCAGTGAACGTCTCCAACCGATACTGCGGAACAGAAAACACACTTCAACAAGAGACACAGCAGCAGTGTTAACATCATGACAGAGATAACACAAATAGTGAAAATAACAGCAATATTATAATAGAAGTAAAAAATAATCACAAAGATAAATTAACAGAACCAGTCATTAGTAATAATTACAGTAATTTATTTTTAAATTAAAACCGGAAGAAGAAGGATGCTCCACTCAATCAGCTGCTGATCACAATGAGTCAATATTCATTAGAGATGACTTGATTTGAATCATGCAGTTTGCTGCTCTGTATGACTGAAAGTTAAGGTGATAGTTGTCTGTACATCCAAGAGTACACTGCAAACATAACTTTTAAAATTAAAGTTTTAGCACACAGCTAACTGACTCCTTGGGAAAGCGTTATGAGAACTGGAGAGCCAAAACTTAGTGCCTGATTACCCCTAAAATATGAGTAAGACAAAGAATAATAAGGGATGGGGGTTGTAAAGGGCTGTTGAGAGGTGCAGATTTCTTTATTTAGACTGGAGTCAGACTTTGAAAACCCTTGGTCTAACACAATGTCTACACTGACTGCATAGTGAAAGTAGCAGAGCAGCAGATTCAGGCATGGCTATGCACATAGAGCACAAGTGAAATGTGAGCCGGATTGATTAAAATAGATGCACATGCAGACAGGTCAAACAGAACAGTGTGAAGTGGATTTACTGTTTCAAGTATCTAGATATTTCATCAGTCTTTTCAGACATTTATACCATTATGGTTTGTTCACATGTTAATGTGTCACATAATTAAAGTGTTTATAAACTGGTGTGAATTGCTGTCATACTATCAGACTCTGATCAGAAGCTTCTTCAAACTGTCCTTTGTCTCTGTATGGACAAATTCGGTCATATATATATATATAGCACGGAGAGGCAGGCGAGTCAACAGGTTTGTCATTTTAATAACGAGGTTGATGCTTCATGTCCCCCTGGTATGAACACATGATCTGTGTTTTGATATGTAAACTGGAAGTTAGCCTGCTCGGCCGGCAAAAGTCAACACAGAAAAGTCATCAAGTGAACACGCTCTCAGGCTTTGAGTCCAGACAGGTGTGACCGAGTGGTAACATAACTTGGAAGAGTTCTGCCATATAAACATCTAGAATCTGATGCCCAACCTTTCTCTGTGTGCGACTGTGAGCTGCACTTTATCAGAGGTGCTTAAGTTAACATGTGGATTTGTGATGAGATTTCTGCCCGATCGCAAGTGTTTTCAGTTAGTTTAGTTTTCCACCTCCTTGCCAGGCATCTAACATGCAGTCCCACGGGATTCTGTGTCTGTCAGACAGTCTGAAGGGGATACTACCAGTGGAACAATAATGTAATGCACAGCAGAGTATAGGGCAAGTAGACTTATAAAATATTGTGAATTCTCTTGAAATGATGACGTAATATTTCAGCTTTTTTCTTAACATGTCAGAAATCACAGATATGACAGATAGATTCTGAATGTGCAGAAAGTTTTGAACATGAGCAGAAAACCTGCTGAAATACAAGAGCTATTAGAGTCCAGGAGTTTATAACTAAATCAAAATGAAATAATTTATCTTTGACGTAAAACAGTGCACTTTCAAAGATGTTACTTCCCCGAACAAAAGACACAAAGATGAGAAAAGACTAAATCACATCTGCACGCGTGTGTCGAAAACTGAATCTGAAAGCAGCACAGCATGCCTGAGAGCTGCATTATATTCTGTTATAGTTTTATATTTTGAAATGTCACCGGCCACCTGAATTTTGTGTTTCCCTTTACATAAATAAAACAATTTCCACCATAAATTGGTGCAGAAAAAGAATGCACCAGAATGCAGGAAATTAACTGGTTAATGCTCATTTTCTTTCATATAATTCAGCATCAAAAATTTCTTTAAAAAAATAGTGTTAAAATATCTTCTCATCTTGATCTTGTGAGCTTAGTGTCTCATCACACAGGAAATTGATAAATTGTATTCTATGCATAGAAATTAGCATAAATGATTAGATCAGCTGATGGCATCAGCCATACAGAACAGGACTAGAGCATCCTTAAGTGACAAAAACAACACAGGCAGTTAACAGTATCATAAAGAGTGAACATTAGATCACCCTGTAGGTGTTGAACGGCTCCATGCTGGTGATGACTCCATCTTCGACAGGACCACTACTGTAGCAGCAGTGAGATGACACAAAGCTCCTGAACGCCTCACGAGCCACATCCTCCAACAGAGAGGGAATGCTACACACACAAATTACATCATGAATTAAACTAGAATGTTCTCTGAACGCAGCTTTTTCTCATCTAGCAAACACAAAGCAATGTGAGCATTGAACATTTTTGGACACATGTTTACTTGCAACGTTGCACAACGGGCTTCAAGGTATGTTTTCTCATGTTTGGTGGGTGTGTCAGAGGTGTTACCCAATCAGCTGCAATAATTTTGTAAATCAGTGCGATTGCGTACATAACGGTGTGTTCAAGACGCCACCTTTTCCACTGAAATAAACGTTTCGCTATGCTGAACTCGCCCCAGGTCTTACCTCCAGTCCTCAGGTGCAGGGCCGGGTTGGGGTGGGGCCACAGGCTCCACTGGCATGGGAGGGGGTAGGTATCCTCCTGCAACAACATCGGGATACTTCAAGGATTTGCAACAACATGAATATTAAGTGAAGGGTTATGGGTTTGACTCTTCTTACCTCCTCCTGCCACAATGCCTTCATAGCCAGGCATGTTGCCGAACATGTTAGCCGCAGGAGCGGTGAGAGGGGGATACGCAGCTGAAATAAACAACAGGAAACAGTTCAGATCATCAGATCATCATCATTTTCTGTTAATAGGGTGAGATTAAAGCTACAGAGAACGATCAACTTTATAATTTTCATTTCCTGGTTAACGAGAGCCCTGAGTGCACAGTTTAGGAGGTCTAATCAGACTATTGAGTGATAGTAAAGGAGAGGAGGAGGTAGAGAAGTAAAGAAATGTTACAAAAGGAAAGAAGGTATAGCAGGAAGTAGAGAAGGAAAGGAGGAGGTAGGAATGGAAAGGAGGAAAAAAGAAGTGGAGGGGAAGGAAAAGAAAGGAGAAGAGAAGGAGAGGTGGCTGTAGAGAAGGAAAGGAGATGGAAAAGGGGAGGAGGAGAAAGGAAAGAAAACAGAAGAGAAAAAGAGGAGAGTAGAAAAGGAAACAAGGGGATAGGAATGGAAAAGAGAAGACAAAACGGGTGGGATAAAAGATTAACAGTTATGTCTTTATTGCCTTAGAATGAGCCACTTCT
Organism: Micropterus salmoides; assembly: GCF_014851395.1. Lineage (NCBI taxonomy): Eukaryota > Metazoa > Chordata > Actinopteri > Centrarchiformes > Centrarchidae > Micropterus > Micropterus salmoides. The sequence goes on from NW_024043372.1 coordinate 10,429,344, forward strand.
ATCTACATACTGTACACCGCGGGACCCCTTACATGGAATTAGCCATGTTGCGCTGCCAAGTTTCTACCATAGCCCAAACGGACAAACTGTTCTATAGAGTGCATTTCTTCACTATGTTGAATACGTACCAAGAAGAAGAAGAAGAAAAAGAAGTACAAGAAGTAGTAGAATTAGTCACCTGGTTTATTAGAAGTAAGAACAGAAGTGAAATTTGGACAAATGGAGGGCCACACATATGATTTAGCACAAGAGTCAACAGAGCGTGTTGGCCACTGTTGTTTTTCCTCCGCACTTGCAAATGGAGGGGTGAGTAGTGACTGGGCCGTAGGTTAGAATTCGCAACCCTTACCACTAAAACCTACACACTGAACCGTCAAGTGAAAAGATGTGGGTTTGACTCTTTTTACCTCCTCCTGCCACTGTGCCTTCATAGCCAGGCGCGCTGAACATGTTGGCCGCAGGAGCGTTGACAGGGGGATATGCAACTGGAATAAACAACAGGAAACAGTTCAGATCATCAGAAAGCTTTTCTGCTGATACTTCAGAGTTCAGGACAAGATTGAAGCTACAGAGAATGATCAACTTTTTCATTTCATTCCTTGTTTACTAGAGCCCTGAGTGCACAGTTTGACAGTTTAGGAGGTTTAAATCAGGCTACTAAGTGATAGTAAAGGAGAGGCGGAGAGAGAGAAGGAGAAGACGAGGCAGGAAAGGTAAAGGAGGACATAGAGAAGTAAAGGAGGAGCTAAGAAAGGAATGTAGAGGTATGAAAGGAAAGGAGAAGGTAAAGAAGTAAATGAGAAAATGGAGAAGCAGAGAAGGTAGGAAAGGAAAAGAGGGAGTAAAGAATCAGAGGTTAAGGTAGCAAAAAAAAGGAGGAGAGAAGAAGAGGTAAGGAGGGAAAGGAGACAGAAGGATTGGAGGAGGGGGGAAAAAAGATAGAGAAGAAGAGGAAGAGGTAAAAAACGTAACAAGGCGGTAGGAATGGAAAGGAGAAAATAGAAAAGTAAATAAAGAAACAAGGAGGTGGACAGAGTGGGATGTAGAAAAGGATTTCATAAGAAAATGGAAAAATTGGAGAAATCACTACATTTATTAATTTCAGTGTCAACATTTTGCTCCATATTAGTTCTCTCATGTTCCACTTTTAATCCCATGTTCATGCTTAGCCTACTGCATTGTAACTTTTTCTCTTTGTGGTTCTTACTTTCTTTTGTGTAAAATTAACCTAAAATTTGTTCTTCATATTATTCCTCTTTATTTTTTGTCTATTTGAATACAGATCTACTTTGCACAGTCAGTCACTGTAGGGAGACAGTCCAGGGGAAGATTCAGCCTAATCAATCTGGTGACACCACATGGTCTTTGATAAATGTAATGGATCTGTACAAATATCACATTAGTGATCAATGAATCTCTTTTAAAAGACAACAACAACAACTCATGACTCTAACTAAGTTTTAATGAAAAATCTTGACTGAATGGTGTTTTGGATTGTATTTGCGCCAAATTTTTAATGGGTGTTGGTATTTAATTTAAATTAGTTTAGTTTATTAAAACTTAGGCCTACTTTTATTTATTATTAGAGATAAATAATCATGGTAACAGTCCGGGGAAAACAGCCTCCCATGCTCCTTTGGGGGATGTTAAGGGACACTTTGGCAAGTTTTCCCACACTTTATTAAACAATGTTTCCTACACAAAGCAAGTTAGCAAGAACAAAAAACAAAAGGTAGAATTGTAGTCTGTCAACTATGACTGAGTAGGAGAACCCATTTAGTAAAAGAAAAAAAAAAAAAAACTGAAACTGAAATTTCCAGATACAAGTCATACTATTGTGAGAAAAAGGTTGTAAAATAGGGTACGACAATAAAGTAATAGGCTAATAGAATAAGTTGCGTTAATATTTCTACAGTCTACAGGTATTTAAACTTGTAAAAAAGAGAGATTTATGCCGATCAGAAGGTTTTTCAGTTTGTTTCAGTTTTGCAGTTCCTTGTCTCATACACTCCTAAAAGGCTCCTCAGACGGTCTGAGATTGTGAAAGAGCCAGAGAGAGCCTTAGTACGCTATATTCCATTTCATTTTTACATTTCGAATCGTCACCTGAATTTTGTTTTAACCTTTACATAAATAAAGACATTTCCACCATAAATTAATGCAGAAAAACCAGAAATTGGCGTACAAAAAGTACCACAATGCAGGAAATTTAGTAGGCCTACTTAACGCTCATACTTTTCTGGAAGAAAACCACCCGTTTCACGTCTCCCCTCCAATTTTAAAACGACCCTGCGCCCTTGCTTTCAGATTTGAACTGTGTTGAAGAATGCGAACCCCACTTTTGATTGCAGGACGCGGCTTGTTATTTTAGCCAGTTTGGTGACCCGTGTAATGTTTTGTCCTGTCGTGTGTTTCAGTTCCTACCTGCGCTGTTCATTCTGCCGCTGTTTGATCACACTGCTGGGGAATGTTTCAAGTTATTGAGGGTTGTATAGTCGTAACCACACCCATACAGTTCCTCCCCTATGTGCTCCTGCAGCAAGAATCCACAGCTACAGCAACAATGAAACATCCGGTAAGCTTCAAAATAAAGTAAGTACCGTGATCACATTTCAAGTATAAAATGGAATTGGTAACACATTATTTTAATTCCTCATATTTAGCATTTTAGCATGCACAGTATATTCACCCAAGTCTTTATTAATTTATTAATTTATTAATTTATTAATTTATTAATTTATTAATTTATTAATTTATTAATTTATTAATTTATTTATTTATTACAGCATTTTTCATTGGGCAAAAAAGGCTACAGAAAACATGAGAGCCCCACCTACAACTAGGAGGTTACATTATACAAAATAACAATGCTGTCAATTTGTTATTTACACAGAAAACACAAAATGTAGCCCATAAAAGACATGTAACACTTAATCATTTCAAAAACAACATTCATAACCTAAGTAAAATACAGCAAGATGCCACTGTTCTGCAGGATCAAGCCCCATCTGAAATTAATTGGATTACAGCGTTGAGCAGATTTTAAGAGGACAAAAAAACATGAATACCTACAATTGTGTTATTTCTTGACTGGTCCTTAACATCAGTTCAACAGGCCCAGAGCTGCTATCTGCGTGTCATACATGTTCAGACGGTTTGTGTCCCTGAAGGGTAAATATTACTTAGATCAACTGGAAGCATCTCACATCTGCCCCAGCAGGCAGCCATGATGAAGGTCCCTTTGTTCTTCCAGTTATTCAGACAGAATTAATATTATTTATACAAAGTGTTTAAGACAGGTTGAGGGTCTGCTAGGTGCATCAATAAGCAGAGAGGAATGTGAATGTTTGATGTTGTTCTGATGTTTCAGATGTTTAGCAATTAAGTCATAGCATATGGGCTGGATAAACCTGTTAAGAGATCCCAGGGCAAAAAAGCTGCGGGCCCCTGTTAATGTCTCCCATTTGTCCTGCTCTCTATCTGGATATCAACCAGGCCCCATTTTTGCTGAAGGTTTTAAAACTAGATTTTTTCACAAGACCTGGAGATCTGGAAACGCAGGACCAGATAAGGCTCTTACCAGGTTTTTTCTGACCTAAACAGGTTATCTGTAGCACAAAGGGTGTCAGGCATGTTATATCAAGTCTAGGAGCCCAGAAGGCATCCACCCACCTGCAACATGTTCTTTTCCCGGAGGCAGAGACCCGTAAAGGGTTCTGTGGAAGTATATTAGGCAATGTGAGAATAATACAAGCTGATGATTGCACATTAGTTTTTGGTTAAGAATCTATACTCTTGCCAGTATTAGATGACCATCACTAGTTTTGTTATAGCCTGATAATGTGATAGCAAACAATATTGTGATGTAAATATAACATTAGCTATTGTTAGGTGAGTACTCGCCAAGAGGCCTGCCCATTTCTCCACTGGTTCTCACACCACACTCAATTTCTCGCCAATGGTCATTATTTCTTCCAATTCTTGTCTGTTCCTGGTCTCTTGAATGCCAAGCATTATTATTATAAAGCTGTGGTCTGCCATATACCTTTACATCTGATTGAAATTAATTTTTATACAGACTTTTTACACAGCTTTATAATTATGACAAAATGGTTATTATGTTACTTTAAGACAATTTAATACTCCTTTGTGTAATTTTTTCTAAAATGGTTAAAGTAATTTTTTTTCTCTCAAGCTAAGTAGAGGCTGTCTAGTAAATTTTGACCTGTGATGTAGTCTAGTATTTGGTAGTAAGTACTGTGATTTTTCCCTCCCAGCCCCATCCCCAAGCAACCCTGTTGCCAGGTTTGAAACGGATCTACTATTTATTATTATTTCTGTTCCTCAAGTGTGTAGGCTACTGGGATTTTTCCCTCCCAGCCCCATCCCCAAGCAACCCTTCCCAGAGCAATGTACCATAAGGGCATAAAGCGACTTTGGAGCTGCGGAGGACACTGAAATGCTAGGGGGGTTTGGGGGCATGCGGCTCCATTCTTTTAAAAAAAATTAAAGCACTTAAATGCTCATTTCTAATGACTTCTAGAAACAGAATACACAAATTGGTGTGGCTGAAAGAGGGTATTGGCAGTGACAGCAGAAGGAGAATAGACTGGGTAGGGGAGATTATGAAGACTCGGGTGCACAGTCACAGAGATGGAGCATAATATAACTAGAACAAAACCGATCACATACCATAAAAACCACGAAATAGCTGCTAGTTAATGTAGCCAGCCACAGCACCAATGTATTCAGTTAACGTTACACTTGGGAGCTGTCTCTGATATTCCCTGTGTCTCACTTGGGCCTCACTCTCCCTGTTCTCTGGTCACTTCATCTCTAGGAAAGCAACAAATGATTTCTGTATTGGCACCGCGGAGGATGGCAGCCTCTGGATGACTGGCGTTGGCCCACCTGAGGAACATTTAGTGTAATTTATACTTCTGTTCCAGCTTCTCCCCTCTGGTATGCAAAAACCAAAAGACACAAGAACAGTGTCAGGCATGTTATATCAAGTCTAGGAGCCCAGAAGGCATCCACCCACCTGCAGCATGTTTTCTTCTCAGTGGCAGAGACCCGTAAAAGGTTCTGTGGAAATATATTAGACAATGTGAGAATACAAGCAGATGCCTTTACATATAATTGAAACACATTTTTTTTTTACAGACCACAGCTTTATAATTATGACAAAATGATTATGTATTATCATTACATTTATGACGCTTTTATCCAAAGCAACTTACAATTGCTATATACATTGGGGAAAATAACAAGTTCTCCCACTTAGAAATCATGGAGGAGTCTGAAATTGTCATCGTAGGGGCATGTCCACTGTGAGAGACATAATCTAAAAATAAAAATCCAGAAATCACAATGTATGATTTTTTAACTATTTATTTGTATGATACAGCTGCAAATAAGTATTTAAACACCTGAGAAAATCAATGTTAATATTTGGTACAGTAGCCTTTGTTTGCAATTACAGAGGTCAAATGTTTCCTGTAGTTTTTCACCAGGTTTGCACACACTGCAGGAGGGATTTTGGCCCACTCCTCCACACAGATCTTCTCTAGATCAGTCAGGTTTCTGGGCTGTCGCTGAGAAACACGGAGTTTGAGCTCCCTCCAAAGATTCTCTATTGGGTTTAGGTCTGGAGACTGGCTAGGCCACGCCAGAACCTTGATATGCTTCTTACAGAGCCACTCCTTGGTTATCCTGGCTGTGTGCTTCGGGTCATTATGTTGGAAGACCCAGCCTCGACCCATCTTCAATGCTCTAACTGAGGGAAGGAGGTTGTTCCCCAAAATCTCGCAATATATGGCCCCGGTCATCCTTAATACAGTGCAGTCCCATGTGTTTTTCAACCGTGCTTGTGTACATGTGTGTATGTTCGTGATGGATTTTATCATGTCCTACCGTTAGCATCGTGTTTACTGTTTTTTGCATACGTACGAGCTCAATTTACATCTGTAATGCAAGCAGCAGTGTTTTGTAAGTACTTTTATTCTGCATAAAATAAAGTGTTTTTGCACCATTGCACTTTGGAGACGACTTCAAATTCCCTCAAGTGGCTTTCTTTGTGGTATGATCGCCACTACATAAGTTGAAAAACTCCGCTTCAATGGACGGATCATGCCGATGTTGGGAAGGCAGAAGCACAGCGCTCCAGCTGATTCCACTCAGTGAATGCCGACAGGAGAAACTGGACGCTGATAAATTAAAGTGGGCTAAAGCAACACCGAAGAATAACGATTGTTTTGTAATTGTTTTAAACTGTGTGGAAGAGATTGGACTTCTCACAATTAGGATACAGGTAAATCCTGCTTCAATTCTAAAATAAAGAAATCGGCAGCTTGTCTAAATCATCACCAAAATGAGTAACGTGGATTTGATTGCACCTGTCAATCAAAGTGAAACGGAGAATGAACTTGGTAAAAGACCAGTTAAACTCACGGTTAATGCTTTGGAAGAAAAAATATTATCAAAAGGAAAGGAACCTTAGGATAAAGAAACTCTACAAACTGAAAAAGGAAGTGTCGGAGGTACAGATCACGTATGATACGTTACAAAATAACTGTGGAAACAACAGAGTTGCATGAATCACTGAAATCATTCCTACCAAAGGAGGAAGTGTCAAAACTAAATAAATGGTTTGAAACCCAAATGAACAGCAATGCAGAAATAATTAAAAGGATTAAAGAGTGGTTGCTTGACACTAAGGAGCAATGCAAAGGTGATGATGATGAAGTTGAAGGTGCACATCAGCTTCCTGTCATCAACCTCCTCTGCATACCTCAAGCAGAGGCTGAAAGGGCTGCTCTTGCTATGGCAGCTACCCAAAAAGAAAAGCATGAACTGGAGGTACAGAAGGAACAAATTAGACAAAAGAAGGAGGTGCTTGAATTGCAAAGTCAAATTGCTGCTCTCACAGCAAAGGTTACGGTGCTTAAGTACAGAGGTTCTGATGTGCAAAGCTCCAGTGCACGTTCTGATGGAATGAATTCATATCTGAAAAGGTCAAAATACAAATTCTCTCTCAGATTCTCTGCTATGGAATTTGTTCCACAAAGTTCAAGCCATCATTTCAATCATCTGCCAAAAGGAGGCAGCAAAGCCACAGTGTCAATGGGGGCACGACCTAAGGAAACCAGTTTACAACAAGGTGGAAAAAAAGCTCATGCTCTGGATCACAAACCAAGCATGCCTCAACAATCTCAGCAAACCAATCACATCACACACAGGAAACGGCCATTCTTTCCACGCAGGAGTCCATAAAGCGTGATGGTTTAGTGCAAACCAGTGTGGAACAAGAAAATCTTCTCACTATTATGCAAAGGCAAAACGACATAACTGCTTTACTAGTGCAGCAGCAGTCTTCACTATCATTACCTCCAAGGGATCTACCAACCTTTGATGGAGACTATCTCGAGTACAGCACATTCATTAGAGCATTTGAAAATGGAGTGGAAGGAAAGGCTGCTAGCAGTATAGATTGTTTGTACTTTTTAGAGCAGTACACCGAAGGACAACCTAAGGAGCTGGTCAAGAGCTGTCAACACATGCCACCTGAAAGGGGGTATCAAAGAGCTAAGACACTTCTTCAAGAACGCTTTGGAAATGAACAAAGAATAGCTACAGCTTACATGGAGAAAGCTCTGGGATGGTCACCAGTTAAAGCAGAAGATGTGAAGGGCTTGTAAGCCTTTGCTTTGTTTCTACGGGTCTGTTGTAATACAATGGAGGACATTAGCTACATGACAGAGATGAATATGCCATCCAACATGGGTGCTATGGTCTTGAAGCAACCATATAAACTGAGGGAAAGGTGGAGAAACACTGCTTATGAGTTTCAGGAGAGGCACTGTCGTCAAGCAGCTTTCAGTGACATTGTCAGCTTCATTGAGAGGCAAGTATCTATTGCCTCTGATCCACTCTTTGGAAACATTCAGGACACATCCATCTTACCACCAAAATATAACATTGGACATAAAGTCTCACAGGTTTGCTTCAAGGGAAGGGGAAGCAGTTTTACTACCTCCGTGGAAGTTGTTAATACTGGAAACACATCAAGTGCAAAAAGAGAGAAATTTAACTGATAAGTCAACAAAGGTGTCGTGTCTGCTGTGTGAGGAGGGTCACAGATTGGTGTTGTGCCCCAGAATGGAGAAGAAGCTGCACAGAGAGAAAATTGACTTTCTGAAGGTGAAAGGTGTTTGTTTTGGGTGTTTGACTGTTGGTCACATGAGCGAATATTGTCATAGACGTCTGTCTTGCAAGTTGTGTAACCTGCAACATCCAAACTGCCTCCACATCCATTCAAAGGAAAAGGAAAGGATTCGGGAGTACTTACATCTGTTACAAGAACGACAACGGTGGTCCAAGGACAAGAGAAGCTTCATCACTGGAGACAGTCATTGTAGCGGACTCTACTGCCCCTCGCGGATCCTGGTTGTTAGGGAAGGTACTGCAGACCTTTCCTGATTCACGAGGACTTGTGCGGTCTGTTAAAGTCCAGACCAAATGCAACATTCTGGAGAGACCAGTCACAAAGATTTGTCTTCTGCAAGAAGCTGGATAAAGACGTGTGTGTGTGTGTGTGTGTGTGTGTGTGTGTGTGTGTGTGTGTATATATATATATAACTGATTGTACACCTGTGCATGATGGATATTTTATTGGCTCCATTGTTTGTATGGTATTTAATTGTTATGTTATTATAGAGTAACAATTAGGGGCCGGTGTGTTGTAGCCAATTTTGACATTTGTTAGTGGTAAGTTGTATAGGGGTGACACTGCATAGGCAGGGAATCACAGTGCTAACAGAGGCTATATGAGGAAGTCACAGGTGAATAACGAGAGGGAATTACAATCTGGGGAAGCCACACAGTTTTTCAACTGTGCTTGCGTGCATGTGTGTATGTTCGTGATGGATTTTGTCATTTAAATTTCTGAAATATCCTTTTTATGTTTTTATCGCTGTTGTAATGTTTGTATTTTTAAAACCATTAAAACACATTCAGCAAACAGCATCCAGCCAGCAGGGGGACCCAGAGTCTCACACACTGGTATTGCTGGCAGAGTCCTCAGTTTACATTCCTGAAGTTCCTGGCAGTTTCAGAGTGTGTGAATAAAGAGGCACAGATACAGTACTGTGGTTTTTACGCTTAACCAGAGACAGACAAGAGAGGAAACTGTGCAGTTTAAATAAACACAGGGGATTGTTTGATTTTCTGTGTCTCTGTAAATCAAACGCAACTCAAAGGGCTCAAATGTTTGAAATGTCCTTAAGAATTATGTTCAGGTCAGAGACGGTGTGTTCAGACCTAAGACACTTTCATTTTCTCATTTAGTCTGAAGCTTTCAGGTTTCTTCACAGTATAGCTTGATGTCACTATGACGAGGAGAGAGTTGGCTGATTTTATACTGTTTAAACCTAATTTGCAATGTTTACCTGAGATGAAACTCTTGTTAGACTTGAGTTTAGGTATAGGCCCTGGGCCCACTGTTTGCATGGGCTATGTCCTGTGTTAAAGCAACATTATGAAGGATTTACTATTTCTGAGTGTAATTCCCCACTGTCATAAATAAGGACAGCTGTATAAATGCCTTTGTTATGATTACATTACGATCAAAAACTAGAAATTAACCAACTTTGCTAACAGCCAAACATCAAGCAAATGTAACAAAACAAGATACAGCAATACTAATAGTCCGAAGGAAAGAATGCCAGCTTTGCCTTTTATTAGACAAAGTTTTCACCACCATCCGGTGTTCTGTTGATTTATGCAACCTATCGAGATGTGCTACTTAGTGGTTCTGCACATGTGCATGACCCATAAGTGCGGTCTGTTTCCACACCCATAAATCTCTGCAACCTTGCTGTTGGGCATGCCGGACAGGCGCGGACATGGAGCAGTTCAAACCCCCGTCACTGCTGATGCTCACCGGTAATATAGCTGAAAACTGGCGTAGACGGGAACAACAGTTTCGGCTGTATATGGTCAGGTGCGTTGGACACAGAAGAGACGGTGAAAGTAGCCATTCTCCTTCAAACTGTTGGCGAAGAGGCACTAGAAGTGTACAACACACTCACAATCACCCCAGCCGGGGACAACGAAATGTTGGAGGAAGTTCTTAAAGCCTTCAAGGACTACTGCAGCCCACAAAAGAATGTTGTTTTCGAACGTCATCAATTCTGGTCGCACACGATGTCAACCGGAATATCGGTGGACAGATTCATCACAGAGCTACGTCAGAAGAGCAAAGACTGTGAGTTTGGTCAAAATGAAGATGACATGATTAGGGATAAATTGGTGTTCAGCATAAATGACACTTGTCTAAAAGAGAGACTGCTACGTGATAATGAGCTCTCTCTTCGCAAGGCTATAGACATATGTAGATCTGCAGAGCTGGCCAAAACACAAATAAAGGGGATACAGACGTCACCTGCCGTCCATGATACCTCAGTGAATGCATTAAGGAAAGCAACAGGGCAAACGTGAATGGGTAGCTGGAATAAAAGCAAAGCAAGCACCAATTATCTGCCGTAAATGTGGAAACAAGCATGAGCCTCATCAATGCCCAGCTTATGGTGCAGTATGTCACAAATGCAGAAAAAACAACTATTTCTCAAAGGTATGTAGAGTAGGCAGTGAGAAAAGCAGCAGCAGCAGCAGGTATTAGACAAAAACTGTAAATAACAGAGAGTGAAGTGGACTCTTTATACGTTAACATGGTTCATAATGAAAACAAAGAAGCAGCACAAAAAACTAAAGACACTGTCATCATAATCATATCAAGGCATAGCAATTACTTTCAAGCTCGACACGGGTGCTGATGCAAACATGCTTCCTATGTCCGTGTACCGGCAGGTACCAGGTCCCATTCAGATGACACCCACACAGATTGTGTTGATTGTCTTTGGTGGAGCCCGCAGAAGGTATTGTGTCTCTAAAATGCTGGACAACCAAAAGTGAAGCTATGCTAGACTTCCATGTGACTAGACAGGCAGACAAGCCGATTCTGGGTGGAGACGCATGTGTGGAGCTGCAGCTGGTAAAAAGGGTTGAGACATTCACAGCAAAGTTGCCGCAGCCAGAAAAACCTCCAGCAACCAAAGAGGAGCTGATTGAAAGATACGCAGATGTCTTCACAGGACTGGGTGAGTTTCCCGGAGTCCACCACATCCACATGACTCAACCGCCACACCTGTGATTGACGCCTGCAGAAATGTACCCCTCTCTATCATGGACTCCCTGAGAGAGACACTGGAGGACTTGGAGAAAAGGAAGGTGATAACACCTTGAGCCAAGAGAACAGATGAACAGTCTTGTTGCTACAAAGAAAAAGAACGGTTCGTTAAGGGTGTGTTTGGACCCTTGCTACCTGAATCAGGCAGTCAAGCGCCAGCAGTACTCCATCCCTACTCCTGAAGATGTGTGCAGCAGACTAGCTGGGAAATCCATCTTCTCCATCTTGGATGAAAAGGATGGATACTGGCAGATCAAGCTAGACAAGCCATTGTCAAAGCTGTGCACCTTCAACACTCCTCATTCCTCAGACTCCCATTCGGGATCAAATCTGCTAGCGAGGTGTTTCAACAGAAGAACTGCGATCTCAGGTGTGTACGTCATAGAAGATGAAATGATAATTGCAGCGTCAGAGCAGGAACATGATAAAATCCTGCAGAAAGTCATGGAGAGCAAAGGTGAAGTTTAACAAAGATAAAATCCAGTTTAAAGTTGACAGTGAGATACATGGGACACATCATAACGACAGCAGGACAGAGGGCTGACGACACAAAGATCAAAGCAATTGTCGACACGCCAGCCCCAGAAGACAAACAAAGCCTCCATCGCCTGCAAGGAATGCTGCAACAACTGCAAAGGATGATCTAAGCATCACATACACACCAGGCAGGCACATGTACATTGCCGACACACTCTCACGCGCTATTGCGAGCAGGGACAGCAGAAATGTTGACAAGAACCCCTGTGATGAAAGATTTGTGTATGCCTTAGAGGCCACAGACGCCCTGAGTGAGGAAACACTCATACAAAAGGTTGGCCTACGAAGAAGCGAAGTCTAGACAGAGAACTACACTGCTACTGAGCGATGCGGCAAAATATCAGCATACATCTCGCTCACCAAGGAGTGCAGCGCACAAAGGCCAAAGCACAAAAAGTCCTGTACTGGCCTGGCATGGCACGAGACATAGAGACAATGGTGGAGAACTGCGTGCAGTGCCAGCAGCTACAGCCTAAACACCAGGCAGAGCCACTTGTCCCACATCAGGTTCCAGACCTGCCATGGATGAAAGTCGGAGCTGACATCTTCGAGCTGAGTGGTCAGTCGTATCTTCTGTTAGTCGATTACCTGACCAAATATCCTGAGGTGCTCAACATACCTGATAAAACGGCTTACACGGTTATTCAGAAAATGAAGTCGGTTTTCTTTCAGAATCATGTCCCATTCGCCAGCTATGAAATGAAGTCATTTGCGGATTCCTGGGAATCCAAACTCTCACATTCTAGCCCAGGTTTTCAAATGGAATGGCTGAGCGGGCCATAAAGACTGTGAGACATACGCTGAAGAAAGCCATGCACAAATCCACATCTGGTGTTGTTGTCATTGAGGAACACACCGGTGACAGGACTGAACATCTTGCCTGCACAAATGTTGATGGGAAGAATCCTGTGGAGCACACTTCCATGTTCCAGTGCCGTGCTGAAACAGTCAACCCCACATCACATCCAGGACAAATACAGGACCTGCAGTCACGTCAAAAGCAACACTACGACCAGCATGCAAAGTCACTGCCGGCGTTGTCCCCAGGTGACACCTTACACATGCAGACACAGTGCGGTTGGGAGCCTACAGTTGTCATCAGGCAGAGAGATGAACCATGCTCCTACACAGTGCAGACACTGGCAGGAAGGATGCTCAGTAGGAACAGGTGACATCTGAGGAAAATACACCCGAGTCTCTTCAGAGACACTCGCTTTGAGGAACATTTGGACTCAGAGTTACAAGCTTCTCAGACATGTGAGTCAGATGATACACCATCGCAAGACCCGCCACCACAAGACCCTCCCACTGTGAGTATGGACAGTAGACCTACATGCTACACCAGAGGTGGTAGAGCGGTCAGACGCCCTGCCAGGTATAGAGACTGATCTCATGGACAATTCATGTTGTTGTTCAACAAGTGAGCTTTGAAGGTTTAAAAAAACAAAAAAGCAAAAAAAAGGCACAAGAAATAGCACACTTGCAGTTGAAAGGAAGGGGGTGATGGAGTGCTTAACTTGAAATGTTTTATGTATGTCCAAAATGTTTACATGCTTCATACAACAGACTGCAGAACAAAAAGTGGTTTGGAATGATTCATGGGAAGCCATTGGTTCATTGAAAACATGCTTTATTAATTATTGAAATATAGCAGCAGCAGACTTAAAAAAGAGATTTATGGCAGGATGTGTATAATAAAACTCATGGAGCTAGTCCGCAATTACCGAGATTGTTATGATGTCTCCTCGAGGTTTGCTATGTTTGGTTTATTTACGTTGTGCAAATTCGGAGGTTGTCAAGGAAGATGATCCGGTGTGGGTGAGGAACGATCCGGCCCTGGTCTGCCCCCTTGTGGACTCACGTTTAATCCTTCATTTACTCGCAAAGTATGCAGGCAAGTATGTGAACAATGCTGCCTGTCTACGCCTACGCATTGTTAAAAAGCAAGTCGGGGGCTATAGGTTGTTTTAACTCCTATCTGTCTTTACTCCTATGAGCTTATCCTACAATAGCTCCACTGCCAGTGGCATTTTTCCATGCCTCTTAAAACGGCAATTTTGAACTCCGTTTCCTGGCTGTACCTATGTTTTGGAAATCACATGACCTACATCATCTGTAACCGTCATTTGATGCGTTTGAGATGTGCGAACTTTGCGCAGCCACAGAAAACCAACTGCGGCCTCCCGACTAGCCACCTGCAGCCGCCTTGCTCCCGCAAGTTTTTAATGTCATGTGACATAGTGACGTTTTGCAGCACCGGAGAAAGGCGGACATAATTTCTAACCAGCATGCCTTATGTTAAGTGTAGCATGCATCACATTAAGTCAGTGCTGCGCAGCGCCGCATGAAGTCAAATGCACCTTTTATCATGTGTCTACGTTGTACGGGTGCTAGAGGCTGTGCTTATGACCCACATTAGCCCAAAGCTGCTAGCTGGAAGTGATTTTCAACAAAATCCTAAGCCAAATGCTAGTACTTCTGTTTCTACTTCTACAGCTGGAAATATAACAACAGAATTAGAGCAGATCCAGCAGGTCCAACAATGTCATCAGTTATTGTAGAAATCTGTGTCATAAGACGTTATCACATTTTCTCCACAACCTTTACACCTCAGAGTGGAAAAACTGTGGAGAATTTTCTTATGTTTCTATTCATAACAGATTCAGAGCCTCTGGTCCTCCTCCACTGAGAGGATGTTTACACATCACTCTCTGTGTGTGTGTGTGTGTGTGTGTGTGTGTGTGTCATCCGGGTTGAGCAGAGTCATGCATTTTTCCATTACCCTCATCAAATCAATGTTAAACACTCTTCCTCTATCTACTGTCCCTGAACAACCATAGTGTGTGTGTGTGTGTGTGTGTGTGTGTGTGTGTGTTACCAAAATGCCTGATCAATAAGCAGATAGGCTATTTGATCAGTAAAAACTGGGACAACCAGTCTGCCTTATGTGGTTTCCAGATAAACTGCTTCTGATTCAAATCAGTTTTTTATTTCACAGCAGCTCAACTTAATTTCTGTTTACTTCTTCTACTTCTAAAAATAAAGAATTTTATAACTTTGGTCTCTTTTCCTGCGCCATCAACAGGGTGACATTTGTAGCTTTGAGTGAAATGCCTCAACAATTGGATGGATTACCATGAAATTTGATACAGACATTCATGTCCCCCTCAGGATGAGTGTAATAACTTCCATCTAGTGCCATTATCAGTATCAATACTTTGATATATGAGTTAATACTTGCAAAACTAATGACATTCCTGTCAGACTCAGCTCTACTATGTGTCTATTTCCAGTTAGCAAATATTAGGATGCAAACATGCTTAACTAAGACAGTGATCATTACCTGTTTAACATCAGCATGTTAGCATGCTGTTAGCATTTAGCACAGCTTCACAGAGCCGCTAGCATGGCTGTAGACTTTTAGACTGTATTCAGAATTGCACACTAACATACTATTCATAATAAAAGCCTTTGCACTCCAAAACTGTATTATTGTGTGTGTTATGTTTTTCGTTACAGACAGAAACCTTGCACACTGGATGTGATGCATTTCATTAATCTATTTGCTTAAAAAGTCATGATACAAGATAAAATAAGAGTCGTCAGCAGTGAGGATGATTTTGTGGCTTGGTGCTGTCTCTCCGTCTCCTGCTCCCTCTCTGTCTGTGTTGCTGTCCTCATCCTCTATTTCACCCTCCTCCTTGTCATCATCATCCACCTGAATATTATCATCAGACCTGTTGAAAGCAGCTTTCTGAGTTGTGAAATGAAAATCAAACCGGTTCTGAAAATTTTAATGATGGACGAAATTTTTGGAGTCAGTGTCTGATTGACACAACGTGAGTTTGTATTTATTTTCACGTGAGTACTGTATGTTGTGTGTTCTGTGTGTACTAGATAAGCAAAAATCTCTGAGTATGCGCTGTGAGCTAACTGAATACTAAACCGCCCCAAATTTGATACAGTCACATGACTGTCCTGCTTGCTTGAGTACTTCAGTGCAAACAGTCTGCAGTAAATACTGACTGAGTATGTAGTAGGCAGTATGTTGACATGCTATTTCGAATACAGTCTTGATCAAATGTAGCTTCCAGACAAAAAACATTCTTACATTTGGCCAATAACACAGCCAATCAGGATTTGTACGGTTCCCATCAGACAGGGACTGTATGCAGCCTGAGAGGCTAAACTCGGGGCATAAAAGGAAAATTAAAAGACACTGGCCCATCCATCAGCCAAACGCTCTGCCTGTTTTCTGTCAACCCCACAGAGGTGTCATCAGGCAACCCTGTCGTCATGACGACGGCTCAGTAAACCGCCTCTGCTTCAACTGTGGCTAACGGTAACCATAGGTCACCACAGCAACAGTAAACATCCAGGAGGCCCGGGGTTGATGTGGCGATCTGAGAGGGTGTTTATGTGAAGTGGAACATAGAGGTTTTCTCCCTGCAGCTCCTACAGGAAAGAGATTATAACCAGAGAAATAAAAAAAATGTGAAGATCAAATAATAATTAAAAAAAATTAAGTAATCTTAATCTAATAAAAACTATCTGATAAAAACAAAAGGATATATAAGACAAAATGAAGGCAATACTTAAAAATGCATTTACATGATCAAAAATAAATAAGATAAAGAACAATTTACTGTTCACGAAGCCCTGCCCCCCTTAGTTACTGTTACTACACCTGTCAAGCTTTTCATTCTCACACTGCACATGTCCAATTTACAATAAAAGGGTAAACAATCAAAATTCAAAAGTAATTTGACAAATGATGGACAGAAGTTAAGAAAAGCTGCTTCCATTTTCTAGCTAACAACTGTTAATTTTACTGACAGTAACAGGCAGTTAGCCTTAACTCTGCTCTAAACCCCATCTTAAACAGGTCTTTTTGTAATGTAACCTGTCTCCTGACAAAACAATGTAGTTATCCAAAAATATGCTACTTTTGGAAGTAACTTTAAGCGACTTCTATATGTAGTAAGCTAGTTACCTGTTAATGTGTCCCTGACAAACATAACAATTGTCACTTTGGATAAAAGTGTCAGCTAAATGAATAAATGTAATGTAAAGTTAGTAGCTTACGTTAGAGCAGATATACACACAGTTTAATCCATTATAGTTTTGAAGGGAACCAGCACATCACTAATCCATTACTTGTGTTTTTGGGTGGAACAAGCTAAAAAAAGACCCATGTGTCCAAACTCTTTGATTTTTACTACAGCCCCGTGAACACCACTATAACATATTGAGAAATCCAAAGACTGAAAGACCTGTTGTGCCTAGTGATGGTTGCTAAACTATGCGTGGACAATCGCTATTTTGAGTAGGGGTTTTCTGAGCGGTCGGTTGGGACTGACTTTTGAATCATCTTCACGTAAATGATAAAAACAAACAATTAAAAAAAAAAAATTTTTATTGAGGAATGTTCCTTTAAGACTTTATTCTGCACAGTGTTGAACTGAAAACAGTAGAAACCGCAGAAGAACAGCACAGTGGACTCAGTGGAAACTACAGGACATCCTGACTGGTCACCTGTTCATACACAGACACACACACACACACACACACACTGAACACTCATCCAACCTTTAACCCGACAGTGATGATCCTTTACAGTCAGTCTGAAGTTTTAAATTTAGGTCATCCAGAGTAAAAGTCACAAATATTAGAAGACCAAATGGTCAAACAGGACAATGAGTTGCTCACAGTGATCACAGCGACTTACAGTATGTAACTGTCCACTGATTCAGTTTGCTGCTGACTTGCTAAGAATGAAAATCACTGCAGACACCATCGTCCACGGTATCACAACCAAAGGGAACTTCAACGAGTCAAAGAAAGTCCAGCCTGATGCTCCTGGTAGGCACATGTCCTCAGAGGACAGCCAGGTCGTGGCAGCTCTTGGACCGCACTTTGACTGCCATGCGCTGGTTGTTGCGTGCTACCAGCCGGTCCAGCAAGCGCCGAGCCTTCTGGGTAAGGCTCTCTTTGCGTTTGTAGATTGAGCGTCGGCGCTGGACGGCCTCGCTGCCGTCCCGACGGAGGCGGATCTGTCGGACCACGCCTTCGAACAGCTCGGCCACATTGTGCTGCAGAGGTGCCGACGTCTCAATGAACTTACAGTCAAACACCACAGCACAGGCTCGGCCCTCTGTGAAAAAAAGACATACAAAAAGTGAATACATTATTATAATAGCATCAGTCAGTCGTTACCTGTAATTCATTTGTTGTATATTGGTATGTGTATGTATGTATCCCCGGTGACCTGTGACCCCAACCTTCCACAGCAACTTCTCTGGATCGGACCAGGTCACTCTTGTTGCCCACAAGGATGATGGGAATGTTTTCGGCCTGGCGGATGCGTCGCAGTGTGATACGGAGCTCAGAGGCAGAGTCAAAGCTGGAGCGGTCGGTGACGGAGTAGACGATGACATAAGCACTCCCGACCTTCAGATATTCATCCTGTGAGAAATCGTCCTCCCCCTCCTGAAAGGAAGGGAGACATGGAACTGAATTCAGCAGTCAGAAAAACACTGTGAAGTCACAGCATTATGAACGGTGATGCCAACAAAAACAAATAAACTATAAATCTTTAAACTGAACTGATTTTTGGAGTCAGCAAAGTGATTTGTGATTTCCATCTCTCAACCTCAGAGGTCAACCAAAAGGTTCGAACTGTCATATACTGAAAGTATTTCCCTAGTGTCCCTTAAACTGCTGCTGTTCCACAATAAAAGTCTCTCTAGAAGGCATTTATTGTGAAGGAGCAAGTTTACCTTAATCACACAGCAACCGTGCAAGCTCATTAATAGTGATCCACATAAATTTTATTGTCAGTGGTCGGCATGTGCATTGCCTGACACTCACTATTTTTAAATAATTTAACTTGTATGTAAAGAAAGAGCATAAACTTATAGGTTTTGTAACAGTATTTTGTAAAATGTGCCTTTTCATAAGGTTTTTCCAATTGAAAATACCAACAAAAGTTCTCCTTCTAAATGGCATTTTTGTGATGTCAATATTTATAACACGAATCATATGTAGTAAGTAGGAGGTGCTTTTGTAGCATTGATCTATTATCTGAAACATAACCTGTCCCTGAGCAGTTTAGCCTTTCAGCATAAGTTACCATGGTGAAGTACCCCAGTAAGAAGTGAACCACCATCGTAGGACTGAAAACCCAGGGTTAATCCTGAAGTTACCTTGCTAACCTCAAATCCTGCTTCAAAGTAGTGGCCCAGGTCCTGTTGCAGGATGCCGTGTACCCATAATCCTTTGCTCGAAAGTGACATCTAATGCGCCACAACTGTACTTCATCAACACATACAAACAATGTACCAGTTTATCGTTCTCCCAGGTATCCATGACGATTAGTGTGGTTTCTTCTCCATCTACTGTCAGTGTCCGCTCATATGTGTCCTCTGAGACAAACAATAAACAACAAGAGTAACAATGTGCAGTCACGCTAGCAGCCCTGTGAGGCTGTACAGTGGTGCTTTGAGCTAAACGCTAAAGTCAGCATGCTAACATGCTCACAATAACAATGTTAGCATGCTGATGTTTAGCAGGAAAAATGTTTGCAATTAGTTCATCATCCAGTTTAGCATGTGATAATGCTGGGAATGAAACCAACATATTGATACGTTTAAAACCTGATAATAGTGCTACATGAAAAGTCATGGGAGTTAATATAGTTATAAATTTCATGGCACTTCATGGTAATCTGTCCCACAGTTGTTGAGAGATTTCAGTCTGGACCAAAGTAGTGGACCGATATCACCAGAGACATGACGTGAGCAACAACCTGGCAAACAAGATTGACAAGTATTAATAAGTTGAATTAACAACCGCAACAAGAACAATAAATACATGTAAAACTAAAGCAGAGTGTAACAAGACACAGAGCTCAGTCAGCCTTCAAACTAACAGCAGACAGGCTCTGCCCACCATGTCAGACTTTCATGGATCAATACAGGTTGTCAATTATGGCCTTAGGCCAATGGCACATGACACAGGAGCGGATCGATGATGTCAGGTCAGTCAGGCTTGTGATGTCAGAAAGTCAGAAACTGAGCACTGATCTCCTGAGGACTGAGCTGGAGTATGAAAGCTACAACACAACAATAAAACATAGAAGACTGATGGTGTACTCCAGTTACTCAGTCTGTCAGAAGAACAGAAGGTCAAAGGTCAAGGTGGATATTGTTATCTTTGGACAGAGCCAGACTAGCTGCTTCCCCTCATTTCCAGTCTTTATGCTAAGATAAGCTAAGTTGCCGGCCTATGTCAGTAGCTTCATATTTTCTGTACTCGAGAGAGTGGTTTTAATCTTCTCATCTAACTCTTGGCAAGAAAGCAAGTAAGTGCATTTCCCGAAGTGCCACACTTGTCTTTAATACATCCTATCAGGTTGCTCCCCTGCTAGCTTGACCAGCAACTAAACAAAATCTCCTTTAGCCAAGAAACCCTATAGACCACCAAGAAACATTTGTAAAGAAGAAGATACATAGTTTAACATCAAACTTATATTGAAGCATAGTCATGAAAAGAAGACAAGATTGACTCGTTTATAGCTGTTCTCTTCCAATGCGATATTAATTATTTCCTCTGCATGTTTGCATCATTTCCTATCCATGCATGATATCTGAATAATCCCTGCCAGAAATGATGGAAACCAGTGTTATGAGGAACAAATGCAGAATGCAAATATATCAAACAGCTGCTACAACAAAGAGCTGCTGCTAAAAGGATCAACAAGAAAACATACCAAATATTGTCTTTGTTTAAAGGGGACATATGTTTTTTGGCTTTTCCCTTTCCTTTATTGAGTTATATATCTTTTTTGTGCATGTAATGTTTGCAAAGTGAAAAAGCCCAAAGTCCACCCCAAAGGGAGTTCCCATCTCCCACAGAAAACACTGCTCCTGAACTACTTGAAAACTGCTCGATTGTAGTCCAGCCTTTACTTCCAAACTTACCTGCGTCACTATGTAACAGGTGTCATTATGCTCGACTAGCGGCTAGTGTGGCAAGGCCTTGAACTAAATATGAAATTTAAATAACGTTAGATACCCTCCGGGCAGTTAATGGACATAAAGTTGTTACTGTGACGTAGAGACAGTGTACAGTTATAACATTATGTATGATAGATAAATTTGATACAAATAAATAACTTTCCACTCTAAAATGTCTTGATCCAGTCTAGGTTGCGAAGCTGCTCCAGGCTCGGGCTCGAACATGTATGGCTGAACTGAAGCTGTGGTTAACGGCTGAAGAGGCTTTGTCAGGACCCACCCTACTCTCCTTCTGTGTGTTCAGAACAGGAGGAAATCTGAGGTTTTGGCTCACAATGATTTCTTTTAAATACTTTTACCTCATTATTTGAAGCTTTGGCCATGTTTAACATGAACATACAACATTGTAGATAAGTCATAAAATATGGAAAAGCATAAAAGGTCTCCTTTAACAGTTACAGATAACTAGATACACTGATCAGACAATGAAACGTAACAGCCCACCTCCAGGTTGTTCATCTTTCTCTGTGATCCCGGCAAAGATTCCTGCAAGGCTGGTCTTTCCTACGCCATGATCGCCTAGCAACACTACTCTGTAAACACAATCCAAGTCGCTCTGTGAATCGTCCTCCGAGTCTGAACTCCACTGGGCGCGATAGTGGAGGGACTTGTCTCCAGGGTGGTAGGACGCCGACTTTCCCAAAGGAGGATGACTGCGCTGGGGACAGGGTTGCTCAGGGTCGGGCTGGATACTGCCGGGGAACCGGTGGTCCCGAGTCCAGGATGGGTGCTGGTAGAAGTGGGCTGGAGGAATCGGGGTGCTGCCTCGCCGCTGCAGGGGCGACTTCTCTCTCTGGGTGTTGAGGGTCATGTTGCTAAGGTAAAGGTGGAGGATTCAGGTTTAAAATAAAATCTGGTTCACTATGGTCTTTAAGATTCTTAAAAGGTCTTTTGATTGACATTCAAAATGACCAAAGCACTTTGCTGTGACATAGCGAGCAAGTTGAATAGCTGAAACATAATGCTGCTGTTTTAGTTTTCTCTCCATATTCTAAGACAGAGGTCACCAACCGTTTACAAGCAAAGATCACTTCTGCGGATCTGCAGCAGTTTAACTTCTGACCTTGCTGCAGTGTTATAGAAGTGTACTCCAGGCTGTGTCAGTGTGAGCTCTCCTGATTTTCTTCCTAGTTTAAGGGTCAAAACTTGACCCTAAATATGTTGACATAAAACACTTCCAAAAAGAAGTTATGTTGGCGACAATTTCATTGTGAAGAAGACTAAATTCTGATCTTACAGGAACATGAGTATGAAATCTCAAGCCTGGCAACACAACCACAGGGGAGTACCAGTATAGAAAATGTATTATATTTCACAAATTTGAGTCTGTAGCTGCTTGTAGGATTATGTGCTGCTCTTCATTCTACTCACCTCGCACAAACTATGCTCTCTTGCATGTTTTTTTTTTGTGAAACTGTTTTTGTTTTGTTTTGTTTTTATTATAGTTGATTTCCATTCTGTCTTAACATCTTGATAGGGGTATGTGGTCGGGAGCAGAGAGAACTACTTCAGGGGCGTGGGGTACACCTCAACCAGAAATACGGTATGTTCACTGGTACCGGCTCAGATTACTAACTATTCAATAACTAGCTAGCTGATGAAGGACTAATTGACAGAGATACCAGCATGCTGTGGCCAGGTATGTTTGAATTCCACTACAAATGAATTCCACTATAACCTGATAAAAACAGGGTACTACACAAAATGGTTGCAACGTAGAGTTAAGATAAACCTTAAAATGTAAACACTTCTGAGCAGGTTAATGTCATTCCTTATTACGAGTTGTCATGAAAAGAGTTGATGGGAGAGACTTATGATAGAAAAGCCAGAGGCTGTTTATCCCGATATTTACATTGGGAGCACATTTCCTGTGACAGACTACACCCCTGTACATTTAGTATGATACTGAGCATGCTTAATATTGTGTTGTAAAGTTACTGTTACTTGGATTAGACAAGGTAACAGTGTGATTTTATGCTAGTTCACACATTATTTTTAAATAAAAAAGGTCTGTTAGCTCATTTACAATGAACAATATATACTGGGACGAGCAGTTGAAATTACTGTAGGTTTTGTGTAATTTACTAACTCAAAAAGTGATATATACATGTAATTTGGAACACGCCTTGCTCCATTCCCAGGTCAAATCCTGGTTACTAGAAGACCTCTAGAATGCATAAGACAGCAAAGACACACGAACAAACTTCTACAATAAATAATTCAAGTATTTAAAGGTGCCAAGTATAACAGTCAGTGATATTGAGGGCGAGTCTGACCAGGTCAGAGCTCCTATTAGTGAACAAGTTACTGTAACTTATTTCGGGTGAACAGAAAGAACTTTTTAAAATCCTGCAAAATTACTGTTCATCACCAGTAATTATATATAAAATTTCTGTTTATTCACCCACAACATACCTACAAGCAGTCAGAAGGTCAAAAGTCAAATGCCACAGGTCTCTCATGTAAAATGTCAAATGACTGCTACTTAGCTAGTTGACAGGAGTTAACAAACTACATCTGGTGAAGATCAACCAGAACCTCTTTACAAACAAAGCAGAAGAAATGTATGTTTTCACATTTCCAAAGTACACATGTCTCTTTCTATAACTTTAACAAATGTAAAATTTGTTTCACATGTGATATTAAATGTGAAATGTCTGTTTTCGAATGTTAAATAATAATGTGTTAAAACTAAATATTTTTGTAAGCGACAGCTGAAAAACTCAATATGCAAAAATAACATGTAATAGATAGAGTAACTTACCGGACACCCCATGAACAGTCTGGTTTCCGTCCAACCACAGTAAACAGCAGAAGTGAACTGAACCCTGTCTCTCTTTCTTTGTCTGTGTAACAGTACCCCGGTGCCACAGTAACCCGCCTGGGAAAAAAAGTTCCACAACAGCGTTAAAAATTCAGCAGTGGAATCACAGAGTTATCTGCCTCCCTCTGTGTGTGTGTGTCAGAGCGACAGTAGAGGAGAGACAGATAACTGAGGAGGGAGTGTGTGTGTGTGTGTGTGTTATTTTATCAGCTTGGAGGGTGAGCTGGCTTAGGAAACATTTTACCACTTCCTGTTTCACCCAAAAGACACAATTTGGCTTCATGAAACAGTTCAGTCAGACATGTTTACATATAAAACATTACATGATAAAACATTTTTTCTGGGGCTGAAGTCAGATTAAGGATGAGCTTTGTAGTCATCAGCATAAACCCCCAAAATACAGACAACTCAATAGACTGGATAAAAGCTTTAAAGGGGCCATGTGTAGTTGTCAGTAGCCTCTAGTGGCATGTGCTACCGCTCGAACTCATGACTGAGCACTCTACAGTGGCCAAAACAGAAAAATAATCATCACACACTATGCTGGAAACTGTTGCTGCATTGACTGCATTTAGCCGACAATATACGTCAACGTTGTGTATCTTTCACCAGAGAGGCTGAGCAATGTAAGAATGGCTAAAATAATTTATTAGATAACAAAAACAGTTAATGAGCTAGCACACTTTAGTATAACAGTTAGGCCGTAGTAAGTAATGCTACTCTAGTGGATGGGTCTTCCACTGCGTTCTTGTCCTATGCCATTATTTTATATTATGTGGGTCACGTAAGTTACAGCGACTGAGACAGGCAAGGGAGCTGTGCGCTTTGTACCGTTACATAATTTCTTGCAGGCTAAAATCAATACTTTGACATAATACTGGTACACAGGATAGTAATATGCAGGGTGCGATTTGTGTAAGCAACACTCCAGACTGGTGATTACCTATAGACAGAGAGAAGCAGCTGGATCTGAGCGAAAGTGGCGCATTTTCTAATTAATTTAACCCTCACAAAACTATGGATAGATCCAAACCGTGTGTTTTGTGACAAGTTGCATCACTAATGAAGTAGCATTGATCACTCTGAGGGAGGGATACATTTTTTCCCCACCAGGGATAAAATTTATTCAGCAGAGGCAGGGATATAGAAACCAGCAAATA
This sequence comes from Micropterus salmoides, assembly GCF_014851395.1. NCBI lineage: Eukaryota > Metazoa > Chordata > Actinopteri > Centrarchiformes > Centrarchidae > Micropterus > Micropterus salmoides. The sequence continues at coordinate 10,454,187 of NW_024043372.1, forward strand.
TGCAAATATGGTCCCATTTACAGTAAAATGGACAATGAACTAGGCATGCTTTAGGGAGTGGCTACCTTGACATTGACAAGTCGCTATCACGGTGACCTGTCAATCTGGATAGAGGCAAATCGTATCCACTGCACTGTGTACATTTAACTAGCCGTAAACTTGTCTTTGGGTGCTGTCTGTGTTTTTGTCTAAGAACTTTGAGTTATGAATTACTGAATTATGGTAGGAACTTGCTAACCAAACTAGCTAGCTCCACCCTCTTATCCAAACGGTGATGTCCATCGCCATCTTGTCCATTGCCATCTTGTTTTTTTCAACCAGAAGTGACCACTTCTGGTTAAAAACCCCCAACATGGTCTTCAAAGCGTCTGAGTCAGACAGGGACTCAGAGTTCATGGTTGGAGTCATGAGGTCACCCTCACACACCCTTAAGTGACACCTCTAGTCCAGTTTAGTTAATTGGCCCTCATTATTAATACAAAGTATAAATGGGGCAGCTTTAACCTGTGTGGCTAAAAGGACACGACCATCTATGTGTACAAGCTAACAAGCAGTGTACTAACTAGTTAAATGAAGCAGGGCCAGTTAACTGATGTCTAAATCTTCTCCCTGAATGTGTTATAGTAACATGTGTGATATAGTACAATAAGTTAACATTATCTCACACTTTAACATCTATTCTTATTACCATACCTGTAATATACGCCGCACTATAACACCTAATGAGGTATGTTGATATTTATACCTAATGGCATTTCCTTGTTTTCATTTAATGTCTCTGGCACTGTCAGAATGTTGTTTTTATATCTCTGAATGACCTGATTGGAGAGAATAACAAGCTCTCTTGAATCTGTTAGAGAAACATCCATAAATCATCAACAAAAAACATTGTTATAAACTATAATATTCCTTTATACAATTTATTTTACAGCAATGTATATACATACAAAGTATCTCAAAATTATAAGATGTTATAAGACCAAATTGTGAGTCTGTCAGTCCAGATTTTGTATCTTAAAATGTGGATTTACCATACCTTTTTTCATTTTCTATCATTCCTAACTTTTAATACTTTTTTCCTGGCCGACATGAGCTGACATGGAAAATTAGATTAAGGAGAAATACACATCACTTCCTCTTTGTCAGTGAGAGTGCTCTTACTGATACTCAACACATCACAGATGTTTAGATTTTATCCACCCCCTCAGTTTAAAAGTTAAAAATTTAAGAGGAGGAGTTTTCTCCCAGATCGCCATCACCTCACCCAATCCAGTGAGGTTAAAATAAAGTTCCTTCCCATTAAAAGCACAGGAACCAATCACTGATCACCAACCCTCTTTATTAGTCCACCAGCAGCTCCATCACTCCATCCGCAGGCAGACTGATTTTACTGACAGGCAGTGAGGATCAGCTGAGTTCAGAAGTTGTTGCTTTTTAAATTTTTAACCACTGCAACATGTGGAGAAATCCACAAAGTGACAGACCTGCTGTGCAGACTGATGGATAGTAATGATTGGGGAAGGGATTTAGCAAACAAGTGATGTGTAATGTCTTTCTCCCTGCAGTCTCAGACTTTGAAAACCCCTGTCCTAGTACAATAAGTTTACATGATTTTGCATGTAAACATGTAGCCTATTCTTATTCAATTCAATTCAATTCAAATTAGCTTTATTGGCATGAATGTATAACAACAATATTGCCAAAGCATCATACAAATTACATAAGAACAATCAACCCCATACATTTAATTAAAAAAGTAATTAAAGCGTAAAGTAATTAAAGCGTATGTGTGTGTGTGAAAAAATAACAATATATTAAAAATTTTAATAAAATAAATAAATAAAACAGTAAGCGTGTGTGTGTGTGTTAAAAACAATAAAACTATATTAAAAATTAAAATAAACAGTACCGTGTGTGTGTTAGTATATTAAACATTAAAATAAAAAAGATAGAATAGATAATACCGTAAACGTGTATGTGTGTTTATTAATAGACAAAACCCCCCAAAAATTAATTGATAAAAAAAAAAAAATAAATAAGTAAAAAGAAATCAGTATCAAATGTAAAAACAAAACAATTACTGAAATATCAAACAATCAAAATAATAATAATTTGAAAATTTGTGCAATTATTTATCAGTCTGAGTTTCCACTGATTGTCCTCACTTCATGGCATGAGGAGACATATTTTGCAGCAATTATTTCACATTTAGGCATTTATCCCAGTAATACAGTGTAATACAGTATGTTGATATTTAAACCTAATGGCCTTTCAGTTGTTTTCATTTAATTGCTTTCTCTCAGTCTCTCTTAAATGTTATATTGTAAATTGCATTTGATATCTACAATTATTTTATTCAGTATATTTTGGTACTCATATTTTATCTTTTATAGTACTTTTATATTTCTATTTATTAAATCTGAATGACTTGTTCCTACAATAATTTGTAAATGTGTGGCTGCTTTGTGTTTATTATGTATGCAGACATGTGGTTACCTACACCTCTAGTCTAGTTTCATTATTAATATATTAAGAATGATTTCCTAAACTATTCTGTTAAGCAGACAGCTCAAGTGTTATTATTTGTTACAGAAGTATGTGGAACTAGTAGACCTACTGTATTAGTTGTTGTACTAACTAGTAGTAGTTAGATGTGGCATATTGACTCATGCTGCCCCCACATGGTAACTGGAGGAAATGTAACACTGCTGCAGTGAATATAGAGCTTTAGCATTTAATGTCAGTGGCATATAATAATCAATAAAAATAGTAAATTAAACTGACAAAGTGATCCAAGTGTCAAACTACAGACCTGGAAGCTTAAATACATTTTCAGGTCTTATAACACAACAACTGAAAGAAGACAACAACTAAATATTTTTGTAATCACAAAGGGAAAAAAGTAGCAATCATTTTTGGTTCATTTTGCTACTACACATGTGTATATGTTTATATGTTACATAGGTTGTTTTAAATTTTACTCTCTACATGCTTTATTAAGCTTTACTTTTGTTTCTCTCAGGCTTTCTATGCAACCATGCACTAGATGTTTTATCTGTTTTTACACTGCCCATGTACATGGTATTTCATTTCAGCTGTGTTGTTTATACTTTGAAAGACATAAACTTGAACTTGAAAAGAGGACAATATTTTAAGTTATCATCAGTTGACAAATACAGAAAGAGATTACTTTTCATCTGGAAGTCAAACTCTTCAGTTACAGATGTGGACATATATATAATATGGTAAGTGAAATGAATGAAATTAGAATCAGTGAATGTCTGCATGACTTCAGAATAAGATGAAATAAAATTCAACATGACTAATGAACGAATCGGTTTTAAAAACCACCATGATATAATCAAATTCGACACAATACTTTGGTGGCAGACTCATTTATAACTGTAAATCCAGAAGTCAGTCAGTGTGTATTGAAATGTTATTTATATTCAATAAATTAAAAGCCCTTTATCTTGGAATTACAGTAGTATGTTATTTTATTTCTATCTAAAGTTTTGACTTATCATGTTGCTCCTCCTTCAGGTAACTGCAGGAGGCATTGTGAGAGGAGTCGTCGTCGGTTTGATCCTGATTGGCGGGAGGAGGAGAAGGAGGGGCTGGATTGGAAGACATCAGTATAAAATTAATTCTTAGATATAATAAGTATAAGGTTTTAGAAATATAAGACAAATTAAGAATGACATAAATATAGGGAATTATAATAATAACAACAAGAAAAAAAACATAGGAAGTAAAAGCAGTATTAAAGTAGGTCTAAGTAACATTTCAAATAAAATCCATACATACATATACAAAATACTTTTTTGAGTTACGTAAATAGGTATGTGAGATTTGACCCATACAGACAATTATAAGGGCTTTCCCCCTTTACCTGAAGGAGGAGTTGCAACAGTGATCCATTTCCACAGTTTGTTCTGAAGAGTGTTCACAGCTGAAGGAGGGAAACAAATCAGGCTTTGGTCAAAGTGACGGAAGGTTCTATCTCAGTAATGTCTGTTGTTGATCTCTGAGAATGACTTTAAATTCAGGAGGAAATGACTCATCAACAGTTAAAAGTAAAAAATTAATTAAAGGTTGAAAATCACAAATGCAAAATAACTAAGTCAAGCCAATGTTATTTCTACAGCCCCAAATCTCAGATTTGTTTCAGAGGTCTTTACAATGTGTCCAGCATACTCCTCTAAAGCCTCAATTCAGAGGAGTAAAATCTCAAATAATTTCCCCAGGGAAATATCTCTCTTCCAGGATGCACAGACATGTACAACACACCCCTCACATTATTGTAAATATTTGATTATATCTTTTCATGTGACAGCACTCAAGAAATGACACTTTGCTACAATGTAATGTAATGAGTTGTATAACAGTGTAAATTTGCTGTCCCCTTAAAATAACACATCACACAGACATTAATGTCTGAACCGCTGACAACAAAAGCGAGTACACCCCTAAGTGAAAATGTCCAAATTGGGCCCAATTACACATTTTCCCTCCCCGGTTTCATGTGACTCGTTAGTGTTACAAGGACTCAACTGTGAATGGGGTTCATCAGGACAGGTTCCACTCAGAACAGGCCTCGCCATGGTCAACCAAAGAAGTTGAGTGCACATGCTCAGTGTCATATCCAGAGGTTGTCTTTGGGAAACAGACATATGAGTTCTGCCAGTATTGGTACAGAGGTTGAGAGGTGGGGGGTCAGCCTGTCAGTGCTCAGAACATACGCCGCACACTGTATCAGATTGGTCTACATGGCTATTGTCCTAGAACGAAGCCTCTTCTAAAGATGATGCGCAAGAAAGCCTGCAAAGAGTTTTCTGAAGACAAGCAGACTAAGGACATGGCTTACCGGAACCATGTCCTCTGTTCTGATGAGACCAAGATAATCTTATTTGGTTCAGATGGTGCCAAGCATGTGGCGGCAACCAGCTGAGGAGTACAAAGACAAGTGTGTCTTGCCTACAGTCAGACATAGTGGTGGGAGTGTCATGGTCTGGGGCTGCATGAGTGCTGCCAGCACTGGGGAGCATTGAGTTCATTCAGTTCATTGAGGGAACCATGAATGCCAACATGTACTGTGACATACTGAAGCTGAGCATCCCCTCCCTTCGGAGACTGGGCCGCAGGGAGTAACTCACCTCCAAGATGACCACTGCCTTGCTAAAGAAGCTGAGGATAAAGGTGATGGACTGGCCAAGCATGTCTCCAGACCTAAACCTTATTCCTCAAAGGTGGGGGAGCACAAGGTCTGTAACATCCACCAGCTCCATGATGTCATCATGGAGGAGTGGAAGAGGATTCCAGTGGCAACCTGTGAACCTCTGGTGATCTCCATGCCCAAGAGAGTTAAGGCAGTGCTGGAAAATAATGGTGGCCACACAAAATATTGACACTTTGGGCCCAATTTGGACATTTTCACTTAGGGATTTTCTCAGTTTTGTTGCCAGCAGTTTAGACATTAATGGCTGTGTGATGTGTCATTTTGAAATGTAATTTCTTCAGTGTTGTCACAAGAAAACATATTATCAAAAATGTACAGAAATATGAGGGGAGTACTCACTTTTGTGAGATACTTTATGTCTTTACAGGGCCATATAGAAATCTAATTCTGAAGAATCAGATTTAATTTCATCAAGTTTTGTATTTTGTTCTTGATCCAGTACTGCTTGCTTTAGCTGCGCACCACTATCATACCTATTTTGTTATCCATCTGGACTTTATTGGCCTTCAACTACTTTTGCAGACTATCTTTTTATGATCTGTGTGTATATTTACAGTTTGCATAAGAAGAAGGAAATTGTAGTGAACGAGTAAAATCTAACTGCTTATGGCCCTGAAAAGGTTTGGTTCAATAACACCTACCTCTGCTGGGAAGAGAAGCTGCTGTTGAAAACTTTGGGTCTAATGCAGAATATGATCTACGTTCTCCTTGCGCTTCGTCTCCAAGTTCATCTCCAGGTTCTTCTCTGGTTTCTACTTCTAGTTCATCTCCAGATTCTGTCCCTGGTTCCACCTTGAGGAAGAGTCGGTCCAGCAGGTGGTCCAGCAGCTGGTAGGCATGATCTAGCTCAGCTCTGATGGTCAGGGTGCGAGTGGGTCTTCCTGCTGAGATCTTCAGCTCTGTGAGGTTTCTGAGGAATCAGAACCCACACAAGTCTGTCACTAAAAGCCACATGAGAACATTCAATCTGCTCATTGGGAAAGTGTGCCTGGGCCAGGGGAAAGAAAGTAAACACAGGAAGAAGGTCCTGTTTTCTGGGTTAAGGTGCATTCAAAAAGTAACTGGTTGCTGCAACTCTGGCGCCATGTGTCACATGTCTAATCCTACCAGCCTGTATATTGCAGGCTGCTGTTATCCAGTATGATCTCATCATGCAGATAAATAGAGCAGGTTGTAGCTTAAAATAGTGGCAATTATTAGCAGAATGACCTTGTTAATAAAGGTAATGAAATAATATAAGCTTTACTAACGAGTATCATAAACATTTTTAATTGTTCCAGACCTGATAATCTGATTTGCTCACAACTCAGATACAGTAAAATAAGCTCCTCTATTGATTCCCTTCCTAACTGTGATTTCTGTGGTTACCACAGTCACATGGTGAGCTGTGGTAGCAAGTTGAAAAGATATTTTGAACTTTTAAGTGTTTTTATGTGTTGTTGGTAGAAGCTGGCAGATATAGTCAACTGCCCAAACATCAAGGCAGAAATGTACTTTGTCGCTAGTCCAGGTCAAACTCCAGCTAGAAGCTAGCAACTGTTGGTTCCCTATCCCAATATTTAAAGCTCATCTGGCTACAGGAGTTGTTCAGCTCAAACTTACAGGGTACGCTTTGTAGTTAGGTTAGGTTGAGGTCAGATCACCACAAACAACACTTCTTCCAAAGAGTCTTTTTTTTTGTCCGCATGCAAGTACAATTGTTGCATTCACATCTGGCCAAACAAGACCTACCAATAGGGAAAGCAAACCAGATTCAACCAAACCAAACACAGGTTTAAAAACACCGTTAATGCACAACATCAAATTTGCCACATTAGCCTTGAGCTGGGAGGAAGTTTAACATAAAGAATTAGAAAAAGACCAGGGTACTCATTCAGAACAGGCAGAACAGGAACGTCACATAAATTAAAAAGCAGATTTGAGCTGCTGATTTCTGTATGAGGTAGCTGTGGGTTCTTACCTGCTTCTGCTGCGTTTGAGGATGCAGCAGAGAACCAGCAGAACTATCAGAACCACCAGCAGAACAACCAAGGACACAAAGAAGAGTTCTGAGGTCGTGCTCTGGGTCGTCATCATGCTGATACCTGAACAACAGAGGGAAGCAATGGGATACTCACTACACACCTGTATTAGGGAAAAAGGTAGATTAACATTGAGGTTGAGAGTTTATTGTTGATATTGGAACCAGCAGAAAATAATCTTACTACAAAGCCCATTTAGGAGCTGTTCTGTAGCATTCGACTGTATCACAGTCTTCTTCAAAAGATGGAGTTTAAACCTCATCTTTTAAGCCATCATGGATAAAAACTCCTTAAAGTGCTCAGGGAAAAAATTTGAACTTCTACAATTCCACAACAACTGAGAAAACTGGTCTGGTGATGAAGATCATGAGATCCGATTGAGAGCTCCAGAACAACGTAACTACATGGACCTTGAGGAGAGGGTGTTATGTCAATAAACTAACAGTGTTTTGATACAAAACATGTCCCCTCTGATCACTAAACAAATGCACTGAAGATGTAAATAATATGCACATATGTGTCAACAATTTTCTCATGCCTGACAGGTCTCTAGCCCTGATCCAGGACCTTGTCATCTCCAAGAACATGATCATATCAGTCAAACGCAGGCTCATAAAATTTGTTACAGGTTAAAAAAATACCAACTCAGGGGTCTCAGTGGACAATTCTCTGAAAACAACATCAGGCAGTTGAAAAAAAAACAATTCTTTTCAACAACAACTAGGCAGATCTTATTCCTACTCTCCAGAGATAGGCTAAGCTTTACAGTTTTAGCTCCGCTATAACCACCACTTTAAGGCTCTAAGAATAGATAATCAAGATGCTGTTTGTTCTTATTGTGGCTTTAATGAATGTTGCAGCCTCTACAGGACACTAGCAGCACTTCACAGTTGTAGTACTCTGTAACACACAAGTCACAGTCCAGCACAACAAACAATCACTGTTAAACATTCTTCTTCACGCATGTAAGTGATTGATTTGTATGTTTAACATACCTGCCTCAGATATTGGGATCCTGTTTAAAGGAAGTACATGGTTTGTTGTTCAGAAATGATCAGAAAGGTTAAAGACTCATCACACATTCTGAGAAGGTTGAAAGAAAACATTCTGTTCTGTTTGAATTTCTTCAACCAATCAAAGTTGCCAAAAGGCTGGATGTAAATGGCACTAATATGATTATCATTTAAACTAAGGAATATATTTATGTGAAGGTAGCGTTGGTGTCATGTCAATGATCAAAATGCTGTTTACTGGTTGTTTACTCTGTCTATTTCCTTGTCTTAGTTGTGACATTATTGTCCCTAGAAGAGCAAAACTATTTGTATTTTTCCCATTCACTTCAATACAGTCGGAGTTGTATCACAGCGGCATCTGGTGGACATTAGAGGAACACTCTCTGCCTGCACCACTCAGCCGCAGATTGGTTGATCAACTCAAAAACGAAACAGGAAGCAGGAGGGTTGTCAGCATGTTTTAATCAGATTAATGCGGATCAGGCAGATTTTTTTTTACAAAATAAAATCCCATAATTCAACAGGAACAATGAACAAGAGAAGAATCTTTAGAAAAATCTTTGTCTCATGTCTTTTTATATAAAAGCACCATCGAACACAGTGGTCATCCTTATATTAATCTGTAGGATCCGTAACATAAAATATCATAAATTAATCCTTGCATTCAAATGCATCCCTATAGAGAATTATTATGCACCTTGTTGATATAAATAAAGTTTTTATTACAGAAAAAGTAAAAAATAACATGAAGGCTGATAAACAAAAGTAGGAGAAAGGTCTAAAAAATGTTGGAAATACAACAATCAAATATGTACATTGTGTTTGTGTGTTCAGATAGTATTATTGGTGGTGTTGTTATTGATCTCCATCCTGCTGATCAGTTCTGTCACCAGCTGCTGCACTGTCTGAGAGCGCAGCCGGCTGACCTCCAGGACGCCCTCATGGTTCACACTGTCCGAGTCCTCATAACTCTTCACTACCTGTCACAGATCAGTCAATCAATCAATCAATCAATTTTCTATCACACTGTTCGAGTCCTTGTGACCCTTCACCACCTGTCATGAATCAATCAATCAATCAGTTAAGCAATAAATAAGCTGATCTATAAGTCTGCCTGGCAGTAAGTCAGTTAATTAATTAAGCATTTTATTTATTTATTAATAAGTTACTGAATCAAACACCTTGACCGCAGAAGGTTCAGTTTTTCAACATTATCAATCAGGTGAAAATCAGCATTTGCGTCCTGCAACTTCATTCTTGGTGACAATCCATCAATACATCGATGTATTGATCTGTGTTTACCTTGTTGGTGATCAGAGAGAGGCCAAAGACTCTCAGACCGCAGTGAGTCGCCACGACGACCTCAGGAGCCGTACTCATACCTGTAAACACACAACACCTGAAGTTGCTGAGACAGGTCACAACGGTACGGACGAAATACTATGAATAATACTACTTTTACTGTCAGTGCTGACGCCACTACTGTGTGTACAATTATGTGAACAGTGACATCAGTCTGTCCACTTTGTGACGCAGATTGTTTTCAAATGTTTTGATCCAATTAAACCTTTATATTTTAATGACAATGTGACCTTTCCTCAAGCTCTCATTAGTTAGTTAAAAAACTGCTTATTATATGTGAGGATTATTATTATTATTATTTTAATTAATCTTTGAGATTTTGGTTGTTTTTTGTCTGCAGTGAGTACTTTTACTTTTAAGACTTTTAGTACATTTTCCTCATTATATTTGTATTTACATTTACTGATTTAAATTTACACATCTACACAAAATATTTTTAATGCAGGACATTTACTTATGTCTTTACGTATCGCAGTTTTTGTACAATGTGGTATTTGTACTTTTACTCAAGTAAAAGCTATGAATACTTCCTCCACCGCTGGGCCCTGTCTTGTAGAGTGCACTGTGAAAGAAATCTGATTTTAAGACTTATTTCATACTGCTCTCAAAATGTGCATTTTTCTAGTTATGTTTAGTCAGTTTGCCACTCGAAATTGACACCTTGAAAACACAGTTCTATGCGCTGATTATTACATACATGCACAGAGGAATGTTTGATGCCAACATTATTATAATTCAGAGAAGACTTCCTGGCCCTCAGAGGATGAACCCATTCGATTTTAATGACCAGTAAGTCTCAAAATCATCAGGATATTGTTTAATCATAATGTATGAACGTTCATGTTTCTGTGATTGTTTATGTGTGTTTATGTGTGTGTGTGTCTTACCGACAGCGTCCACCCCCAGTCGATGCAACAGTCTGGCCTCAGCGATGCTTTCAAAGTTTGGCCCACCCACCATGGCATACACACCCTCCTGCATGAGGCCGGCCACGCCCAGCTCCTTCGCGATTTCCATTGTTAGGCAACGCAAACCTTTGTCATAGCATCCTGACATGGCTGGGAAACGTGGCCCAAACCTGTAATCAACAAATAATAAACAACATGATCAACAACTGAAGCAAAGCCCTCAATGTCAACAAAGCAACAGACTTCAATACTTTGTTACTATGACAATTGAGTTAACACAAGCAACACAATCAACACACAAAATGATCACAATAAACAAAAACAGTGTAACAAAAATTAAACAAGACTATTAATTAATTTAAAGACAAACAACAAAAAGATTAACAAATAAACAAGACAAAGAGCTTCATCATAAACAACAATAACACAATCAACAGATAACCAAGTATATATCAGTGTTACTTGTCATTGTTGGGTCCGCACAACGGGTTCAGACCGACCAATCCGGGGAAGTTGACGTGGTCTTTGATGATCATGATGTCACCAGGTTGGAGGAAGTCGGCCAACGAGCCGGCAGCGTTTGTCACGATCAGAGTCTCCACCCCCAACAGCTTGAAGACTCGAACTGGAAATGTTGTCTGATGAACAGGCAGACAGGTCTCTTGTCATGACCTTGGTAATTTTGTGTCTCTCAAATATGAGAATTTTCCTGTTATTGTTTGTTGTTATAGAGACAGTTATTTTCACGTGACGCAGGATGTCCGACATGCTTGCTCTCTAAGTTGAAACTTTCAGAGTCTCCTGATAAATACATAATCTACCTCGCCCTCAAGACAGTCAGACATCCTCAGCAGAACTCGCACAAGAGAGAGTGAGAGAGTGAGTGTGTGTGTGGGTGTGTGGGCAGGTATTGTGTGTGTAAAATAGTGGGAAACAATAGAAGCTTTCAACAACCTACTAAAAGGCTGCATGTGACCAAACTCATGCATGACCTTGTCGGTTCACAATTACAGACGCGCACGTGGGAGAAATTTTTCTTCAGGCTTTTCTGGGAGAAGGGCTTTCTGCCTTTTTTTTTTCCAAAAGCTAACCACCTATTTTTGGTGCTTAAACCTAACTAAACCCTCTTCTGCTTTCTGGCAGAAGCAGGCAAAATGTATCCCCTGTGCCAGACACGCACGTACGCACGCATGTACACATACGCACATAGATCATGTCACAGGTTCAGGCTGCTCATATTTGTGTTACACCAAGGTTGCGTGACTGAGGTGCTTTAATCAGCTCACAGAAAGTGTGCGTACGTGTGTGTGGAATTATTTGTGTTTATTGTCTATTGTTCTGTCAACACAGTGAACGGAATGAAAATCTAGAAATTATATCGACTGATTTTGTACTGCACTTCCATAAAGTTGGGGGACTCATAGGAGACTGATTTAAAAAGAATCATTCAAATTGAAGCAGCGGAGGCCAAGATATCCTGACTTTTAGTTCCCAGAATGTGGCAAGCTCTCAAAAAACACTGGATCCTAAATTTTTAATTATACATAATTTACTTTAATTTTCCTCTCTTTATATTTACTTGTTTTTGTCCTTGTGGCACTACAACATTTGAATTTTTCCCGTTCCATTTTGCAACTCAATCTTTCATTAGACCCTCCTAGCATCCAAAACAACCCAGTATAAAACTACCACCAGCAGCGAGCTTCAAATGTGCTGGTGGGTGGACATAGACAGTCTCCCCTGTTTCCAGTCTTTGGCTAGCTGTCGGTGGTTGTCTTATTTAGCATATGAGAGTGATATCAATCTTCATATCTAACTGTCAGCAAAAAGCGGAATAAGTCTATTTCCAAATATGTCAAACTACTAATGTCAAACTATTCCTTTAAGGTTAGTGATACAATGTGTGTGTATGTGTGTGTGTGTACCTTGCAGAGTGAGTGCCCTTCATACATGTGGAAGCGACCCTGCATGCACACACATGTCTTCCCCTTCAGCTCCCCAAAAACCAGCTGACCTGCATGACCTTGCACTGTAACACACACACACACACACACACACAGAGTCAGGAGTACGGTGAGAGATAGTTAAAGTGCTGGTATTTAACCCGCAGTTAACATGTAAATCTACATGTAAACCAGACCTGTGCTTCCAGTCTTTGTGCTAAGCTAAGCTAAGCTAAACACATCCTGACAGTTACTATTCATGCAAGTTTCATATCTTCAAATATGAGACTTAATTTAAGTTAATTTAAATCCAAATGTAAAATATATGAATATGTGGTGAACAGATCTATACTGTCAGCTTTGAATTAGAATCATGTTGATGGTTGTCAGTACCTGTGCTCTGTGAGAAGCCGGGTATGTCAGAGTAAGCGAAGGAGTCCTGACACTTAAGGGTATCAGCGAGCATGCCCAGTCCTGATCCGCAGATGATCGCCACCTGGGGGCGGTGCTTTGTCCGAGACATCAACCAATCAGCTGCTTTCTGGTATTCCTCATGACTGCAGACAGGAAGAAGAGAAGTTATTATTATTTTTAATTATTTTAGGAGGAATTTATTATCAAGTGTGAATTCACTTTGCCTCCAGACCAGTGCATCGTCATCTTCATCATCATCATCATACAACGTACAATCACAGGAGATACTTGTGTTTTTCAAGGTAGATCGAGAGTGTGTACTGTGAAGTGGAGAAAAGTATTTCTGCTCTTTTCTAACAATGGTGCTTGTAAATTGGTGGAGCATCACGCTGCTGCCAGTGTTGCTGTTTTCTCTCTGTTCAAGTCTAATTATCCTCAGGTTTATTCAGGTTAATATTATGTGTTTGGATTTCAGCTGGTAAAAAGATTGTTTACGTTTCCAAAGAAAGTGGCTGAGGTCTAATTTATTCATTTAAATCCGTATCCTCCTCCTTCACTGGATCACACTGGATCCTAAATTTTTTATATAGCAATTCAGTCTTTAATTAAAATCTCGCTGCCTCCAAAACACCTCATTATGGAGCTACATCACATCAGTCAGCTAACCTACCTTAGCATAAAGAACAGCTAACATGGCTCAGTCCACAGGGTAACAAACCCCACCTACCAGCACCTATAAGCTCTAAAAAATGATATCTTGCAAAAATGAAAAAACCTAAATTAATCATTTAACAGGGGTTATGTGCTGGACTATTTCTTGGCTGGGACCAGTAACTTCCTGAAGTCCCCACTGGTTGCCTGGCAGAGTCTTGGTAGTGAAGGGTACGAGCTATTTTTAGGCACCCCTGCTTCCCAAAGTAAAAGTCCCATTCATTTTTCTCAAAAACAGTGTTACATGACTCAATAATGCAATTTGGATCAGCATAAAAACTCTCCTGCTTCATGCAAATTTTGTTAACAACTGCAACGACAAAGCGTTGGATTATTACCTGATTAATACACTGAAATTACACCGTAAATCACAGCCTGTTAAATGAAGTACTTCTTCTAATTACTGAACAAATGTACCTTTTCAGGCTTCTGAAAATTATTCAAAGAAAATAAAGAAAAAGAGCGCTTTTTACTTGAACTGGTCACAAAAGAAATGTCAAACATTTTAGTAAACACTGGTTTATTATGTTGACAGACAGATTTTTCCATATTTTCCATAAAACAACAGCACAACAACAAATCATAAAAAAGACACAATACAACAAAGGTGTTTCTTACCTGATTTGTTCTTTGCTGTGCATGATTGACGGATGACAGAAGACTGATGGTGATGATGAAAATAAAGCAGACTGATGTGTGTGTGCTTCTGTAAGCAGCCTCTATCACTTACTGTGTGTGTGATGGAGGGACAGTCAAGAGTGTTGCAGGCTGAGGCCGATCGGCCTACATATCTACCAGTCATATGCTCCTGATTGGTCAACAAACCCTCCATTCATCAGCAGCAGCCAATGAGGCTACAGTGTTGTGGAAATGTGTGTGAGAGTTTGTGTGTGTGGATTCCTATCTAAACAGGATTCAGGGATTTTTTTGGGAGGGCGTCTGTAAGAGACGTCTCATTTTGCGTCATGCCTCCGCTAAAAGTAACGTGATTATACTTCATTTTTGTTAACTCACTTTAACTCTGAACCCCGTTCATTCACTCACTCAGGCACTCAGGCAACAGTAACAACTAAGTTAGCATCAAGCGAACAAATACATCATTAGGTTTCCCCCACAGAAGAAGGTCTTCTTTTTTTTTGACATTAGGGCTGCAACATTTGTAGGAATGTTTTAATTATTAAAGCCCTGGACCACTTGGGACCACTGAATCACTTCAACCCACATTTTTAGAAATACTGGGAAACACTCTAATTTGCTCTTTTACAGAGAGTAATGGGCCTTTCAGACAGACTGCGACGATCGCACTGCTGCACTGTGAAACCCATTATATTCAATGGCTTGAGCCGCACCACGGCAGTTTGTTGCTGCGTCAATTGGTTAAACTTTTGCGCTGAACCCTGCAACCAGCGCAGCACGAATCGCTTCCTATCTGAAAGGGCCATTAGAGGAACGATACCACTCTCACATGGTAAATATGAAGCTACAGCCAGCAGCTGCTTAGCTTAGCTTAACATAAAGAGTGGAAACAGAGGGACACAGCGAGCCTAGCTGTCATATATTCATCTCAGGTGTCACATAGTAGCGCGTCGCTATTCAGTAGAGATGAGAACGGGTTACATATTCTAACAAAATCCACGTAACAGCACCTCTATAGCTCACTAATTAATTCGTTATATCTCATTTGTTTATTTTTGGGTGTTTTGTGTTCTGGCAACTACCCTGAGTCTTGTTGGGTTGAAAAAATTAATTGTGAATAATCAGTACACTAATCAACAATTATCCAAGTATCTACTGTATCTATAGTAGCCTATTCAGTTAGCAAATTAGCAATTCAAAGCTTAATAATCACTTTCGTGATCAATTAATGTGCAGCACATTTACATGTAATTTTATTCTTCCATACATAAATAAAAACATTTCTAAATCTGTTAAGTTAAATTTGTCTACCTGAACTCCAGACTTAGCGCTGTATTCAACCAATCTGAGCTTTGATGTGGCAGTCTAACGAGAAGCAGCGCGTCAGACGGTTCTTTTCTAATTGAAACTTCAAATTGAGTCTCATGACCACTTACACACCTCACATGTTCGCCTGCTGCTGTTCTGATCAGCTGCTGCTAATAAGGCTCATGTGGGTCTAATGGAGGAGGGCCAGAGCAGGACTGGAACCAGAGCTGAACTTTAACTAGAGGGACCATGTACATTGACAAGAAGTGTGTAAACGACCTTTATTTTTGCCCAGCATATTTCAAGAACTGTTTTTTTTGTATGCCTATTCATATCATAAGTGTTCTTCTACAGTCAGTTCATTATTTTAGATTATAAGGTTGAGGGCTTTTATTTTGAAGGCAGTATGGTAGATTGTCAAGTGTTTCTGCAGGTACAAGTTTATCTGAAAGGAAATAAGAATTCTAAATTACTATTTTGTTTGTTTAGCACAAAGCTGATAAGGGCACATGGTTTGTTATAATTTTGTTTTATGTGGTGTTTAATGTTAAGTCACATTGCGGTATCTTTCCATAATTTTGCAGAATTTTATGCTAGTGTGTTTAAGCTAGCAAGACTACTATATTAACTAATTTAACTAATTAAATGAAGGCAATAGGTCTTAAAGGGCAGTTATTCCGGTAGAGTTTGCTTGGTAGTACAGTATAAAGAAATGCAGCATTTGTGTTTTTTGCAGTAACTGCAACAAGGTTCAACAAGGTTAAATAAAGTTAAAGCTGCATATATGACATAAAATACTGCTATTAGATATTTAATTCTTAAGTTAAATATGCTTACTCATGGCACTCTTATCATGAATTGTTATTATGAATAAAGCACATTGTAAACTATTGTAAACTAGCTACAGTAAGAGCTTCACCTCATCAGTCCCAGCACACTCCTGTCCAAGGAAGACTAGAGAGGGACTTAATGTCAGGGCTGGACTGGGACAAAAAATTGGCCCTGGCATTTTTGGCCCAGACGGCCCACAAAAATTGGTCGGACATCCCTCACCAATAGGCTACACCATCTTTCCATATATAACATGTGTACCTACTGTAATATTCCCCCAAGCCAGCTGAGTGGTATGTGCCGTGGATTAGCGTACCAGTGCAAGTGAATCAGTGTACTCATTCACACTCATTTACTGAGTCCCTGGTGATCAGACGTGACTATGAAGTACACAACCCATACTCAAGTACAAGTGGCCTACATTTTCACAGCAGTGTGGGATTAGCCAACGTGACAATATAACCTCACCTCTGCCATTAGGACATTTAGCCGAAGTTAAGACTGTATTAGGAAACTATACTAGCTCCAAAAACAATGTAAAATAGCTTATCCAGTGCTGTATGAAAGTGAGTGATCACCAGCAGTAGGTGACTTTATGATAGCGTAATAATTATGTTAAAATCACTGACCTTAATTGAAGTAACCATCATAATTGTCACTAAGGCATGGCAGACAACGCAGAGATTTCTTCTATATTTACACTGCATTGCAGGCTTACTGTGCAAATAAACCTTTCTCATAGCATTTTTATTTGCTAATTAACATTTCTTGGTGCAAAATATTGTACAGAAAACATTTAACGCTTTCAAAAAGTGGTGGCTACATGTCCCCAGCGTAAATGACCCTAACTCCCTGGTCCCTCCCTACAGGTTGAACAACTCCATGCTTAACGCTTCACCTCCACTCTCCTCCTGCTCTCTCTGCCCCTCAGCGCTGTCACAATGATTATGTACATCAGCTTCACTGTCACATGCCTTGTCCTCTGCCGCGGCAGTGGCCATGGTTTTTCCTTTACTGCTTCAGGTGTCTGTGGCTGCACTACGTCGGGTACTGCAGCTGATTTTGAAACTACTGCAGCCCCGGTAGCAAACATATCAGATATTTTTTTATGCATTTGGCGGCAGCCGTCTGAAGATTTTAAAAGCTAGAAACATAGAGCAGACGGGGAGGGAGTTGGGGCTTGTAAGAGATGTGATTGGGCCAGCCCAATGTCAGTATAGAAAATTTCCCATGGGCTGCTGTCTGTGCTTTAGGCTAAGGGCTGAACATTGGCCGTTTAAAAAAAACTGGTTATATAAATAAATAACTACCGTTACATCGGCCCCAAATGTTCGTCGGCCCACCTGGCATTTGCCCGATATGCCAGATTACCAATCCACCGCTGCTTGATGTGATGGTCTAAGGTTGTGGCACTCACACACAGCTACCTCTATACAATAGTGGCTCAGACCAGAAATTGGATGCTTGTAAGGTCAGCGAAGAGGAGCAACTTTGCTGCTCTGGTCGGAATCCCACAGAATAGATGCTTGCATTTCAGAGAGGAGGCTCACAAAAAGGAGAAAAGGCTCATTCACTTTTATGAACAATGGAAGACCCAGGTATGAAAGCAAGAGCACAGCTTAAGTTAGAAAATCCTTAGAGCCACATTGCAGCTCTTATAGACACACTAGAGAAAGGAAAAGACAATGTTACTAACATTTTTGTGGAAATCAGAGATCACCTGACCCCTTTAAGTGAGACAAGACATTGTCTTGATGCTTGTGAGGCAGTGACAAAGGACATTGTTAAGATTGCTTATGAAAGACTTAAGGCAGAAAGGAATATAGGAGCAGCACAAGCTACACTTGGAACTTATAACCATTAAAAAAAAGAGACACTCTGCTATTGTAGAGATTGTGTTGTGTAGGATAGTAAAACACACACACGGGTGGTGCTTGGCTTCAACTTCACATTTATTTGGTAACACAGGATAAAGGTTAGTTCTCCATCACAGCCAGTGTTATAATTCCAAGCCAGCGTCACAGAGACAGCACATGTTGACTGTTAAAAGTTTTGGGCAGCAAAGGGCGCCCATACTACACACACACACACACACACACACACGTCTCCATGGCAACAATACCCATTACACACCGAAAAATAAACAAAATAAACATGATGAGCATACACAGCACCATCACTTACAGGTGTTCAACTGCAACAGAGGGAAAAAAAAAACAAACAAATCTGACCACAAAACACAAGGTAAATACATTCATTCATGCACAAGACGAAAACCCAACATAAACTTTAACGAAAAGCAATAACAACTCACTAGAACCCATCCGTCACAACACGGCCCACCATCAAGGTTTGTGGCACCGGCTGTGACGGACTCGGCTTCACAATAACTGTGCTGCCAGCAGAGAGACACTTGTGGTCAGGTAGGTAGCACCCAAAGCAGGTGTCCAGAGACACAGCATGCTCCATTTTTACGGTACCTAGGCCAACATTTGCAGCAAGTTCTCCTCTGAAGTCTGACCTGCAAGTGACATTTTCTACCCTCAGAATGCTTCAGTACTTGAACGAGATGCTTGATGACATTGCTGCCAAGAATGAGGTCGTCAGTTTGATCTTCCTTGATGAGCGCAGGGACAGAGATGTGACAATCCAGCACATTCATCTGAAGTTCACTCACTCCCACAGGGTTTGTCCTCAAATCTTCACATCCAAATCAGAACAACTGATGTATGTGGGATGTAACTGAAATATGTCTCCTTTTTTAAAACTCTACACACAATTCCCAAAACTGCACCCACAAAATGCAAAATACCTCATATTTTCTTCAAAATGAAACACTGCATTCAAAATGCCACATCTCAAAATGAAGCATTTGCATTATCTGGCAAACACCTTTTTCAAAATAGCAAATGTGGATATACCGTGCACACACTGTTGCTCTTAATCTTAGAGATTTTTTGTCTTTCATAGGTTTCCATACAATGTTCTAGAGTGAAAGTAATCTGCTGAGAGGGGTTGAAAAGTACACTGTAAACACCAATGCAATGTTGAAACACAAAATATTTATTTGGCAAAACATTACTGTTATAACAGTAGCACAGCGTTGTAGACAGAGAATGCAAAGTGTCAGTGTGAGTATGTGCAGTATACTTGACAAAAAATTGTACTACAGCATGATAACCAACCTCATTCATACAATGCAGTGCAGTAAATGGATGACATTGCGCTACAAATGTTTATGCAATACTATGCAGTAATACATATTTTCACAGTACAATACTATAATGCTGAAATAGTCATTCAATAGTTGGATGGACGCCTCTGTAAAGCAGCTTAAATTGGGCTGGACTCTCAGTCCACCTTCTCTCATGGTCAACCCATTGCTGATCACATGATCAATAAGTGTTACTCTGATCTCATCAGAGATGGCTCTCCTTCCTTCTCTTCTTTGCCCTCATCCTCTCCTTCCTCCTCCTCCTCCTCTTCTTCTTCCAACTCTTCCTCCTTGAACTTGTCCTCGTTGTTGTCCCCTGCCTCTCCCTTCCACTCACCTTGCTCTCTTTCCATTGCTCCATTGTTCAAAACAGGTAATCTGACCTTTGGCCTATTTTTTGTTCTTTATTCTAAAAATGATACTTTTGGTTTACATATGTTTATGGTTTTGTTTTCTTGTATGCTACTGTATACAACACTGTGCTACTGTTACAAATTAGTCAATCCTTCTCAGCAGGTTACTTTCACTCCAACACTGTATATAAATGCACACATAATCCTTTGATAGCCAAATGAGCTTTAGAATTAGAACAACAGTATGTACATGGTTTATCAAAAATTTACTATTATGAAAATAGTGTTTGCCATTTCATGCAAATGCTTCATTTTGAAATGTGTTTATAGATTTTTGAATGTAGTGTTTAATTTTGAAGGAGCTATGAGACATTCTGCATTTTGTGTGTGCAGTTTTGGGAGTTGTGTGTAGAGTTTTTGTGAGTGTTTGTGATTGGTTAGTGATCAGTTAAGCAGTTAGTGTTTGCACATGTGAGGAGTGGGTGTGCGACCTGGTCAATAAGAGTAGCATGTCGTGTGATATGTAAAGATTTTGTGTCTAACACCTCTTCAACCTCACAGCTCAATGCCCCTCTTACTCTTACTTACAACCTCCTACCTCCTATTTTGAGATTGTAGGCCTGTCAGTATTGTCTCCCCTGAAGGGGTGTGGCTCATAGCTCTCATTAATTGTCAAGTTAACCTTAGGAAATCAACTGTGGATGAAACGCCACTAGCTGGAAAATCCACTCAAAAAATCCAAATAGCTTTCTAAAATGCAAAGATGAATGAAAAACTCACAGGTCACATTTAGGAGGATTCATGTGACACTGATGATGTTTCTCCTGGAAATTAAACAGATGAATCAGCCTCTGTTCTTTATTCAGCCTCTTGTATTTTAGTTTGAAACGTGCCACCGTGTGTGTGTGTGTGTGTGTGTGTGTGTGATTTAACAGGAGCCATGTGGAAACTGGTTAGCAGGTTAATGAACAGAGCACAGCTGGTGGTTAGGAGCACAAAGACAGACAGACAGCTGATGAGGAAAAAAATTTGGCATTTTACATTTTGTATACAGTACATTAGTGTTTATTTTGATGACCTTTTATTCCATGACATAATTAAACATAAAAAAATAAAAACAATATTTACAAGTACAAATTACAACAAACTCTTAAGTCATTGTGCACTGACAAGAAAATTTAATTCCCTCTTTCAGCTGACAAGAGAGAACCTAGATTACGCTGTAGGTCAACACGTTTCTCTTGTGAACACATCTTTTGCATGCATGAAAAAATTTGCAAGTGCAAATTCTCATCAAGTGCGTCTACCTTATTGGATGGTTTGTCCCTGCTCATTTCATGCTTGCGCAAATGCAAAATTGTGAGATAATCTAAATCCCAAAATGCTGAAACTGGCTCTTGCTACACAACGCAACGCAAATGAGTTGGTCATTACAAATGAGTGGGACCAAAAGCTAGGTCAGAAGAAATAAGAGAGAGGACCTATGGGTACATTTCACCTACTGTAATATCAAAAGAAAGACAAGATGCGTTGTTCACAAAGAAAATGGAAATGTAATTGGATTGTACTTTTTCTAACAAACTTTAGGCAGTAATTTGTACATGATGTGTGAAAGAAGCACATTAAGTCCATAACACATTCTCATCCAAGATAATTAAACACATATTTCAAGGTATGCTTACTTCTAAAAGGAATTTTTACAGCTGGAATGTCCTTTAGCAAAATCAGTACCAAATCGTATAATAATTATGAATACAACATAGTCTAAAATTAGACTACAATTTAAACAGAGGTCCACTGGTTAAATCTTGACTAAAACTAACAAAAAAACCTAAAATGTGACTTTAAACCTATTGCACTTTCCAGTAAGAGACAAAGACTAACTTAATTTAAAATTAAGACAGACGTACATACTGTATACTATACAAACAATTATAGACCAACAAAGTCCTCGTTAGGACTTTAACACCAGAGACTGCTGTTCGTTTCATGTTTTAAACTGCAAGTCATTGTTGGTTTATTTTAAGCATGACCATGAATGCTCCATAACCTTACCCACTAGTTTCATATTGTCGCCATGACAACAAAGTTATCTTACCCTTAATGAAGTCAATATTTCCGTATTTCATTCTAGAGGGCATGGACGAGCTATGTATTTTGTTGTTTATTTTGGAGGACTTGTTTCATTGTCTTGTTGATATTTTAAAAGTGACTGAAACAGCTGTGAGTTTTTAACAAAAGCATAAATTATTTTTATTGTGGAATCACTATGGAGCCATGTAGATCTGAAAAGGTCTTTTGGGTGCAGAGGTGGGGGTAGTTGTCTACCACATCACACATGTTGAATTTACTGATATATTCCAGTTCTAGTTTCCTCTGCTGCTCTCTGTTCTGGATGCTACATCTGTGTGTTTAATGCTCAGCTGAATGCTCAACATTACTGCGTTCCTGTGACAGCGTTCATTGAAATGTCATTCAGATTTTTGGCATTCTTGGACGTATGTGACGTACAAGCAGTTTGTCGTGTCCTGCACATATTTTACTCCTGCTGCCTCAGCTCGATGAGGCCAGAAAATATTTAAACGAAACTTTTAGGTACAACTCAGTAAAAATAACAATGGTATTAAATGTCAGTAGTCCATGTGTACTAAACAGTCTAGTTTTTTTAACTGTCACCAATAAACTCTAATTTTACTCATCTCAAACTATTCCTTAGAAACAGTCTACTGTTGAGATCAGACTAAATTTGATAAACCAGATTATGACCCGTCAGACATGGGCTAACTTTATCACATATACTAAGACGGTCCCATCTCAGCGTGTCAAATACTGACACTTTGAGAAAGCCTGACAAAGCGTCTGTATTTGATGCCCAAGGCACCCTTCAGTGCCGTATAAAATGCCTTTTTAATATGTGGTTTTCATTTACCTTCAAGTGTATTATTATGCTGTAGGGAATTTGTTTTGCAGCCACCAGCCATTGAACACATAAATCACTCTAATGACAATAAACACCAAAAGTCTTCATTCAAATACATAAAACCTGTGTAAAAGTTTCTGTTCTGTCTGTGTGGAGCTCTGTTAGTTTTATATCACAGATAAAAGGTGTGTCTTTTGTTTCTGTTGCTTACATAGTCATAAGGTTTTCTGTTTGTGTATAAGTAGGACAAACTGACATGTGTCTCTAGAAACAAACAGAGTGAGTAAAATCCTGAACACGTCAGACAATATTTCAGATTCTATATGAGTCGATTCAGACCATCTGCTGGAAGTCTTTGATCCCCAAACTGATGAAGGAAGGTTTTATTTTGTCTCTAAATCGGAGTCTATGCAGAGCGTCATGATTAAAAACAGTTTGTGTTTTTGTTTTCAGTGTGACGTCTGAATGACATAGCAGGAAACAAAACAGAAAAAGAGAAGATCTGGTTGACATTTTAAAAAAGCAAAATAGGTGTCTAAAGATATTACTATACTTTTGAATAATGATGGTAACTAATCCTAATCTTACAGCTAAATATGTGTTAAATTAGATCCCTTTTAAAAAAATGTTAAGTGAAAAGTGTTTTTGGTCCTGCACTAAATTTAGCCACCATGACAAATATCTTCAAGAGTAAAGACACACTGGGTGTTGTGTAATTAAATATTCATGTGTATTTTCATTCCTGTTGTTTGTTAATGTTAAGCAGGTTGTCACTGATTTGAATTGTCCCAGAAATCACTAAAATAAGGAATATAAGGAATACAAACAATCACCAAGTGAGACAATCGCTGATCATTATGTGCGTGTGTGTATACTGTATATGTGTGTGTGTTTGTGTTTTACAGTGTGACTATAACAGAAGGATCCAGAGAGGGGTCAAATTGTGTCACTGAAAATCAGGGTCTGTTTTGTGTGTGTGTGTGTGTGTCATGCGGACAGCCAACACTAATCTGAGTGAGACTGCTGTGAACCACGTGACAGATAGGCTGGTCAATGAGAGATGTGGACAGGGGATACAGGAGGTCAGCTCAGTACCCAGAAATAAAGTTCATCTTGGAAAAATCTGCAGCTCATGATTTATGTTTAGTGTTTACAGCTGATACAGGAAGTCATGTGCCATGTAGGGAGGAGGAGAGTAAATGTGCGGAGGTTGTTGTGGTGGTGGATTTACGTGTAGAACACGGGAATCATACAGGAAATTAGGGTCAGAGGTGGAAGAAATATTCAGATCCTTTACTTTAAAAGAAGTACTAATACCATACTATGAAAATACTCCTGCATTGATAACTTGCATTTGAGTGTCAAATATGTATTTGTGGATCACTTTGCATTTGTCTACAGGTAATTTTTTCACTGGTTTACAAAGTGTGACTTCAAATTACTCAGTTAAATTTAAAATCAAATGTTTATACATTTACGAAGGCCGACATAATCAAACAAAAACACCAATATACTATTTAAAAACAATAGGCAACAAAAAAAGGAAGTGAGATAGCACCACTGATTAATCTAAAGAGTGCGCTCTATTTGTAGAAATTACCATAAATTAAGTTACAAGAAAGCTCTAATGAATCTTGCAAAGAAAGTGCACAAACAAAATGGGATACTAAGCAATACACAGACACTAATAACAATCATTTCTACAATTATACAGAACAAGAGAGATTGCGGAATAAATTGGTTGCACTCAGCATGCCACAATCTTTCGAGACCGCATGGGTTAGCAAAACAAGCAGAAACGGGACCGTAGCAAACTATTAAGGGAGATAATCATGCAGCGCTTAAGTTGTCATGACACACATGAACACAAAATCCAAACAGGATTAGATGCAGAGCAGCCGATGTACATGTTTGGACATTTTTCAGCTCTTATTTTAAAAGGCTTATTGAGGAGGCGTGACATCATGTAACAAGCAATGCCCCTAAATGAACTACATTTGTGGATTGTGGTCACAATCTGTGGCAAACAAGTGTCAAAATGATTTGTAGACAAATGTGAAGCGATCCACAAACCCTTCATTTATGTTTCGCTCCATTATTCCTGGAACATCTCGGTATGGTGGAGCAACGGCAGGGATGTCTCCCTGCCACCCCCTGCAACTGACCCTAGTATGCATACCCGAACCTTAGCTATGTTAGTCATTTGTAAAACAGTAGTCTCAAATCTCTGAAAACAAATGTGATCAAATAAAATATAGCCGCAAGAAGCAATGATTGAGCTCCAAGCACACTGAGGAAAATGCAAAGTAGGACATTTTCAGAACAGAACACCAGATCCAGATGATTTGAGAGATCACAGTGAGTGAAGCTGTTCTTACAGTCAATGTTACAGTCAATTATTACAGTGTCACCTTGAGGTCAGTGAATGTCATTATTATATCATTATTATTGCCTGAGTATTTGGTGGAATTTGCAACCCACTTGCCAATTTTTGTGTTTGTAAGATTTAAGGTTTTTACTGCACTAACGTGTTTTAGCAGAGAAAAATAATTAAAAGGAATTTTCACAGGATCCAAGTACAAAAGGCAAAATGACTAAATATGACCTTAGTGAGCATTTGAAAATGAACCACATCGGTGAACTCCATTTCTGGCAAGTAGGACTTGGCCACTTGTACCCTGTACCTTGGTATCCCAAGAGTAGGTAATATACTGAGCCACTGGTGAAAGCTGGTTTCCACACACCTTCTCACAAGTGGAGGCAATGACATCACAAGTGCCAGACTGAAGTATTTTTGTCAGTTTAAACTTAAAATGCTTACAACAATCAAAATGTTGGTGGGAAAGTTCTGAAAAGATTCACACACCATTCTGCTGCTCTTGAGTATGTTGTCAAATATTTTGGTGACATTTTATCCAACACTGAGCAAAAAAGAATGTGTTGTGTACTGCACAAATTAAAGCTTTAGATTTTAGCAATCTCAGTCCCGGCTGTTCTCATCTGTGACACCACGATGGTGGAACGAGCTACCACATGCCATCAGAGCAGGGGTGCCCCTCTCTAACTTCAAGAAGCTCTTGAAAACTCATCTCTTCTATGAACACTTTCTCTTATAAAACTTCTAACTCCTAACCTCTAACATGCACTTTATGAGCTCTTCTTCTTCTATACCCTTACAATTATCTTGTATTGATTGCAGTTTTTTGATAACTCTTACTTCTTTCCCTAGGGATTTATCCCATTGATGAGATATGTGCAATTTAGCTTACTAGTATTTATTGCTACTCTTACTAGTATGTATTGTCAGTTGTAGATCTCGTGCTGTATTTGATGCTTTGTTGATGCTTGTAAATTGTTCCTCAAAATTAAGTCTCTTTGGATAAAAGCCAAATGAGAAAATAAGTAAATGTAATGTGAATGGAAATGTTTTGCCTTTAATTCTTCATGGCGACCACACCCCAGGGCAATATTATTATTGTTATTGACTACTTATTTAAGAAAATATGGTATAAAACATGAGAAATGATTGATGAAATATGAATATGAATCCATTTTTGTCCTGGCCGCTCCAAGCACCGTTACCATAACTGCATGAATAGATGTGCATCTCGTGGAACTTGTGGAAGCCATTGCCTTAGGAGAGAATAGTTGGTGTAGGAAGCATGACGTTCTCTCATTTGTATGTAGATTTTTTGTAAATCACGCTCTCCTTAGAAAACTATAAACTATAAACAATAGTCTGAGATCAAAATTATTTGGTCGAATAAAATAACTGTACATATAATTTATAGGACGGTGGAGTTTGTTCTAGATATATGGTAAACAAAAACTGAACACAGCTCCCCTGTGTTTAGTTTTGGCTCTGGGGACAGAAAGCAGATGTGTCTCTGACAACCTGAGAGGTCTAGAGGGTTTGTAATGGAGCAGCAGATTAGGAATTTATTTTGGCCATAAACCGTTTACAGCTTTATAAACCAACAGTATTATTTAATGTAAATTATTTGGCAACCAAAAATCCAGTATAAAGACCTAACAAGTGGAGTGAAGATATCCACCCCCCAGTCTCCTGGTCCATAATGAATATTGTGGACCAGAAATAAATGTTCTGAAGTACAAAAAAAAAATGAAACCCTGCAGGTTTGTGAGGCTCTGCACACCCATCATCATTACTTGTGACCACGGTCACAAGTTTGGATGCCAGCAGGCCAGTTTGGATGCCAGCTGTTCTCTAACTGCACTACAGTAAACCATATTATTACAGTTTCCGAGCTGTCTGAGGACTCCGCACTTATTGTCTGGAAATAAACTTTTGATTACCTTCAATATGTATACGTACTACTATGTAACATCTCAATACACAAAATGACTTTTAGGGTTTCATTATTGTAGTAAATGATGTTATTTTGAGAAAATGCAACACATTTCTGATTATTTAGGGACCAAATACACAACAAAAACGTTTGTAGAAAATGTTTGTAAAGTGAACACATTTTGCAAAGAAAAGTGATGACATTTTTGTGAACTTTGGCAACATGTTTGAACTAAAATGTCATGTCAATAAAGCCAATTGAATTGAGACAATAAAATGTCCTAAACTAAGAAAAGTGTTGACTACATACAGACTGAGTGAACACAGCCTGGCCTTAGAAAAGGCTCGCCACAGACAGAGCTGGCTACCAGAAGAGGAGAGACTCTGCTCCCAGTGTGGCAGAGGACAGATAGAAACAGAGCTGCACATTCTAACCTCATGTCCTAAATATAAAACCATATGCGAAAAACACTTCCAAAACATTTCCCAAATATATCCCAAATTCAAATCAGACACACAAAAACTCCCTATTTACTGGGAGAAATGCCAGAATGCCAAATCACTGCAGCAAAATATATCTCCTCATGCCACAAACTGAGGACAACCAGTGGAAACTCAGACTAGTAAATTATTGTACTGAAAAATCTTTAAATTATTATTATTTTTACTCTTTGTTATTTTAATAATTGTTCTTTGGAAAAGGAACCTATGAAACTTTGATACTGATTTTTATTATTAATTAATTGTTGTTTCTTTATTGATCCTAAACACAAAATTAATGTTATATTCTACCGATCTATGGCATGCGTGGCAATATCTTTTGACATTCATGCCAATAGAGTAAATTGAAATTGAGAGAGAGAGAGAGAGAGAGAGAGAGAGAGAGAGAGAGAGAGAGAGAGAGAGAGAGAGAGAGATCTAAAGTGTTAAAAATAACTAAAATTAACAGAGCAGACCTGATGAGCTGGTAGAGTTTGTCGCCCTCTGGCGGCTGAGAAAGTCGCTACTTTTCACATCTCATTCATTCCTGTTGAATCATTCTGGTGACAGAAACAAACACCACATTAATCACACACACATATTTGAGTTTATTTGAATCTGATGACAATAAATCGCCTGTGTTGTGACATTACAGTAGAGTTTTTGAGTCAGTTAACAGTCTCTATGATCTGACTGAAGTCCTTCACTTCTGGAGCATTTGAGTGTCATTCATCATCAAAGTGTGTGTGTGTGTGTGTGTGTGTGTGTGTGTGTGTGTGTGTGGTGGGTTATTGGCAATTGTGTGTCTGTGTTGCATCATGCTGACATTCTGTGCAGATCGCACTGACGCACACACCCATACCCACACATATCCATACATGCACCCACACACATGCACGCACAAAAACAGCAGATTTGAGATAACAGCACTGGTTTCGTTACAGAAATACGCAGTAAAAAAGTCAATTAATAGTTATCCATGAATAATTCACAGCACACACATCCTCTGACAGTTAAAGAGGTGGTATTATGCTTTTTGGCTTTTTCTCTCTCCTTTATTGAGTTATATACCTTTTTTGTGCATGTCATAGGTTTGCAAAGTGAAAAAGCCCAAAGTCCACCCCAAAGGGAGTTCCCATCTCCCACAGAAAACTCTGCTCTGAACTGCTTGAAAACAGCTCGTTTTTAGTCCAGCCGTTTCCCTTTTATCCCTGAGACGTCACAGGGATGAAAGCTAAATGCGCCTCATATAAGACTTGCCAAGCGGCTACTCCAACACGCCCTCAAAAACACCAGAGGAAAAACACTGAGCTGCAGCACACCTCTCCTCTCCCTTCCAAACACTAGCTACCCTCCAGGCAGTCAGTGGACATAAAGTTGTTACTGTGATGTAGAGACAGAGCTCAGTTTAAACTTTATGGATGAAAGATACTTTTGTTACAGATTAATAACTCACCACTCTGAAACCCTTGCTCCAATCAATGTTGCCAAGCTGGTCATGTAGCCTACAGATGAATCAAAGCTGTTTACCGGCTTTTCGCTGACCTGACCTTCTCTGCTTCTGATTGGCTAGTAGTCCTTAACTAGGAACTGCACATGTGCAACTACCGACAAAGATCATTTAGAGACAAGATGTATCACTCCATAGCTAAAACGAAGCCTTCAACACAGGGTAAAAAGAGGAGCTGCAGCAATGTGCAGTATGACAAAATTTTTTGAAAATTAAACCTGTTTCGGTACAACCCCTAAATAGGATTTTAAACCTGAAAATGAGCATAATACCATCTCTTTAACTTCCACCAAATGCAGCTGGAACTTTTTTATGCTGCTGAAACTCTTCAGTGTGTTTGTGTTAGTAATCATCTCCTAGAAACAAATTATTTTAAAACTGTTCATATTCATGCAACAGCTAGTCAAAATGCTGTTCTTGATCTTATGACCTCAGTTTCTCATGTTATGCAGAGAATGGTCAGACATAAACTTAAAAAATAATAATAAATAAATTTTAATTTATTTTTAAGTAATCATATTACTATAATGCGCTACTGGCTTTTTATATACAGTCTATTATTTTCATACTTTTACTACAGAATTTAGATTTAGTTTTAATGCCCTCCAAAGAGTGTTAGGAAAACAAATCTGATATCAAAGGTTTATTTCATTTATTTTTTGTTGGTCTAAAAGTAGTCAGATTAAAATATATATATATATATATGTATGCAGGAATCAGGTCACACTTCTGAAAACCAACATAAAACTACAGAGGACGTTGTAGCTACGGCCCTGTGTTTATATATTTAGTTTGGTTCCTTGTCTCTTCTGCCCTGAACTCCTGAATTTATACATTTCACTGTTAACAGGGAAACTGAATTGAATAAAAAACAAGAGAAAACAGTGAAAATGAATATATAAAAAACTAAAAATGTCTTTGATTTCTTTTGAGTTCACTTTGTTCCATAAATGTTAGAAACTTTGAAACTTTCATGTGTGAAGACGGCTGCTGGTGTTAATGCAACTGTTACACTACAGATGTGACATCATGGCAGTATGAGGTCAACACACACACACACACACACACACACACACACACACACACACACACACACACACACACACACACACACACAGGAAAAAGTCAACACTCTGTAACTCTTCTGCAATCAGATGCTGACTTCATCCTTCAACAGCCTGTGTGTGTGTGTGTGTATGTGTCTTGGTCAGCATTGCGTGTTGATTGCACCTCGTTACGGCAGAAAGCAGCCGGATGGTGATGGAGGGAGTGTGTGTGTGTGTGTGTGTGTTTGTTTGTTTTGTTTGTTTCAGTCGGAGATGGGCGAGTGTGTGTGTGTATGGTATTGCCTCAAGTTGCATTTGATGGTTGCACAGGAGAGCAATGAAACCACGGCCACACACACACACGCACATGCGCACACACACACACACACACACACACACACACACACACACACACACACTTGAGAGTTAAAATAAGAATTAATATTTGATGTTTCTTCTATATTTACATTGTTTAGGTTTTTATAAACTGTCAGTTTTTATTCTCTCTTCTTGATGCTGAAAACTTTTTTCCCTTCTAGAACATTCTGACAGTTCAAATATTTCATTCATCGTTTATTTTATTGTATTTTATAAATACACTTTTATCACATCATTCTCCTGTGAATCATTAATGTTACAACAAAACAATAACTTTTTCAAAAACCATCCTTTTGTCCGTCATCTACACCTGCTTGTGATGTTCAGGGTTGCAGTGGGCTGCAGAAGCAGGGTACATCTGGGCAAGTCACTATTCATACTCACTTTCACACTTAAATACAATTAAAGGAACAACACATGATAACTTTGTACTCACCACTGACCCAGATGAAGATCCCTATGCTGTTATGGATTCTTCCTAGGCAGCTACTTTCTGTGTTAACTTCCGGTCAGACTCAGACAAGCGTTTGAAATCATTCATATAAAAACATGTTCATTTGGAGAGCTGTAGAAGGCCCAGATATATGCTTTTTAGTACAAGTCCTCGGTTCCCTAACTCCATAGAACGGAGGTGTCAACTGCAAACTACAGCGTTACAATGGCTGCATTTATGGGAAATATGCCAGGTTGAAAAATACTGGTGTTTTGTCTTTGGACTTTTGGAGGAAACTCCCACAGACATGACAACATACAGACTAGAAGCACCAGTTGGCTAGCAGGTGGGTTTGAATCCAGAAATGGAAAAAACTAATTAAATCTTTTCTCTTCCTCAGAAGTACTTTTAAAGTAAATTTTTTATTTATTTTATTTAACTTTTATTTAACCAGGTGAGTCTCATTGAGATTAAAATCTCTTTTGCAAGAGAGACCTGGCCAAGACGCAGCATAAAATAACATAAAGAACAGTTTCCAACATATAAAAGACATCAAGTACACATACATATAAGACAAGCCCCTGTGTTGAATAAGGCAGAATACAACTTTATTATTATTTTATTAACAGCAACATTGACCAACGTTCACCTGCTCCATATCCTTCAGAGTTGAAACAAAATTTCTATAAGGAATAAAGGCAGTCAATTTCAACGAGTTCTGAAGAAGGTTCCAAGCAGAAGTTTCAGCAAACATGAAGGCTTTTTTACCAAATTCTGTTTGAACACGGGGGACCACCAAGTGTAGGACGTCCTTTGAATGTAATCCATAATGAGTACTTGTTAAAAAGATACTCAAATAGGTAGGAGCTAGTCCAAGAAGTGCCTTATAGATGAAACGCAGCTAATGAGTGTAACTTCTTGCATAAAGAGAGAGGGCCATTTAGCTTTATAGTAAAGGGTACAATCATGTGTCCTATAATTACAGCCAGTGAAAAAACGCAATGCACAATGATACACAACATCTAATTTCTGTAGGCATTGGGCAGAAGCATTCATATATATCAGATCACCATAATCTAATATGGGAAGAAAAGTGGCCGTCACCAGGTATTTTCTAGTACGAATGGATAAGCATGATTTTGATCTGTAGAGAAAGCCAAGCTTTATCTTGAGCTTCGAGAACAGGTTGCTAATATGAGTTCTGAAACACAGTTTACCATCAATGATTATACCTAAATATTTATAACTGTTAACTAACTCAATTTCATGTCCTTCAAAAGTTGAGATGCTTGAAGTAGTAACTGGAAGTTGTCTTGAGTTTTTGAATACCATTACTTTGGACTTTTCTGCATTTAAGACCAACTTAAGCTGTTTCAAACAGCTCTGAACAATATTGAAAGCAGACTGCAAAAGATCAAGGGCTTGTGCAGTAGATGATGCAGTACAGTAAATAACAGTGTCATCAGCAAAAAATGATACATAGCATTCGATAGATTATCACAAAGATTGTTTATATAAATTGAAAACAATATGGGCCCAAGTACTGAGCCTTGAGGAACCCCCTTGGAAATGGGCAAAAAGGAAGAGAAAGAGCCAGCCATCTGAACACTTTGGGTTCTCCCTGACAGATAATTTGCAAACCAATCTACTGAATGCTTAGACAGGCCAATGCTCAGTAGTCTATTTACCAGAATGCAGTGATCAACTGTATCAAAAGCTTTTGAATGATCCATGAATTGCAGCGCACATTTTCTTGTTATCCAGTGCCCCAACAATATCATTTATCATTTTCAATGCTGCAGATATGGTGCTGTGTTGTTTCCTAAAAACAGATTGAAAGGGGGATAACACATCATTTGAATTGAAAAATTCCTTTAGCTGCTCACCAACCAAGCATTCAAGGAGCTTGGCTAAAACACACAGCTTGAAAATAGGCCTATAGTTAATAGATAAATAGTATAATAAAAGTCAAAATGCAGAAAACTGTAAAAAGATGTAGATTCAGGACTAAAACTAAAAGCCAGAAATATACATACACATTCACCAGATTTATAAAGCTCTGCGTATGCATGGTTCAGTTTAATTCAGTCATTGTGGAGTTTGACGCACAAGCCTGATTTTCTCTCCCACAGTAAATGGGCATAGATTTGGACTCAACTCTTTGTATGTTGATACTTGTGCCTGCTCCACCAGTCGTTAGAACTGACCATTAAAAAAAAAAGGAAATTTCACAGATTGTGTCACATTGGTGAGGTTCAATTATGCACGGTAGTAGTTATTCATAGTGATATTTTAAATTAACCATTATTTCCATTATTTAAGACCAACTTAAGCTGTTTTAAACAGCTCTGAACAATATTGAAAGCAGACTGCAAAAGATGAAGGGCTTGTGCAGTAGATGATGCAGTACAGTAAATTACAGTGTCATCAGCAAAAAATTATACATAGCATTCGATAGATTATCACAAAGATTGTTTATATAAATTGAAAACAATATGGGCCCAAGTACTGAGCCTTGAGGAACCCCTCCACCTTTAAACACACTGTGTGCAGTCCCTGTAGAAAATTTTGACCTTTCAATTTCAACTTCAGGCCCATCTCTAAACTATCTTTATTATCTAAAATCCTGGAGAAAGTAGTTTTTACCCAGCTGCAAACATTTTTAATTAATAATAATGTTTATGAAAAGTCCCATTCTGGTTTCAAACCCAGTCACACTGAAACTGCACTTTTAAGAGTTTTTAATGACTTGATTTCAACTATTGACTCAGGAGTCTCTGCCGTCCTATTGCCCTTAGACCTCACTGCTGCCTTTGATACTGTTGACCACTCAGTCCTCTTGTCACGGTTGGAAAACTGTGTGGTTTCAATCCTATCTAACAGATAGGAGTTTCTCTGTCCACCTCGGTGATTATTCCTCTGAGACGGCCCCATTTACCTGCGGTGTCCCTCAAGGTACTGTCTTAGGCCCCATCTTATTTTCTTTGTATATGAAGCCCCTGGCCTCCATTTTTGAGAGGTATGTGGTCTCTTTCCACTGTTTTGCAGACGATATTCAAATGTATTTGTCCCTGAATGTTAAAACAAAGGGCTCACTGCAGCCCCTACTTGGCTGTATGAAGGACATCAAAACATGGATGAGCCTAGACTTCCTCAACCTAAATGGAGACGAGACAGAGGTGATAGTGTTTGGACATCCTGAACTACTTGATGTGGATTCTCTCGGCCCTTTGAGTTCAAATAATCGCTCAACTTTGAGGAGACTTGGTGTTGTATTGGATAGTGCGTTTAAATTTGATAAACAGATATCTGCCACTGTTAGATCCTGCTTTTTCCGGTTGAGAACTATAGCCAAGGTAAAGGCCTATCTCGCTCCTAAAGGGTTAGAGAGGGTCATTAATGCTTTTATAACTTCCTGCCTTGACCAATGTAACTCCTTATATGTGGGCTTAGACAAGTCATCTATTCAGCGAATGCAGTTAGTCCAAAATGCTGCTGCCCGCCTCCTGACAGGAAATAAGAAGAGGGACTGATCGAGCCTTTAAGCTGATGATACACGGAGCAACTTTTTTAGCAATGTTGCTGATGGCAAGTACGACTATGTTTTGAACGGATAGCGGCGAGGTAGGGCAGGTGGAGGGGTGGAGGGGGAGGGGGATTACAGTAGTAATCTTTACTCATTGCCATTGATGGCAACATTGCCCAGCACCAGTTGCTTCATGTATCATCAGCTTTAGTGTAGCTGCCCCTAACCTGTGGAACAACCTGACAGTCCATATCAGAACTGCCCCAAACCTCGAACGTTTTAAATCACTGTTAAAAACACATCTCTTTTCTTTGGCATTTCCTTCGAGTTAAGTCAGTCATTATTCCTGGCGATTTTATGTTGTGACCTGGCTCAAAGGGCCACAACAAAAGGGAGACGCACCATGGTAGAAGTTTAACAAAATATGTTTATTTAAACTAAAATGAACCAAATTAAGGCTGGTTCCAAAATAAAGGTGAACAAGTATAAGGTATGAGCATCAGTGGTTTCAGTCAGGTCAGGATGATGGATGCATGGAAAATGTGTGTGAGGGTGTGGTAATGTGCAAGAAATAATAACCATCAACTAAAACAACATGTCCAGAAACCAAGGCGAAGGTGGAACCTGTGCAGGGAAACAGATGGTAGCAAGTTAGCAGAGAGGTCCGCCCGTCTTCAGCCCAGCAGCAACCTCAGCCCCTAAGAATGAGAATAAAGCGTAAATTACTCTACAGGGAAATTAGCTCAGGTGCCCAGAGTTACTGCAATCAGCTCTTCCTCTACAAGGAAGAGACAGAGAGATAGGCCACACCCACACATGACCCCACAGGGCGTCACAATCGCTATATATCGTATACTGTATGTTATAATGTTTTATTGCTGTACTTTTACTGTGTAAGTATTGTCTTATTGTTGTATTTTAACCTGCGAAGCACCTTGGTCAACCTTGGTTGTTGTAAGTGTGCTATATAAATAAAATTGATATTGATCATAAAGGTTAAGAATGATTTAGTTTATAGCGCTCACACCAAAACAAAGAGCTTCACAATGCAGGACAAACTGAAAAAGCAGGAAAATAAAATGACACCTCCGACTCGAAGTATAAAAATGCATCTTTACCCTTGTGTAGCC
Source organism: Micropterus salmoides (assembly GCF_014851395.1). NCBI lineage: Eukaryota > Metazoa > Chordata > Actinopteri > Centrarchiformes > Centrarchidae > Micropterus > Micropterus salmoides. Next base: position 10,489,872 of record NW_024043372.1, read on the forward strand.
ACAATCATTAAAGAGCAACTTAACATCATGTGCTTCCCTGTTTTGCTGACATAATTTCTCACCTTGTTGCACTGATGTACAGGTGTACTCCCCCCTTTGACATCACCCATCAATGATGCTGGGTGAGGTCAGAGGTGAAACAGGTCATCAAACCCAAATAAATAATGTTTTATTATTTTATTAACTTTTTCATATTACCCTCAGACAGAAAAACATGTTTACACTCAGTCTGAAGTACATATGCTTATGTGTGGGGAAACTATGTATGCATTGTTTATACAGCTGGTCTAAAGGGTAAGAGGTAGTTTAGAAGAAAAGAAAAATAGGATACACTGACAGGAAGTCAGAACATGAAATGTGACAAAATACTTAAATGAAATGTGACAAAATACTAACCTAACTAACTAAAAATAACTATGTGTGTATATATATGTATATGGATATATATATATATATATATATATGGACATATATGGATCTGGCAAAAACTATATAGTTCTTTACATTTTAATTAGGTTAAATAAGGGATTCAGCAGACTCAAAAACAAACACAAAACTACTGAACTAAACATGTTTGTCACAACATGTTATATTATTAATCATATTCATATTATTATAATATTATTTTGAGACTTTGAGACTATACAACAAATTCCAGTTCTTTATTTAATAGACAGTGAGGAGGTCAAAGGTCAACCCCCCCATTACACACACACACACACACACACACACACACAGTCATGTCACAGTGGATGGAGTCGTCATGCCAACAGCAGACATTACTGCTGGTTTCATCACAGAGACAATCCCAAGCCGGCCTCACTGTATGTGTGTGTGTTTATAGAGATCTACCCCCCTCACTCACACACACACACACACACACATACACACATACACACACACACACACACACACACACACACACACACACACACAGTATTTAAGTGTCTTCTTATCTCAGTTTTGCATCATCCCTGGTGACCTCTGAGTGTGTGTGTATGTGTGTGTGTGTGTGTGGAGGATTACAAAGGAGACTGAACTGAAGAGGAGAGAAGATGAGAATCAGGTTACAATATTAACTTACAATAACCAATAATTATATAACTTAACTTTAAATATGTTATTTGGCTGAACTGAATCTACAGTATTTAAATCAAGCAACACTAAATGTCTACAGCCATGCTAGCGGCTCCATAAGGATCAGCTAAATGCTAACATCAGTATGCAAACATGTTCACAATGACAACGCTACATGCTGAAGTTTAGTAGGTATAATGTTTATCATGTTCACCATCTGGTTCAGCGTGCTAACAATTGCTACTTAGCACTAAAGACAGATTACAGCTAAGGTACATCTACAACTTATGTGCTCTTATAGGTCGGAAAAATTATTTGGGAAATAACTGCAACATCAAACAAATATAGCCTTTGCCATTGATAGTTTTAAAGAAATTAATTAATGAAATATTAAATAAATCCAATATATATAATAAACACAGCTTGTTCATGCAGAGTGATGGGGAAATTAATAAATCAGATGTTACCTAATTTAAATTAATAACTGCTGAAACTTGTGAGAATCCAAAATCATCGCTACAGCTACATTTCACCTGTTAATCTGGACTCATTGATTAAGTGTCATAACTGGCCACACATTCTCAAAGTGATGCACATTTTGTACCCCTCTTAGATCGAGGTGTACTCCTTACCTGGAGAAGAAATAGGAAGTTGCATGTACAGTCTATGCATTAAATGTGTTCAGGGTGAAACATGCAGTGGAGAGATATTTACTGATGAAAAAGCAGCATTCTGTCTAATGATCAGCAGGGGGCGACTACACTGGTTGCAAAAAGAAGTCCAATAGAAGTCTATGAGAAAATGACCCTACTTCTCACCTAATCTATTACCTCAGTAAATACTTTCCTACTAAATTTATAGTCTCAATCGCTAGAGTCAAGTCTTTTTGAATGAAGCACAATGTTCATTTAGTAAATTATGGTCCCATTTAGAGTAAAATAGAAGATAAAGTAGGGTATGCTTTAGGGCGTGGCTACCTTGTTATTGACAAGTTGCTACTACAGTGACCCGTCAATCAGGAAAGAGGCCAATCGTATCCACGATATCCACCGTCTCTGTGTTATTTAACTAACCGTGAAATTGTCTGTGTTTTTGTCTAAGAATTTTGACTTTGATGGAGGTCATCCAGTAGTTAAATGAGCTGCTCATTGTTGTATGGCTCACATTCTTTTAGATGTAAATGTAGCTAAATGTAGTAAATTCCAATTTAAAGTAATTTTGTATTATGTTTGGTTTTGAATATAAATTTAACTCTTAGTATGTAAACATGGTCAAAATGGTCTATAAATAGACACTATATAAGTTTGAGTGAGAAAACAATTAATGAATTTTAAAAGATCAGTCATTTGACATTGACATTTTGTGTCAAAGCAAAGAAAGGCAATCCACAGTTCAGTGCATACAGACTTCTATTGTGCTGACTGTGTGAGAGTTTTGAAAAAGTGAACTCAGTATTGACAAATGTGAGTGAACAACTGTAATTGTACTGCTATTTGAGGTTGGAGTTGGGTGAAAAAAAGGTCAGTGGTGTAAGTATTCATATAATTTACTCAAGTATAAGCAGTAAAGCTACACTGTAAAAATACTCCACTACTAGTACAAATCAAAGTTAGAGTAATCATTCCGCTGTAAAACTGTCCTTGTGTTTTACTGTTATATATGATGTTTTTGGAGTAATATTACTGATGGATTAATGTATATTTTTGCTGCTGTAGATGTTTAAAGGGACAGTAATTATGGTGTTTTGAAGTGAGGATGTATGAGGTACTCTATAGTCCAAGTATTACCTACAGTAGATAGCAGTCAGCGCACCCACAGTTTGGAGAAGATAAGATAAGATGAGATAAGATGTTCCTTTATTGTTCCTCAACAGGGGAAATTCAAATTGGCACAGCAGCACAAAGAGGGAGTCCAGGCAAGGCATTTAGCTAAAACAAGTATAATTTATCAAACTAAAATTAACACAAGTAAAAAAGAAGATGCCAAAGCATGGATGTAACCTGCTAGAAGGGACAGTGTAATGAATACATGGACCACCTTTTATAGCCCATGGGTCCAGTGCAATCAGCTGACGACCCTCCCAATTAAGCCAATTGACCCTTTGCTGAGCCAGCTGGCCAATCACAGCGCAGTATAGGACTCGCTCTAACTGAGGTCCGACACTTTCATGGATGCGCTCCATTGACTCTAATGCAAAAAGAGCTGTTTTCTAGCTTTTTTTGAATGTATTTTTCTAAGATATGGTCAAACGCTGTTCCTGGGCACTTAAAATAATTACAGTCGCTACCCAGAGAGGTTCAAAGGAGAAGTACAATTTATTCTCTTTACAAAACCTAAAATAAATCCAGAAAAATGTAGGCTGTGGATTGTTCCTAATGTAATGTTAGTTAGCTAACGCTAGCTAACTTCCTACTGAAATGTAATGTAAGGGTCAATTGTCTGCAGAGATTGGCAGGAAAACCTCCAAACAGTGGGAGGGAATGTCACACAATGTACAGTTGATAGCTGCAGCATAATAACGTATATTATCCAGGTAAAAAAGCCTACCTCAAAATAAATCTGTAAACTATATTAAGAATATTTTCAGTGCTTTGCCTTGCTGTCAGACAGCCATTTCCATTATATAGTGTGCTGCCAAGTTGCGCTTATGTGTAGGAATACGGAAGTTCAACAGTTGAGAAACTATAGTCCCAAAGGAAAGGGCATTTATTTTTTATTGGCACTAACCACAGAAATCGCATATTCATAAGCCACACAGCACACTTTATTTTATCTGTCTACTAGGACTGCAAATTAGCTGCACGTCTGACTGAGCTAACCAGCCATTATGACCTGATATAAAATATGCTGCTCCTTTTTTTATTTTTGAGTATGCGTTCAACAGGTGGAGAGTTGTCTTTATTCTTACACATTGCACCTTTAAAAAAGTAGAAGTTTTTCAGAACACCTAATCCTTCAGTTTGTCAGAAACATTAAAAATCACCAAATCTGGATATATATGTTTTTTAATGACTGAACTAGAAGCGTATGAAAAATTATTAAAAGTAACTACTAACTAAAGCTGTCAGAGCTGCCTCTGAGATGTAGAGTAGAAATATAAAGTAAGTGTATGTTATTTTAAATTCATACTGGCATGTAAAAATATGGCATTTTCATTTTGCACAAACCCTACAGTGTGCCTTGTATCATTTTTGAAGGAGACTTGCATTTTAGATTTTTGATTGAGACCATGTTCCTCCAACGCAATGAGCCCTTCAAAGTACCTCAAATTTGTACTCAAGTACAGTGCTTGAGTAAATGTACTTCCACCAAGGCAGTTGACAGCTTGGCAACATGGAAGTATAGCTATTAGTTTAAAAGCTATCTATTACTAATGTAACCAACAGAAAACTGATTTAATCTGCACTTAGACCACCATGTGCGCCCGATCAGGCGAGAAACTCACTCAAGGATATTGTGTCATCCAACTTGCCTGCGGCTTTAACTCGCTCTTAATGCTCCCACTGTTAGCCAAATATTAAACTCAGCGTGAGCTCCCCGAGGCACGTCAGACCAGCATGCCCTGAAGCGCAGAGAGACCACCAGAACAGAGCTGAGACCAGACTACGGGTACACAGGAAGTGGATTTTAAGCTCTAACACACACACACACACACACACACACACACACACACACACACATTGCAGCTTGGTGGAGACCAAAACTTGAGCGTCACAGCAGCACAGGTGTCATACAGGTAATAATCCTGAGAACAAGGACAGTGTGAAACAAAAAAAAATGTGTGTGTGTGTGTGTGTATTGTGAGTGTTGTTCTCAGTATGTGTGTGTTCTCGTGGCAGGCCGTAGTTGAGTCAGACACTTGGCCTCTGATTTCATCACGTCGGTTATGAAAGAGACAGTAAAGTTTAACACACTCACGCACACAGTACACACACACAGTACAAACACACACACACACACATAGTGTTCCTCCTCCTCTGTTTCTTCAATATTTCATCATGTGGCGTAAAAACACACTAACCATGTGGAGATAACCTGCAGTGTGTGTGTGTAAAACCAGGTCAGTCAAGCTCTTTACCTGTCACTTGGAATCTGTCCAATCAGAGCAGGGCTGACTACACACACACACACACACACACACACACAGGTAATCTACAAGAATGTAGAGCAGCATATGTCTGGGATTAATGGGCAGATTCCTTCACATGGACGTCTGGACATCTAAGAGTTATAAGTGTCTTTAAATCATTCCGGCTGTGAGGGAATCTCTCTCTAACATGACTACGTTGTAAGACAACCACAGTCCTCCTGTAAATTCAGTTCAAGCAATTTTGAGTTAAACAAATTAAACAGAAATTTAAGTTTTGGTGCGATAACAAGTGTGTCCCAGCTGTGTCCGGGTGTGCACATCAGCTTTTAGTGTCCCATTGAAACAGTTTCTTTTGTCATCTGTACTACTCACTTTCTGTATATGGTTGAGTTATCGTGCATGAATGATACATTTGTAAATTGCCCCGCAACAGGACTTGACACAAAGTTGGTGGGAGTTGTCGGAAAGCTGGTCTCTCGAAAATCAAGCTTTTCCACTTAGTACTCCTCCAGAGGCCTGGAGGGGGTGGCCTAGGGAACCAGGGCAAAATACAATCCTGAGGGACTGATGGCCATGCTGGAAGAGGCTCTGTGTAGCAATGACCTGTGGGGGGGATGGCCGAGGTAGGGGGTCCCAGGGGCTCCGTGTTGCCCCCCTGCACCAAGTGATGTTTGGCCAAGAGGAAGTGGGCAAGGGTTGGAAGGCACAGACATCCGGGAGATGTGCATCAGAGACAGACGTCGATGCCCCCTGGGACTCCCTCCAGCGCTTCTGGGCCCAGGATGGACATCAGTCTCTCCTCTCCAGGAGTAAGAGGAGGCAGACTGGTGCTCCCATCACAAGTCCTCTCTTGTTCCGTCCTTAATGCTGTTGCTTTGCGATTAGTGATACTGTCGAAGTCACGCCATTTAGCCCTCACATCCGCCGTCCTCTTCCAGCCTTTTGTCTATGATTTGTTGTCAAGTGTTTTCTTTTGAGCATTTGTTATAGTATTTCTCAACTTTGAAAACAATATTATTTACTGTTGGTCAACCTTGTTGCTGTAAATTGTGGCTTTGTGCCATTTTTAGCACTGATGGCCTATAGGACATCTGTGTAATTCAGCAAGTGTTTTCTCACAGATTACCCACCTGTTCACAATTACTTAATTTACTATGAGTCATCTGGAGGTAAAAGGACAAAACAGAGCTTGAAAAAGACAAGACTTTTAAAATTCCCTTCACGTGTATGTGTGTACATTTCTAGGCATTCTCTAGTCTTGATTACAAACATATATAAAAAGAGACAGCATAAAATTCAATAAAGTAGCCTACTTTAATGAATCAATCCCTGAGAGCTATCGTGGCCATTATGACAAAGATAAAAAGAACACACGGGTTAGAAACCCACGATTGTTTGATCAATAGATTACATCCACCATAGCAGAGCGTCATGCTCACCCATCGTCTCATTGAGCTATTATCAGATCTTGTTAAATACTATTAGCTTGATATTCATAACAGTGTTATAGTGTTGAAAAGAAGATATTTGATTAAACCTATTTTACTAAATGTTTGGTAACAGTTAATAGTTATTTTCTTCTTCTAAAGATTTTGTCTATTATTGCTATTGCTATAAGAAAGTTATATAATTAGGCTATATAAAATTATTAGGCTATATATTATTTATTTTGTGGATTTTCTCAATATTATTGTTGATTTTATTGTTATTGCTGGTATTCAACTACAATATGAAAAGCTGTAATAATAATTTAGTATAATAATGCAACCTAAGCTTCCCACGCTAAAAGTCAGACTGAACACATTTGTAAACATTGTAGTCTGAACTATGTTGTTTCAAACTAACATCTTTCTAACCACTAAGGAACGAAAAAGGTATGTCACTTTTGGGAAACCATCGTAATTCAGATGTTGTTTAGTTTAACGAAGCATCGTACCATGATAGTTCAATGCTAACTTCCATCGTTGTACAGATAACGCACGCCAGGTCGGCACGTGTCTGTGAATTGGTGAATGTTTGGAAGAAAACTGCTTTATAAATGCGGTCCATTTACCATCACTTACGATTAATATTTTAATGATGATCAAATGCAAAGTGATGATTTTTTAATGCAAAGTGGTGATTTTTTAATGATATAGGCCTAAAACGCTTCTGTCACAGATGTGAATGTACCTGCAGTTTATTTAATATAATCTGTACTGGAAGAGGAGTCAGAGGAGCTGAAATGTTTCACACGTGTTTGTGGATGTGGAACAAACTCAGAATGAGCGCAGCAGGTGAACGTCTGCTGAGCCTCCAACCACAGATTGAATACAGATTAAGGTCAAAGGGTAATGGTCAGCATGTAGCTGCAGCTCTGCAGGTCAGCTGTCCACCTGAATGAGTTCTCAAACAAGACTGTTTGGAATTGCAGAATGATGTACCATTCATACTAAGTATGACATCAAACTGAATAAGTACTTGTATGTAGTGCATAGTATGTGGATATTGTGTACGCGAAAAATGCCTGGATGTATACTAGATTAGGAAGACAGACCTTCCTGAACATACTCAACCACCCCATAATGCATTGCATCTCTTCAGACTGACCAATGGCGATCACGTGATTCAGTCACACCCTGCCCACAGTGTCATTTTATATTAATCTTCCATATATAAAAACAAGCAGCTGTGGTGTAAAATTAAATCTGTTGCAGCTGTTGACATCATTACCGTGCTGCCTCTATGATACTTTTATATACCCCCCTTCTCATACTGTAAACAGAGACATACACTCACTTTTTTTCAGAGAGTTGTCTGCTGCTTAACATAACTTTCTACTGGAACAATATTAGTTTGCAAAAAGTCTCTTACAGGAATTATTTTTGTAATAACAACAAACAGGTCTGATAGAAAAGCGTCCACATCTTACCTCAACATACTACCTTAGAAAATACAATATAACGTGTGTTATTTGGAAGAGCGTTCTGTAAAAACTCTTTAGAAACTGTAAATCAAGTTATATGTAACTGGTAGTATAGTTCTCACTGTCATTACAAGAAAGCTGTCAAAAATTTAAATTGCCTAAATATTAACTATGCATTCTGTTCACTGCCTGTAATATAAGCTGATATGTTCAATAAGAAATCATATCGAAACTGATCTGCTTTCTGACGAATGATCGGCTCTGGATTGCAACATCGAGGCTCCGCCCCCCACTGGATGACGACACCGCGGGAGGAAACGTTACCAAAGAGAGTCGGTGCGGGACCTCAGTCCGGCTTAAGTTCTGGAGACCAACAGGGTATGAAGAGACCAGAGTCCTGGGGGTCAGACTGGATCTAAAACCGGATCGAGACACGGAAATTGTTTTACTTTAAACTCGGACAGAAGGACTCGGTTTGACTCGGCTTTGTTCGCTTCAGCTCCGGATATATAAAAAACAAGTTTCCTTTTAATCTCTAATTAAACAGTTTCGGTTTTTTTTTGTTGCTGGTTTTCACCGTCGGACTTTCATGTCATTCCGAGAGTAGAAGAAGCTTCACAACAGCTGACTGACGACACATTGCGCAACCGACACGATAATAAGGACACAAAGACGTCATCACCAGTACGGACGGTCCTCTCCAGTTCTCCCATTATCACCGCTGCTGCTTCCACTCGGAGCTCAAAACTTAACAAGAAAACCTTTTGTTTTTTACGTCTTAGGCAACTTCTGCTCCACATACAGACGGGCAAAGGCCATCAGCACCTTGTTGACTCAACTGGGTCCTTACTGGATCTACTGGTTTCCTGTTGACATACAGTCCGGACCAGTCTGTCTGTCTGAAGTGCACAAGGTAAGAAACTGACCTGAGAGAATATTCAAGTATGCTACTACAAGGTCGTTCATTCAGAATTTTACTTAAGTAAAAAATACACAAGTTTTATCAGCAAAGCGTAGCCTAACATCCTCATTATGCAGAGTGGCCTCTTTCACAGTGTTATATTGATTTTTTTGGATGACTTACACAGATGCAATGACGTGTAAACAGCATCCTTATGGTAAACCTGGTAACAATTGTTAAAAAGTTCAGGTTTTGTGTTCAGTCTGGTGTTGTAATCTAAATGTGGAGTAAAAAGGGCAATATTTACCTCTGATATGTGGTGATGTGTAAAGTAGCATAAAATGAAAATACTCAAGCAAAATATCTCTAAATTGTAAAAGTGCAGTACTTGAGTAGCCTACACATCCTTTGTTGTTTTACATCACAGCAGCAGCTTGTCCAGTCCAGTTTCTAAAACTCTGACATAGATTATAATCAAAACAAACTTTAAGTACCAAAATTCATTCTTGACCTTAATGAATCTACAATGGAGTTAGCCCAGTTGTCATGGAGATGAGTTTGTTGGCATGTGAGCTCCAAAGCTCGAAAGGTTTTTAACTTTTAGGACTTCCTGTCTTAAAATGAATTTGAGAATTTTATCTGATTTGATGAACACTGTGTTCTGAGGTTGAAAGTTCTGGAAAAAGCTTGCAAGTGGACCTTGAGTTGAGACTGTTTTGTCAAACTACTTCCATGGTCAAGAATAAAGTTTAACTGCGTACAGCCAACTGACTCCATGACAACGGAGCAGACTGCATCCGCTGATGAAGATGGTTGTAAAAACTGGGAAAACAACTAGTGAGTGGACCTTGAGGCATAACTTTATTTATAACAGGATAACAAGAATTGACAGATTACTTTCTAACAACCTGTGCAAATGTTTTATATTTACTTTTTTAAAAAGCACAATTATTCTGCTGTCAAACACATTTACTAACTTTAATGTAGCCTAGGTTTTCGGCAGCAGGAGAACCGTGAAAATAAACACAAATATAATAAATAATAGCAAGTAAAGAATCAGACTTGACTGCAATGACATATATTCAAATTAAAGAATAAGGAGCAAAACATGAATAATTAATAATCTTTTAAAAATAAAATGTGATCAGGGCATCTCTACTTCTGACTGAGGTCTGTGACATGTTAAAAAAAGTCAGTTGACACAGTGACCTGATTGGTCCGATCAGTAATCCATCCATGTTTACAAGAGACCAGAAAAGAAGACAAACAGTAGAGAAAATATAATGAACGATGCAATATAATAGTGTAAGAGAACGACAGGTACTGGTGATTCTACGAATACTACGGACACTACTGATGCTGACTCTTACCTGACATAGCTAATACTACCAGATACTGCAAAGATACTTCATAAAACTTCTGATACTACTTATAATACTACTGGAAATACTAATGATATAAATTCTACCGATACAGCATAACATACTGCTAAAACTGCAAAAAATACTACTAATACTACAAACAAGTTAAAAAGGGGGAGAAGAAAATATCTGAAGTAGGTAGAAAAGCTCTTGTATGAAAGTGAGTTTTAGTATCGAAACAGTTGATAAATCAATTAGTCAATCAACAAAAAAAAAATCTGCAATTTTGATAATTGATCTGTAATTTAAGGGATTTCTTTGGGCAAACTGCTAAAATAAAGTTTATTTCTTATATGCGAATATTTGCTAGTTTTAATGAATTTCTTTGGGTTTTAGACACTTGGTCGGACAGAACAATATATTTGAAGCGTGGATTTTCCATGTTTTCAACACTATATATCAAAAGACTCAATAAATTATTGAATGTATAGTAAATAATTTTTTATTTGCAGCCTTTGTAAAGTTTTAAGATGAGTTTGTAAAGATGTTAGAGAGCAATATCTTATTGAAGATAAGAGTGAAACCTTTCAGCAAGGCCTGCGTCTATGTCAGATACAGGAATAAACAGATCAGTAGAGTTCAGTGCAGTAAAACAGAGTTCAGCTGACAATGAAACATGAAGTGATGGAAAAATCTTTCACAGAGAGCTGACAACATCAAATAGCACAGATTCACACTGACATTGCCGCGGTGATGCTGTGACTCAGGGTGTTTCACCAGCGTTGGCCAACGGCATGTTTCCACATCGCGTCACCACTGTGACCTCAGGCTCAGAAAAACGTGTGTGTGTGTGTGTGTGTGTGTGTGTGTGTGTGTGTAGGTGTTGACTGTATTTAAAGCCCGTTTAAACTATAAACTGTTGTGCTCTGATGCAACGATCTGAAAGCTGAAGCATCTGTCAGCTTACAGGAAATTGCATCATGAAGCCTATAGACACGTTGACAGTGTAACATGTGAGCAGCAGAGACACTGAACACAGCGAGGTGTGATACGAATTTGAGTCTTCCTACTGTATGTGAAAATATTACTGAAGAGGGTTCAGTGGAGGGAGGGAGGCTCGGCTGTGGTGTCACCAGCAGAGGGCACTGCAGTGCAGACATGAAACCAGGAGTGAAACTAAAGTTTGTCCTTTATTCAGTCAGTTTCCAACATGACTAGCGTTAACAGTCCAGAGCTTGAAATAAACTATAACCACAACTTTAATTAAAGTTCTTATACTTAAACTGTCCATAATAAAAGTCTGTATACAGTACTTGGACTGACAGACTGAAAGTAAACTTTAAATAAAATTAAGACTTAAAAAAAATTTACCAAATGGAAATGTGAAAAAAATGTGACAAGGTGTGAAAAGGGGTCGCTTTAGTGAACCTACAGACAATCACCTGAATCTGCAGTCTGTGACGTCACCCATAGGTTTCTGAAGAGCTGTTGTGAAGCTTTCTGCTTTCGCTCCCAGCAGCCCTGGCAGGCATGATCATTGCAGTACCTGTTTGATTCTGGCTAAAGTAGGTAAAGAGCTGGAACTGAGGCGGGATGAATGATGAAATTACCTTTCTCTGTAGCTCCATCATCTGGTCAAATTTTTTTTGTTTATGACTAAATACGTGCAAAACTCATTACATTCCCAGCAGCCTCAGCTACTTTGTTTAGTGCTTTTGAGCAAATATTAACATGCCAACACCAAATTGCAAAACTAAGAAATGTTATTTTTGCACAAAGGACCAGGATATACTAGAAAATAACTAGAATGGATGATGTGTCGTTCGACCATGTTGGTGTAAATAGCTGTTCAACAGCCACACTCGGAAGCTGGGTGAAAAGAGGGAAGAGCCACATTTAAATATGGGAGAATGCACATATTCAGACAGGCTCTCCTGGAAGACATTCATAGTGCTGTTAATTCAAAAGCTGACACAGTTGGGTAAAGAATAAAGATTTCAAACCCTGCCAAGCTTTCCACACGTCTTCACGTGGCGCTGCCTCAACCAGCTTGATCCAGTCTCACATAATGTCCTGTTTTAAATGCCTCCTGCAGCTGGTTCACAGCAACATTAAAGCTGCAGTATTATAAGTATTAATAATTAACCCGATTATGTCACTTGTCTCCTCTAATCACAGATGAGCATGGGCGAGACCGCAGCCAGATCTCAGCTGTGCCTGAAGAGGCTATTGGACGAGCCCCAGGAGAATTTACCAAAATGTAAACTAGCCCGTCTGAGTCTGCACACTCCGGCCCCCGGCCTATCCCCCTGCCTCAGGCCCAGAACCCCCGCCCCCAAGTCCAATCAGAGCCAATCCCCATCCAGAGTCGGACCATACATCCTGTTTGAACGCTGCGAGGGGGAGGAGACTTACAGGGCTGAACACGCACTCACAAAGCAGCCATACACCTGCCAGGTAGAATTACCAATATTTCTGATTACTGCAAAAAAATACTACTGATACTGCAAAAATACTGCCAATACTTCCATAAATACTATAGACACTGCTTATACTTCTGAAGATACAACAAACACTGCAAATGATGGTTCTGCAAATAACTTATTACTGATACTGCTATAAATACCACTCATACTGATTTTTCTGATCCTGAAAAATTACTGGTGTTAAAAATACTTATACTACTATTACTACTGCAAGTGATATTGCTAATACTGCTGAAAATACTCAAGAAATTGCAAAATTTCATGCACACAATCAGTGCAGGTTTTAGCTATAGCAACTGTTACCATGTTACCCTAACTGTCCCGACTGGTTTCCATGGTTACAGGTGCTTCCTCTGCGTGGTTACCCGGAGCGGTTGGCTGTCTACAACCGGATCGGTCACCATGACAACATCTGCAACCTGCTGGACGTGGTGATTGGCCAGGACAGCGTGTACGTCTTCCTCCCTGGTCACCACGGCGACATGCACGCGTACGTGCGAAGCAGGAAGCGTCTAGGCGAGGAGGAGGCGGGGCATCTGTTCACTCAGATGCTGAATGCCGTGATGCACTGTCACTGCCACGGAGTCGTCCTGAGAGACCTGAAGCTCCGCAGGTTCGTCTTCACTGACAAATACAGGTGAGACTGACAAGTACTGTCATAATAATACTAATACTGTATACTATACCGGCATGTACAAACACTGCTTAAAAATACTGATTATTAACAAAAATACTGCTAAAAATAGTAATACAGACATAAATTCAGTAAATTCTACAGATACTTACACCAGTACCGCTAACACTGATACTACTTACTATGGACACTGCTAAGATTGCTAATAATACTGCTTACATCAGTAGTATCAGCAGTATATATATAATAATATAATTAGGAGTATCAATGGGATAGATGAAACCTTAAAAGGAAAAACGACTACCTCCAGTACTATTACCATAACAACTACTACTACTAATTCTATCACCAGTACTACAGATACTACTGCTGTCACTGCCGATGCATTAAGTAGATTGAAAACGTGATCTTTGTGGTTTTCTTTCTGCAGGACGCGTCTTGCCCTGCTCGGTCTCAACGACTGCATCCTCCTGCATGGTAACCTCGATGACGACTTTCTGACGGACAGACATGGCTGCCCCGCCTACGTCAGCCCCGAGCTGTTGACCAATGGTAACGGGTCTTATTCAGGCCGCGCTGCAGACATCTGGAGTCTGGGCGTGTCTCTGTACACCATGCTGATTGGACGTTACCCGTTTCAGGACACTCAGCCCGCCGCGCTGTTCACCAAGATCCGCCGCGGGGCCTTTAGCCTGCCTGATTGGCTGTCACCGCAAGTCAAGTGTCTGATTGGCTGCATGCTGAGAAAGACGCCCGCAGAGAGGCTGGAGGCGTCTGAGCTGCTGATGCACCCGTGGCTGACCAGTCCCTTCACGCCACATCACAACATGCAGAAGACTCATCACAGCTCACAAAAAACACTACAGAATAAACAAGAGGACGATGACCAGGTGGTGCCAACATGGACGAAAAAACAATAACATTCACGCTTGTACTTCTATACTTGTGAGGACCCACATTGATGTAATGCTTCCCTTAGCTCCTAACCTGTGGTGGGAGAAGTATCTTTTACTTAAGGAAAAGTAGCAGTACTACAATGTAGAAATACATTACAAATACAAATCTTATTTGAAATACAAATAAAAGCCCTGCAATCAAAATCTTACTTATTAGTACTAAATACACAGTATTGGGCAGAATGGCCCAATTCATAATCATATATATGCAACTGGATTATAATTATTGATGCATTAATGTATACATCACTACTGGGTACCTTAACCTATAATAATATATCATAATTTATTCATTGATTTATATTTTGTATTAATAATATAAATATGCAAAGTAACTAAAGCCTTCAAATACATGTAATGATGGAGTAAAAAGTACAATACTGGCTAAAACGTAGCAGAGTAGAAGTTTAACGTACTTAGTGACGACGATAAAATGGATATACTCAAGTACATGGACCTCGAAATTTAGTAAAATGTGGCAAACCACCAATGCTCCTAACATTAACCATCTCAGCTTCTTAATCCCAACCTTTTCACTTAACCTAAACCTGATTCTAACTTTAACCCTTAAACCAGTTATAAACCCTGAGAAACCTTTTGAAGAGGTGACGATCAAAAACTCTAATTGGTCCTCGCAAAGATAGACATACAAGAGTGCATGCATGCACGCACGCACACACACACACACACTACAGAGACAATCTGATCCTGGATTACTTGACCCGACCCTCAGGTGCCTTCCTCTCACTGTAGCTGTGTCTCAATTCAAGCTCCGCCTCCTTTAAACAGGGCGTGGCCCATGACAGTGGCCGCACCTTGAGGCTTGAACCTGCTCCTTGTCCTCCACAAATCAGAACAGATGGTGTGTTCAGGTGCAATTTGTCAACTTGTAAAGTGGAGAATGTCTCAGTTCCCCTTGAGCACAGCTAAATCCTAATATTATTAAACTGAGGACTTACTGACATCCTGCAGGTGCAATTTCATTGATCAATGTAATAAGGAAAATAACACCTGGTCACATGATCATCTCTGATTTAAGAAGTTGATGAAGAGTGAACACACCCTTGGTTTTAAAGTGGACTTGCAGCTTCTTTCTCTCAGTGTTTACACTTTCTGATTGCTCCCTAGAAATATATTTAGAAGGATCGGTCAGTGTTGTGAAGTCCCCAGCAACAGAATCATCTTTATGAAAACCAGAAATAACCCGGAGAGCTGCCATGATCGCTAAAAATATTTATAGGCCTGTTATCTGAAGATCAAAACTTTAAATACTTCTAAATTCTGTTTTTTTGTGGTACTTATACAAAAGGACAATTTACTCATTATTATTATTTTTAGATATAAACTGATTCATAGTTTTCTTGACATCTAATGGGTAACAATCAAAAATGGCTTTGATCAACAATCCTCCCAAAATAACAACAGTTAAATTTGATCTTGAGAAAACTATTTCTGATATGTCAACGTAACAAATCTCAGGATAAAGGATCTAAAATAAAAACCATGTGTTGCATCATAAGAAAATGAAACTGTAATCTTGAGATAACCAGACTAAAATTATTATAAGTCTTCTGTTCCCTTTGACTGAAGCTGACCGATCACGATCAGACACCCCTGCAGCCAGCTAATAGGACGACTTCTTTTGGATGCGTCATTCAGTCCACGGCTACAGCTGGAGAATAAATAAAGTTCTTTCACAAACTGTTCTGGTCCCAGCCTGATTTTTATTTAGTTTTAATTTAGGAAACATCTTATTATTGGTGTTAATTCCTGCTGCATTCTGAACACCTATAACATACAGTCAGAATAAAACCTGTCTGTACTGCCAGGGTATTTCTGTTGTTAAGAATACATTTTTTTGGATTGGAGTAGAGACCTGCCATGCCCTTTTATCACTCCTCAGCTGTTTCCTGTCCGTCACTATATGGAAAATGTCTAAAGTGTATGAAATAGTATCTAATAGTTTTACAGGTTTGGGACGATTTAAAGGCTGATCTCTCCTCCAATCACAGTTAAACCTGGGGATAGCAACGTTGGAGAACTAGCAAGAGAGCTAGATTTTGCGCAATAAGTGCATAAGTGCGTGCAGGTAGGCTAGCTAATCATTTTACTACAAAGAATACTACATTATAAATTGAAGTACTAATGTAATTTTTGAGTGGCCTTTTATTATGGCCAGCCTAAGGCCCACCTGTGCAATACCTATGCTGTCTGATTAGCATCTTGATATGCCGCACCTGTAAGGTGGATGGATTATCTCGGCAAAGGAGAAGTGCTCATTAACACAGATTGACAGATTTGTGAACAATATTTGAGAGAAATAGGCCTTTTGTGTACATAGAGAAAGTCTTAGATCTTTGAGTTCAGCTCATGACAAAAGTGTTACATTTATAATTTTGTTCAGTGTATTTAGACCATGGGGTAGTGGAGCACTTCAGCCTCTTGTGGTGAGTACACCTCATTCTGACAAAATATTTTTTTCACCTGCCGAAACACTCCCCCCCCTATGTAATGTATAGTCAGTTGCAAAATCAGAAACCCACACACTCTCCCTGCTCAGCCACTCCTCTACTTCCAGTAGTTTTCCTCCCAGGTGAGTGTTGCATCATTTAAGTGTGTGTAATCAGGTATACTTTGTCCTGGCTACCTGCAGCTCTCACAAGTTGAAAAAAAAACATCAAATGACAGTTCCTAAACTAAACAAGCCTATCTAAAAATAAGTACAGAAAGGGAAGACAATTTACGGAACCTTCATGTTTTATTGCTAAATTGAATCAGACAGCAGAACAAATTCTGCGACTATCCATCACTTCAGTCTAATCATTCGTTTCCTTCCAACATCCACTTCATCACAGAAAAGTTTTACAGAAAACTGAGTCTCTGTTCTGTCCTCGTCTCAGTTTCAATCAACAGTCAGTAAACTGTCTGTGTAATGTGTCTGCTCAGCCAATCAGGAGCCAGCATCAGTGTCCATGTCATCCGTGTCGTCGCCCTCAGAGCGGCAGACCTCTTCCAACGCCAGCTCTAAACAACAGGAAGCAGAAAACATGAGTCTTTTACTTTCAAAGTTCTGAGTGAGTTGTATTATATGGACACCAGGACATTCCCGTAAGGTGTAAAATTTAGGGCATTTCTTAAATCTTCCTGGAATGATGAAACTAAGGATGTAGTTCATGTATAAATGTCATAATAATGTATTTGTTCATACGATATTAATAACAATACTGATTACATAAAGCAGCAACACACACTGCTTACACATGGTAGCGATGCTTTAACTTTGAGAAGCTGCAGAGCTGCAGTCTCTATTCACTAGTCACTGCTGTGACACCATACATTTCCAGCTAAACTGAGGCTCATTGTTTACCATTTTCTCTCTGCCATTCACTAGTTGTGCAGAGTTGTGCATGCCTGTTCAGAATAGCATGCGGTTCTTTGAGGGTCTATTCCAAGTACTGTTTAACAGCGATATAAAATTCTTTGGGTTCACCAATGGTGATAAATGATTCAAACATCAAAGTTCAAGCACAACTCTGCACAACACCGGCGCTGCTGGTGCTCTGTCTCTCTCCCTCTTCTACCACACACTATGCCACACATGCGCACTAACACCCCCTCTATTAAAGTCTGGTTTTGGATTTATTCACCCACTTTAAAAAGGTTTATTAAAAAGTAGTTTTATGTAAAATCAGACGTTGAGCTCCACCATATAGCCAAAACGGAACAATCCTTCTTTCATTACGCCTCCACGAAGACTGAACTGTGAGATCAGGAGTCAAATCAGGCTCTGCCTATCTAATAATCAAATCTTCAACTATGCGGCCTCAACCCTAAGGATGAAAAGCTCCAACAGACAGTTAAGCAGTCTAAAAAATGCTAACTGCTAATGATAATATTCATATACATATATATTCATATGTGTTCAAATATCAACAGCCTGACAGGAGAGATGTAACCAAAACACAAGCTTAATAAATGTGGGATTTATGTTCTGATTTAATGGAAATATTTCATGTTTTACTTTTACAAGACAAAAGGCTTCAGGGGTGAGTTTGGTTGGAAACCTGCTGGCACAAAATCTGGATACTCCTGATCTGGAAAATACTTTTACAAGTACCGCCTGGTTGTCACTGCAAACGGTTTTTCAGCATTTAACTTCACAAAATGAAGTGTATGCGTGTACCCTCGCTCTCGCTCAGCTTGGGGATCTTCCTCAGGGTTTCTCGTACAGCAGGGATCACCTGGTCATACATGTGCAGCAGCGGCCTGCAGCTTTCTGAGAAGCTGCCATGATGCAGCAGCAGCCAGTGCAGCAGCAGCAGACACTCTCTGAGCAGAGATGCCGACGGGCCACGCCACCATGGCAGTGAGGGGGCGGAGCACTGCTGCGGAGGTGGGGCCAGGACTGATGTAAAAACACACAAAAAAAACAACTCTTGAGGGGTAATTCATAATTTTAGAGACAGATCACTGGGTGTAGAGAACAGCTTTAGAGATAGACTGGTGAATATTTCCGGCTTGAAATGTGACTGACCTGTTGAGTCCCTTGGCTCCTGGGTACTACGAAGATCCAACCACTGACGATGGAAAACAATCACCACTGTCTGAACCAACTGGGGGGGTGGGGGGGGGAGACTTATAAAAAGGTGCAACACAGTTTATTGTCACAATGTACAGCACAGGGTCAGAGAGTTTTACCTCAGTGTAACACTGACAGGTGCTATGCTGATTGGTAGTCCAGCTCTCTGCTCTCTGAGTCATCAGTCTGCTCAGCAAACGAATCACCTGACACACAAAAACAACAATTGCTGTTTTATTATCGTTCTCTTTGTGTGTGGAGATGTTGGATGGTGCAAAAATAAAAAAAAGAAGCCAAAGCCGGGTGAATGCCAGCTAAAGGAAGAGAGAGAGAATAAGCAACTGGGCCGGATGTTGTAGCCTGGAGCATAAGAAAACTAGATCAACTGACCCTTGACCATTGAGCCAGTTTTCCGCTGAAGATGGCCAGGAGTAACTGCTTATTGGATCTTCGAATAGTGTCTTTTTTGGTACATTTCTAAAACAGAAATTATGCTAATATTCACGACCACTTTATGCTGTCATTGACCAGTTATGTGGCGGGGTGAAAGTAGTCAACATCTTAACATTTCTCTCTCATCATTCTATATACAACTACTTCTATAGTTCAGGGAGTGCAACACAATGAATGTCTCAAAATATGCGCCCTTAGCCCCATTTGAACAATTCATGGTGTTGAGCAGGCTGTGCCAACCCGTGCTGAGGATTGGCTATCCTACGAGGGAAGGTCCCACCTACTTCCTGGGTTCCTGTGAACACGATACCGATTGATGCAGCATGCTACTGCCGGCAAATGCAGGAGCACCAGTGAAAACTGATACTCTTCTTGCACCCACAGTAGTGTGATTTATGTTAGTTTCCACTAGGGTCAGGGGTACTGTGCGCTTTGTGTTTTGGTTTTGGCAAACGCTTTAGTTAGAGAGCCTTTTGGTTTACCCTGTTTTTTTTTCCCTCCATGGTTAGAGAAGTAATCCTCCTTTTGAGGACCTCTTTTGTTATAATTGTTTGTTGATTTCCACAGCACTTGTTGATTTCCACTTTCTGTTTGAGCTCTGTTTACCTTGTTTCCAATAAACGTCCTTTCAGAAACCAAAAACGTCCCACCCCATCCAGGCTGTGATTGGTCGGTTGACAAAAAGTGAATAGTTGTACATGTTGCTCTGTGAAAAGTTGTACATGTTGAACAACAAAAGGCACCGACACAGCGAATGTTAAATGGAAGCGAGCCAAACCCAAACCTTCCTTATCTTCTCCTAGTTTTCTTATGTCTTAGCCTACTGCTTCAGCTGCAGTTGATCTCCGTCTCTGTCACAGAGTGACCGGAGCACCGGCATTTCTCTTGGTGCTCTGGTGACGAGTCAGACTATGTTGCGAACATAGACTGTATATAAAAAGGTTTTGAACAATTAGCGGCGGCGTGGTGGGAGTGGGGTTTACGGTAGGTTGTTGTCATAAAAGTTACTGTTACACTGCTCATAAAACATTTTTCTCTTTGCATGTAGGCTTTTCTGTTTTAGGGGCACATGCGAGAGCCCGGTGTGGGCGGAGATAATGAGCAGACTGCAGCGCACACACAGAAGAGTGTGTCACACACACTTTTTTTTCTATTTTATTAAATCGCACACTTAATGCGGTTATGTAATCACACATGACGACATCGCAATTGCAATTATATTAATCGTGCAGTCCTAGTAAGCAGTGTGATGCAGCCTGGAGCCTATGGATGTGTACAGATTCAGAAAAAGCTAGAAACACTTTGACTTTAGATGTAGTCCAAGAACCCCATTCAAATAGTTTGAACTATGAAACGTAAGACCATGACATCTCCACTGGGATGTTGGAATCAGCATGTTTCTACTGTGTGTGTGTGTGTGTGTGTGTTACCTGCAGGTCGAGCAGAATCCAGTCTATGTGTGTTGCCTCGTTGTCGGGTCTGGTTCTGATGAACTGGAACAACTTCAGCAAAACACACGGGTCTAAAGAAAATTGAGCAATTGAGTAAATGTTTGAAGTAGTAAGCAAAATATAGACAAATAAACATTACAAACACGAATGAGTGGTTACTTAATATATGAATTACATGAAATTACAGATGCGTTAAAGTCACCGCAGAAACAGTGCAGTAGCAGAGGTGCTCACCATGTTGAGAGCAGAGCTGCTGAACCAGTGTCTGGTGGTCGGACATGGACGTGAGGACAGACACACACTCTGAAACTGTCTGCAACCTGCTGTCTGCTGACAGACACACACACAGCACCTGCAACACACACTGCAACCTGAAAGACAGAGATAGGGACAGAGAGAGCTTATAAATTACTATTATATATATATATCAGCCTTTAAGTGTGTGTATGTACCTGTTGATGTGTGTGTCTGGCGTCTTCTCAATAAGGACACACAGAGTCTTCATGGCATGAAGGACAAGCTCCTCCCTCTGGGACCCGCCAGTGCTGCCCAGACCCGCTTCACACAGCCGCAGCACTGACTGCAGCAAGGCATTCTGGGAGTACAGACCCACACCTGCTGCAGAGTGCTCAGCCTATGACCAGAGGGAGGAAGGCAGAAGATCTGTTTAGGAAATGTTTAAATGAAAAATCTCTGTCCAGGAGGGTTAAGATTAGGAAATGTGTGTTTCTGTACCTTCTTGTCTGAAACTCCGCTTCGACTCTCCTTTGACAACACAGCCTCCACCACCTGGGAGCATCACAAAGGCCAAACGTCAGCACTGCAGATTCAGAAAATACTCAACAAGCAGATGATCATTAGCACTGTAAACTGTACACGAACACGTTATGAGAATTTCACCTCCACTTAACGGGTTTATCTTATTACTTCACCCTATGTGTGACCTTCACTGTTCAGAAGTGAAGTTCTGACTCTAAAGTCTGTTTTCACATTCATCTGCTGATAAGAAGTTTCTCTGTGCTTACCTCAAATCTCAGTTTGACACGTATGAGCAAGGTTTTGTGAAGACTAGTTTGGAGGCCCACTACAACAGTGTTTCCCATACATCGATTTACTTGTGGTGGCCCGCCACAACATCAATGCTGACCGCACATATTGGTTTTTGATTTGTTTTTTTACTCGGCCTATTTAACATTGTTTTTGATTACAAAGTTGCGTGCAGCACATATATTCGCTCAGCACCCACTCCCGCTCGCTCGCTCCCTCTGTCTCTCTCTCTTATGAACACCGCTGCCCAGATCTGTCCAATACAAAGCTGACAATGTCGGAGACCCACCTTGCAAAAAAGTTATTTGCTAGCATGTAAGGAGCCTAGCTAATAAGAATAATAAGTATAGCTATGTTAACATTAGCACGCTTTACATAGCTGGTAGTATTTTTATCTTAAAACATGTTTAAGAACACATTTCATTAGATTCCTGAGATCCTGCAGTAAAATTCTGAGCTCTACTATTGCCGAGGTATTTGAGGCAAGCTGCAGCCTTGCTCCTGCAAAGTGAGGAGCCCTTTTTGCTGAGGAGCGGTGAGCACTCTTTCCTTGCCTGTGTTGGTTTGGTATTTTAGTGACTTACAATGTGCCACAGTAGGAGGGAGAGGAACAGTAGAGGGTATGTCATTGCCAAACCTCTAGCACATTTTTCAGCACAGTGGGTTGAGGTTGACCTGCGTCCTTCCCCATTACATTCTCTTACATCTTTATTTAACAATGAGCATTACTGTTTAGCCATGCTAGTGGTGTTGCTCCAGACTGTCGTTCTGTCATGAGTGGGAGTATGCAAGTATATACTCACAAGTAAAAAAAATATAATTATATACTTGTATTGTTTGTTTAGCCGATTAAAGGAACACCCATGTGATTTCAACAAGGACAGACATTGTTGTGTCATCACCTCGTCACTGTGGGCCAACACCAGGTAGAGGAGCCTCAGAGCAGCCAAACCAGTGTCCTCCACACTGAAAGCAGTCAAACCAGTCTCCTCCGGTCTCACTAGACCAGCAGCTGCAGCAGCACGGCCCGCTGGGAGCGAGCTGGCAGAACCAGAGTTTGTACCACCAGAAGAGGTTGAGCGGAGCGAATCCAGAGCCTGACAGAACCGAGACAGGTGAAGCTCCAACAGAGGGAGGAGGAGGACAGCGCCGGGACATGACCTGCGCGCACACACACGATTTGTGATTTTTAAACATTTTGTGCTCAGGTGAATGTTAGTTGTCCAAATCACACTAAATGTGAGTTAAATTTCTAATTTTGATGTTTATTTCTTCAGTTTTTGTGTCTGAAAATATAAAATTAAAATTATGTTAAAGGAATTAATGGTGACAAGGTTTTGGTATAAAATTTCTAGTCTCTCTCCTTTCTCTTTTCTGTCGCTCTCTGCATGTGTATCTGCCTTCACCTTCCTATGTTCCTGCGCAACACCTGCTGCAACAATTATCATTCATACATACACTACTGTATATAAAACTGAATTGAACTTGTGTGAAGACAGTATTTGAAATATGGTGAAACCGTACTTCTCAGGAGTGCACAGGCCTTATATGTGGCGGCTGATATATCGGTGAAAAATGTAGTATACAGTTTAACCAGATTCTGTAAACCTACATTAACCAGAGACTGTACAAAACATGGACGTAGTGTCACTGCAGTCACCCAGAAGAGGTTTTGAAGAGCCATTATGAAGCTTTGTGCTGCTGTTACAGTTTGCCCACAAGATGGCTCTGCTGTCCACTGAACTGTTCAGCATTAACCGTGTTTTGTTGTTCTGGATTCTTCAGTGAGTAGCAGATATCAAAGTTAGTAAAGTTTCAGCACAGCAGTTATAGTATCTCAGTCAGTTTACCTTTTGCTTATGCTGCTGGCTGCAGCTTCTGGTCGGCTCTGACTCAGCATGTTGAGTCCAGTTACAGCCAGACTCTGGACTGGACTCAGGTCTACTCTGGGATTTCCACCTCCATCGACAGTAGGTGCAGCATCAGAGTGAAGCAGAAAACCTGCTGACATCCCGCTGAAATCAGTACATACAACATCACATCAGTCTTTTATAACAGTTCAGCTCCTTTGTGCTTAAGCTGCAATAGGTTGTACTAGTGGTATTACAGCCAACACTGCTACTACTACTGCTGCTGTTAAAACCACTATCTTTACTACTGCTCAAGTCTGCTATAATATATTAAAAGTTATATTATATTAAAGAAAGTTAGTTAGTGGATTGGGTGACACCATGTGGTGAGTGAGGTGAGGTAGCTGCATTAAGTGAACACCCACACAGTAGATGCTGAAGTGATCATAGCACCGTAACATTTGATTAAAAGTCTAGTGTGTTATTGTCAAACACAAATGTGCATCTTTGCCATTGAATGATGTAGTCTGGTATGTTTGCTTTAGAAACAAACTCAAGGTCGCTGTTTGTTTAAACACACAGTATGATGCGTTTTATTGATCCACCGTGTTATAGCTGCCATTTTGGCCGCTAATAAAAGTTACTTTAAAGCACGGGCACTTCCTGTCAGCTCGGAGGCATTGCGAGGCTACCCAGCCGACCAATCACAGAGCTTACAGTCTACGTTGACTTGACATGTAGTTACATTTTTGAGGAGGTGCAGGTCAGGCTACGCTGTAGGTGACGGCGTAGGGTAGGGGGCTACGCCGTCGATTTGACGCAGAATTATTAATTGCATCTGAGCGCTCAAACAGAAACTAATATTCACACACATTCATACACTGGTGGAACAGCCACCAGGGGCAATTCGGGGTTCAGTATCTTGCCCAACGACACTTCGACAAGCAGCCTGGAGGAGCCGGGGATTGAACCGCCGATCTTTCAATTAACAGGCAACACAGCAACCACAGCTGCCCCAACATCATTAAACCATGGTGACTTTCAATGAGCATGAATTCTGTTTTGTTTGATCTGTTGGCCAGTGGGTTGCTTCTTCAGGATTTATTTTGCCACACCAGAAATTGAGCTAAAATCCGTTTCTCCCTGAAGTCACTGCTCCAAACACCTTCCCTCAAACTACTACAGTACTCTATTATACATATTTGCACTCCATTACCATCCCTGTTGTCATAGTTACAGTGCAGGGTGTTTACCTGGATGTCAGGTGGATGTCAGTCAGACTCATAGACAGCAGGTGAGAGAGGCCGAGGCTGCTGGGAGACAGAGGGTGCTGCAACAACAACCCCAGCAGAACGCCACCTGAAGGACAACACACAAAGGCTGTTACACTTCAGAGAGACAGGCCCAATCCCAGTGTCCCCCCCTAAGCCCTAAGGCCTGAGCCCTGAACCCTCACTTTACTGATGTCGCTTGGAAAGTGGTTGAGTGCAAGAGGCTGCAAAATGCTGTAAACAGGAACGGGACAGCACTTTGCCACATTATCACGTTACCTTGACGATGTTGAAACACTTTTTATTTTATGTTTTTGCCTGATTTTTAAGTTTTGCAGGCTCTTGTCCTACAGAGTGGAGAAGAGGTAAATGTCAGTCTACATTTCAATAATTGATCAAAACAGCATCATTAAGCAAAAACTAAAATAAAGTTGAATAAACTAAGCGTGTAATAAGGTGATTGCATTCCTCTGTCTTCATGTGTTCTATGTACCATCTTAAATCTATGTTAAGAAAAATTTTAACATCAGTGTTGATGTCCATGCTTGTTTGTTTACCGTTCTTCTTCTCTTATAAAGGCAGATTTGCTGTTATATTGCTCCCTCTTCTGGGTGTCCCCTGGTAACCACCGTGTTTCACGTCATACCGCAATGAACTGTGGGCATTTCCCTCAGGCAAAGTCTGCAGGAATGCAGACTTACAAAAAGGGCTCAAAATGTCCGCGAGAGAGCCCTCACGCACGACAATTTGACAGTGGAACAGCCCTAAGGCCTCAAGGACTTCCTGGGAACGCACCTCAAAGTCTGAGTCTGTGAGTGGGGACATTGGGATTGGGTCACAGTGAGTGAAAATAATAAACTGTGCAGCAGACGCCAAGATAATCTGACTTCCAGTCTTAAGTCTGGGCAAGCTCCCAAAACATTGGGTCCTGCATTTCCCATAATGCAACTGGATAGTGTGTTTCATTAGACCCTCCCTGGTGGATAAATGCTCTCATCATTCAAACTCCATGCCGCCAATTTATAATGCAAGTCTAAAGTCTAAATCAATATGACATCACTCTAACATAATTTTGGGATATTTTCTCAGACTTGACAAAGCTCCTTCAGAGTAACAGACAAAATTAAACAACCCAGGCTAATCAGTATTGTGCTTGACAAGAAAATTGATCTTTGTGACTAAAAAAACAATGTAATGACACCACAGAGAGGTGCTGTTGAATTCATACAAAATTCAAAATAGGGGGTCAGCATTTTACACATTAGGTCATAATGGTTAGTTAGTTCAGTTAATAGTGCAGCTAACTTAGTGATCCTTTTAGTTGACTGATCTGCAGAGTAATACAAGGCACAGCGCTTATACGTAGGAATATGTGAGCTCTGTGGTAAATGCCAAAAGAAAAAGGCTGTCTGACAGCAAGGTCAGAGTTTGGAAATATTCTGAAAATAGTGTACACTTGAACTTTTTTTTCTCTTTTAAGTGGCTAAAACACATTTTGCAGCTGACCCTGTCCACAGCAGTGCATTCTGTGACAGAACAACTCTCCGCTTCTCCAAAATGGGGACAAACCGACTACCATCTACTGCAGGTAATGCATAATGTAGTTATATAGGTATGAGTGGGCTGAGAGTCTGATGTCTTAATTTTTTGGCTGACTAGTTTAAACCAAAGAGATTTAAATTTAACTGTGTTGCAGGTTATTTATTTCCATTAACCATTATGAAGTAGCAGCACTGAGGACTAGCAAACTGACCTCTGTGCTGGAGGTGTGCAGGTCTGACGGATAGGAAGGGGTCTGGACGATGGACTTCCTGTTTGTCACCAGACCTGCTGCTGGAGGCCCCTCTGTCCCCACCGTCTCTTCGTGTCTTCAGCGGCGTCTTCACTGGTGTCGTTCTGCTTGGGAGGTGAGCTCCAAATGTCTCCTTAGTGATGAACCCATTTCCTGATGGAGAGGAGGAGCTGCTGCCGCTCCCATGATGCAACTGGGCGTGACAGTTCAACAATTTCGGACTGAGAGGAGAGAGAAAGAACAGATAACATCAGATAAGCAGTGAGCAGATAACAATAAACCCTCCTGACTCAATGTGCTAAGTCAAACAAACACTGATCAGTCACACATGTTCATTCTGGAGTCTGCAACTGTTCCACTACAGTGTGACCTGTGACGCCCTTGTGCAAAATACCAGACATTAGGTGTTTTACTTTTCTTAACTCCACAAACAAATTTTCATAAACTGACTGACTGACCCTGTTGATTTTGAGTCCTTGTCGATGTCTTCAAATGTCTTGCTCTATCCAAACCAACGGTTCATAACCCAAAAGGTATTCCGTTTATAATTATATAAAACAGACAAAAATAACATGAAACATTTAAATGTAAATACTCTGTATTTGTATAGCGCCTTTCTAGTCTTTGCAACCAATCAAAGTGCTTTTCCACTGCATTCACACACATTCATACACTGGTGGAACAGCCACCAGGGGCTATTTGGGGTTCAGTATCTTGCCCGAGGACACTTCGACATGCAGTCTGGAGGAGCCGGGGATTGAACCGCCGATCTTTTGATTAATAGACTCCACCTCCTGAGCCACAGCCGCTCCTAACTGATTATCAAATTTGTTAATATTTAAGGTGACTTACCTGTTCCTAGTCAGTGGAGAAGCCGTCTTGTTTTTGTCTGAACTGTGCAGTTTGGTCTTTATCTCAATGATCTCTGCCTCTTTAAACTGCAGCTCAGACTGCAAAGACTGAACCTGATCATAGACAACATGTCATTATCAAGTTACTTTGAGGATTATACGTAGTGTATATACTGTACATGTTCTTCCGCTCCTCACCTTCCTGTTCAGCTCCTTCTCTCTGTCGCTCTGCTCTCTCTGTCTCTGAGTCTCCAGCAGAATCTGGTTCTGCCTCTGGGCCTCCTTCTCCTGCTGAGCTCCTATCAGAGAGTCCCTCAGGACCCGGATCTCCCCGCTCTTCAACACAATCTCCTCCTCCACCTCTTTTAGCTAATACCAAACACATTCACCAAGATATATTTATCATATTTTAGCCTGTTCTTAGCTGGTAAAAAACACATTTCTAAATTTGATATTAAACCTTAATAAATCTGCTCTGTTTTAGAAGACCTCACACTGCTCCCATTCTTGTTACATTCACATTGGGTATCAAACAGTGTCAAGTACTGAAAGCTGACAACACAATGTCTGGTGAGGTTCAGAAGTTTTAATATTTTAATATCAAAATGCACATTTGAATGTGTTGTATTGACTAAAAAGAGACTTTTATCAATTATAGAGACTGGGAATTAACTTATCAGATGAAGAATTAAGTTATTTCTTTATTTAAAAACCCCTTAACAAGCAGTGGCATGTCAGTGGGTCAGTCATTACAAACACACGCTGAGCAGCCAAACACTGTTTCAACCCACAACGCTTTATCAAAAGTTCTAGCGGAAATTTGCAAAGATACCAACAATGTCAGGCAAAATTTTTGGGACTTGTGCAAGACATGCAGAATACTTCTATCGGATGGAATGATGCAGGTTGAACAATTAACATGAAGTTTGGGGTTTTAATATTTCAGGCAGCGTAAACATCACAATAAAGAGTAGGACCTATCTGGTAAGATGATCAACCATAAGGGGAAATTATTTTGTTAGTAAAGATATTCTAACAAATTATGTGAGAATTTAACACCAGTCTTGTGTATATTGTACTGTCTTCTGTTTCATTTATAATTTATTACATGTTTTGTTACTGGTTTGCAGCTTTCAGTGATTTAAAGTACCTTTACAAAAAAAAACTATAAAAACATATATACACAGAAAACGCTCTCGTCTGATTATGTAGTTTTGTTCAATGTGCTGATCCTCTACTATGTTCTGAAACTGCTGCTTTTCTTAACTTGCTGTGCTGATCTTGTGTCTGTTCTGTTTTGTTCAAGTTTTATAAAGTGAGAAAACAGTGAGGCTCACCTTCCTCTTTAGCTCTGCATGCTGAGCTTCAAGCAGATGGTAGGATTCTTCTCTGTCTGACCCAAACTGTTGCTGCCTGTTAACTAAAAACACAAAACAACAGAGGTTTGTCATTAACTGTATTAGCTGTTAGACCTTTACTGTGACATCTGCTCATTACAGACACTGCAATGGCTCTGCATGTTTTAACACAGGAGAAGAGTTGTATCAATACATTTTGTCACAGTGTACAAAAATGTGGAAACGAGTTCCCCAGCTGACAATAAGTGTGTTTACTGTGACAACATACAGCAACTGATTAGACAAACGATTTACAAACTTACCAGATACTCAGTTTTTCAGCAAACCCTCTTTTCAGATCCTGCATTTTCTCTCACACTACACGATTTTTTTAGCCCGATTGGCCGCTGGGCGACCGTCAGGCTGTGATCGGGGGTAAATCAGCGGCCAGTCGTTATGTGTGAACTACTCAACAACGCATCAAAACGGCTCCCTGACACATTTCTGACACATCGCAGACGTCTGCCAGATATCGGAGTTGGCCGACTCCACATCCACATCCAGACAATGAGAGCAGGCTGCTGGCAGAGCAGGCAGCTAGTTTTTCACCCCAGAACACTTTTTACTCACCTCCAGCTCTCTTAGCACAGACAATCCCTGCTACCTGAGTGTGCTAATCCATTCTTTCACACAGATTTTTTGTCTTTAGAATTGGTATCTTTATAATAAACAATAGCTGTTTCGTGTGTAGGTTCGCGTCATTTCCCGTTTCACATTTCACGTGTGTTTTCTTGACAAAACGTGGTTTGGAGACCAGCGTTGGGTGACAGAGTCGCTGTCAGCTTGTGTAGTGTGTGACCCCCTGTCACCGATCAGTCACGTAGAGTGAACGCCACAACAACTTCAAGACTCCTGTCACAAGACGACAAGTTGTTAATTCCTCAGATAAGTTTAAGTTCACATTATTAGAAACTGAACTTAAATGTTGTTATGTAAATTTATTTTTAAAACTCTGTATCTGTGAATTCTATCTCCGAAAGGACACAACACTGGTATCTGCGCCAATTCATATCTGCTAACCCAATTTGGTCAAATTGTTGGTCACATACAGAAGAGCCAAAACATTGTACTTTTCTTAATATGATGCAAAAATTTAGAGTTGGAATACAGTTATAATATTTAGGACTCAGCACCTGGACAGATAAATTTGCATGTGTTCTCAGTGATTGTTCAAATCACTACCTTGGCACACTTGATACCAGTGGGAAAATAAATAGGTAATCACCTACTCTCATGGTTCTCTTTAATCTACAACACTAACATTACTTTGACAAGAAAACTGTTGTTCAACAACTGTCAGAAGAACAAAACAAATGATATAGGATTTAGAAAATGATCATCAGGAATTTAAAGGACAGATGGTAATGCAGGTAGTCAGTGGGATAAAATATAAATCCACCAGGTTAAATTTGAATATATTTTTGAACATCAGCGATGTTTAGTTTCTGCTCCGAACTCACCGAGAGGTTCTCTGCTTGATACCTCAGCGAACCCTCTGTTACTGCTGTTGAACCCAAATGTGTTCTCTCTGCTCTGAGTGGTTGTGGCTCTGCTCACAGGTTTACTCTGCCCTGCAGACTGTGGCCAGGCGGACCCACGGCCCAGCTCCATCGGTTTGGTTCCTGGTTTAGACCCAAGCCCAGATGCAGCCGCTGAGGTGATGGCCTGCGAGGCAATGATGTCAATCTCATCCAAGTCGTCCTGGGTGAAGTCCTCATCATCTCCAAATGGGTCATCAAAGGTCACTGCCATCGCTACATCCTGGTTCAGGCCACGCAGGCGTTTGGTGGGGGGGCAGTTCATGCTGGGAGAAAGAGAAAAGAGAAAAATTTTTAGGTCAACAAATATTTGATTCAGGTCATACAAATTTTATGGCACTCTACACAGATGGTTATCACTTCATATGATTATTTTTTTCTTCTTTAACAAAACAAACAAAAGCTTCTTTTAACAAAGCTCCCCAGTCCTTCTTACCGCTTAGAATTGTGTGACTTATTAAGTGGACCATTCTTCTTCTGAAACGTTTTAAACATACTGGTACTTAACTTTATTCTACTGATTGGTACTGAGATTCAAGCCTATGCAGGCAGATTTGAACAGAAATGAACTGAAACCAGTGGCTACTTCCTGGAAGGGAGGAACACAAACTTAACACTGATGATGAGTTTGGGAGATGGACAGCAGGAATTACGACACAACAGCTATGTATCCAAAGAAGGTTAAAGAAGAGAGCACAACAGCTATGTATCCAAAGAAGGTTAAAGAAGAGAGCACAACAGCTATGTGTTTTGAACTGTATAAAACAAAAGGATAACAGCAATGTTGTTCAGCTCAGACCAAAGTGACTGCGGGTTGTTCGTTTCTCTCCAAACTAAAACTTCTAAACAAGCCAGTGACTAGTTACTAAAGTTACGTTAATTGTCTAGATAATCTGAGTTAACGTTACCTTGTCTGCTGGTGGTGCTGCTGTCGCTCCTGTTAGCTGTTAACTGAAAGGATAACGCTAAATAACCAACGTTAGCTTTGATTCCTGCTAAGCTAACACAGCTCCCTCTCACAACAGTATGTCAGTTAACACTTCATGAAAGAGACGTTAGAGTTGTCTGATAACGGCGTAACTTCAGACACAGTTTCAGCACTTGACAGGTAAAATGGGTTAAACGTTAGCCAGCAGCTAAACAACGCCAAAGTTAAAATAAAATTGTCGGGATAAAAGTGAGTTGTTTAGCCTTCTCCGGTGCCGCTGATAATCTGACCAATCATAACAGTGCTCTGACAGTCCGTCCAATCACAGGCGCCCATGAGGTACAGGTCCCTATTCGAGACAAACTGTACTGAACGCGCAATTTAGAAAAAGGGCTTCAAAGGAATGGTGGCCAAGAGTTGAATGAAAATCTTGATATCACTCTCATGTCGGACAGTAAATAACAGGCTACAATCAGCAGCCTGTTATCTGAGCTTAGCACAAAGACTGGAAACAGGGGGAATGTCCTATAGAGACAGGCCAGTTAACAAAAACCGCCAACAGTCAAACCACACTGTTTAGAGATTTTATTGAGGAAACTGCAAAAGTGTGGGGGAAAATTGGATTTTGAATGGTGAGATGGACATCTGATGATCAAATTTAAATTATTTAATTGTACCCTTGTAACTACTGCCATGTTGGTAAAAGGTCATTAGCTGCCACAGTTTAAATCCACATCTTATTTCAAAGTCCGGTGGTAGTGATGAATGTACACTCTTCAGCTTCTTGTAGCTTCTCAGCAACAGCAAGGGTGCTTTCCATTTTTAGACACAGACAGGTCTGTATGTCGCAGCTGAAGCTCTACAGTGTGTGTTCATGTGTGTGTAACTCTGACACACACTCACTCTCTCTCTTTCCGCCTCCGTACTTCAGGATAGAAATGGCAGAGCTCAGCGACAGGCATCCAGATGCACCTATCATCATCATCATCATAATCAGCAGCAGCAGCAGCAGCAGCAAGGCACACACACACACACACACACAAACACACGCGATCATCACTAACATCTGCACTGCCATAGTATCACCAGTATCACCAGTATTTTTCCCATGAACAGTTTCAGCTCTTCCCATCTTAAAAAGATAATTCAGTGAATGAGCAAAGCCACACAAAGACACACACACACACACACACACACATATTTGGCAGGCGAGTTGGTTACCATAACAACCAGTCAAAACAGGGTCACTGAGTAAATCAGATGAAATGAAGCTTACATACACGTGTACGAGTGTGCTACTGCAGAGGAGAGGCTGTAACTCTCAAACGACTGTCTAGTATGTCTTTGACATCTCTGACTGTCCACTCCTGCAGTGTCCTCTCAGGACTGATTGGACAGCGGCCTGTGGTGGGAGCCAGCCTGCTGTCCAATCAGAGTGAGAGTTGCGTTCACATTAACCCCCGGTCGTGACCCTGACCTTCCTGTTGGGATGTGTGTGGGTGATTGTAGTTTTGAGTTATTTTCCCCTTGGGGCGTTTATGGTGTGCTTGGTGTGTTTTGGTTTTTGTCTGTCCCTCTGTGTTCTGCTTCCTCCCTCATGCTCTGCGGCTGCTGGTGGGCGTGGTTGCCTGAGCTCCTGTTGACGCACCTGAGACTCATCCATTTAATCAGCACACCAGTGCCTCAGCCTACAATCAACCCACCTTAAAAGACCAGCCCAACCTTCCAGTCCCTGCTGGATTGTTGTACCACACAGTACGAACATGCCAGCCTGTTGCCCAGTCTGAACAATCAGCATCTTGTCTGAATCCTTGAATTTGTATTAACGTGTTTTTCTGTCTCGACCACAGCATACCTGCCCATGCCTGACTCGGATTCCCTCCTGCGCCACGAAAACCCCTGAGCTCTGGAACCAGGACCACATGCCCCTTGGAACAACCACCCATCCCCAAGCCACACCTGTCTCTCTCTTGTGTTCAATAAATCCTTACACTGCTCAAACTCTGGTCTGAGTTTCTGGCCCCGGTCCTGACATAAGGTGGAAAAGTTGTCCCTTGCGATGTGATATTCATAGACCGTTATAAACCCTTCTCACTTGTGAGTCACCAAGTTCAAACTCAGTAAGTTTACCACAAAGAGTTCATACTCCTAAGACCATATTCTCTTATTCAAACAGGACACCAACATGTTAGATTAAGCATTGCTTGTCCAAATAGGTTTTTCTTTTCTATAGTGTGCCAGTGCCGGTTGTCATTTTAACCGACAAGATCCATGGTCATTAGCTAGAAGTGAGAAGTTGATTTTGTCTGTACTATCTGAAATCAAGGACCTATTGTATTGTTTTGCACCCCTTTACGTTAATCTGATGTTAAAAGGGCCCAAAAGTGTTTGATGATTTGGGCAAAGTAATGCTATGTAAGGCAAGTTTAGCTGGAGCTGCTGGAGTGTGAACTTCCCCCATACCAAATAAAGCTCTGGACAGAACATTAGATTAAACTCTGATGTAGTCACCTCCAGGAATAGCTTTACACTGTTGATGTAACACCAAAAAATAATCAAGTTAGCTATGACCATGCACATTGTCTTGAAATAACTCTAGGTTAGCTGGACAGGCAGCTCATATCAGAGCAGACAGACACATTATCTATTCCTTACACTTTTTTGTGAGTTTTTCATTGTGGCAAGGTGATCAACCCACAAACTCTTTGTATACATATATTGTATCCTCCTTACTGCAGCTCCATGTACACAGCTTCAACATGTGGCGAAATCCAAAGACTGACAAACCTGCTGAGCCTAGTCACAGTAGCTAAACTATGATTTGGCAATTGTTTTGTGGGAGGGGTTAAGCCACATTTGACCACAGGTGTGTCAGTTTTTTAAAATTTTAAACATGTTGAGATTTGTGTGCCAAACATCCTATAATGCTTATATCATGTAATACAGAAACATGCTGTTTGCAAATACAAACATTAAAGTATAAATCTAACCTCCGTGTTCCTAATAAACAAATTGTTGTTATGTAGAATGTTTGGACAAAACATTCATTAATTATTTTATTCTAGCATGTTGCACAATAATATGTCCATTTACAGCCGAACAAGATTAAAGATTAAAATAAACATTTTATTAGACTTAGGGTGTGCAACCCATGGGACTGAAACTTTCAAATCTGTGTTGAAGTGCTTTGGCCCCTGTTGTTAACGGCTGATATAGTTGCTACAAACCACCAGGAATCACTGTGCTCGCCGAGCTTCAAGTTTCAAATCTTTTTTCAGCACAAACAAATAAAAAGTCCAAAAGCTTCATAAGGCTTTGCTTGCCCATTACATCTAGTAAGTCAACAAATAGATTGCATACCCTTTCTTGGGTTACACTTAGGGTTGGAAACAGTGGATCAGGATTAAACTGCCAGTGTGAGATCCCCCTTATGTTGCATCATGTCTCCTCAGGTTGTGTAAACCAGGTCTAACTGCACTCTGGCCCCTTCCAGATCGGGTCTCAATTTGTTCACACTGAGTTTGGGCCGATTCTCCAATATTTTGTGCCCAGTCTGAAACAGTAGACCTCTAGTACACACACGAGGGACTACATCTCCCAGAATGCCTTGAGCAGCATCTGCTGGAGGATCCTGGATTAACAGCTAGAAGATGGATGGTTGCATGGCGTGTTTCCTCTGTTACTGTGTGTATCTCTGCAGTACAGGCTCCCCCCTGCACAAGTCGAAGCTTCATGAGGAGTTTCAGTCAGAGAGGAAGACATCCAGAGGGAGACCGCTGCGTCTGATTGGCTGATGACCCTTAAAAGGCCACCAATCAGATACCATTCTCACTGTGACTGCGTGTGTTTCCCTCTCCGTCTCTGAATGCACTGTGTCAGCCTGTGCATATTTTTATGTTTGCAGCACTGCATGCATACATGAGTGTGTGTGTGTGTGTGTGTGTGCAGGATGGTAAAATCAGGATCTGTGAAGGAGGGGGAGGGGCAAGGATTGAGACGCTGAAGAAATAGATGAAAAAAGAAAGAAAGAGGGATATACAAAAGAAACGACAAAGGGAGACCACAGATGTGAAGGAGAGAGTGATAGTGAAAGGCACACTGAGGAGAGATAGACAGAGAGAGTGACGAGGAGGAGGAGGAGGAGGAGGAGGAAGCAACGATCTGCTGGAGGAAACAGCAGCATCGCTGATTTTCATAGGAACCAAGGCAACTGTCCTCTGTTGCCGTGACGATGGGCTGCTGGCTCTCTGGACCGTGGATGGGTGACCAAACGGTGAGCGTCCAAAGATCTGCGATAATGTTATAAAAGATGCTGTGTGTATTTTATGACGTCTCATTTAAAGAAAATGGAAATGAGCTCTGCCAGACACGTTCAGGTTTGAGTGTGTGTGTGTGTGCGCACGCACGCGCGTGTGTGTATGTAGATGCAAAATGATTTCTGCAGGACTCTGCATTTGTGCGTGGATAATAAACCTAATTTAATGTGTGTGTTTAAATCTCAAACAGTTTGTCTATTTTTTTGCAAATATGTAGAATTTTCATATTTTGTACAAGAATGTGGTTCATATTCGTCATCACCATCTGCTGAAGACTCACAGTCATTCTGCTGCTGTCCTCTGTCTCCACACACAGGTGCCATTTTGTGCTTCTCAGTTCATGCCGTGTGTGTGTGTGTGTGTGTGTGTACGTGTGTGTGCCTGGTTGAATGTAGCAGAGGGTGACTCATGACTGTGATGTACTGGAGTTAACAATTCTGTTCATGCGTCTAATTTGATGGCTCGTGTGCGTGTGTGTGAAGCAGGATGAGGTTCATGTTGGCTCATAGGTGTTAACCCTGTCGTGCAAACATGGACACCATGTCCACATTCATCATTTTTTATTTAAATCCCCCAAATAGACTGTTGTGTTTGTCAAACTGGAATAATGTCTGCAGGTAGAGCTGTGACCCAGTTGCATAATGTCTGCTAATTCAGAGTTTTTAGTAGTGTAGTGTGTAAAAAAAACAGACTGGATGAAGTGCAGTTAAAATGGCAGCGTGCGTACTAAAATTTTATTGTGGTATCGTTGACGCTGTTCTCCCACAATGCATGGTTGGATTAAAGCATTCCTCCAGTGATTCAGTCTGTCACTTCTATAAACTTATTAGCCTTAGAGACGGATAAAACAAAAGTACAGCAGAGCCAGAAATGTTGACTTTTAGTTCTTGGCAGGGACGGGCCTGACAATGTTGGAGCCCTAGGCGAGATTTTAAATTGGCGCCCCTACCACCATGCCCAATCCTAACTCCAAACTCACAATTTTAGCATGTATAGATGAACAGCCAAGTCAGTAATCATGGTCAATAATGAATGTGATCAGCATATTTGTCAGCCTCCACATCATAGCCTAAATTGGGAGACCGAAACTATATGTGTCCCTCCATAAACTGTGAGTCTACCCAGAGACTGTTTTTTTGCATTATGGAGTAGATTTCTTGAAATGCAACGCCATTGGTTTAGTTTCAATGATGGAGGGTACTCAAATGAAGAGGAGGATCTGGGGGTCCTCCCCCAGAAGATTTTAAGCATTCCAGTCTTAATTTCCTGCATTCTGGTGAAAATTTCTGCCTTTTCTGCCTCAATTTATGGTGGAAAAGTATTCATTTATGTAAAGGGAAACCCAAAATTCAGGCAGCAGGTGACAAATCAAAAATATATAATGCAGTAAAGCTTTCAGGTATTCTGTAGCTATTGCTTTTTTAAATAGCCTTTGTTTCTCCTGTAAATCAACTTTTCTAATTTAAAGAGGTGGTATTATGCTCATTTTCAGGTTCAAAATCTTATTTAGCGTTTTCATTGTGATGTCACAAGTAAAGGAAGTGAAGGGCCGGACTACAAACGAGCTGTTTTCAAGCGGTTCAGAGCAGAGCTTTCTGTGGGAGATGGGAACTCCCTTTGGGCTGAACTTTGGGCTTTTTCACTTTGCAAACCTCTTACATGCACAAAAAAGATATATAACTCAATAAAGGAGATGGGAAATGCCAAAAAGCATAATACCACCTCTTTAATAAAATCCCTGCCGAGTCAGCACACCAGCAGGCATGATTCAGTCTTCCCTCCTCTTTTGTGTCTTTTTTTTGGGGATGTGCATGTGACACCTTGCTCTGCTGGAACGATCCCTTTTAAACCGCTTGATCGACACAGTGCACAGACTGCATGTTGCATGTGAAACCGAAACCAACTGGAAAACACTCCACACGCAAATCCACATGCATATTAACTTAAGCAGCTCAATGTCCCAAACAGAGCAAGGCTGTGCCTCAGGTTCTAGATGTTTATATAGCAAAATTCTCCACAACGACACGATTCGTTACAACTGTCTGGACTCACAGTGCGAGGTGCACTTAATAACTATCACAGCGTACACCAGTGTTGCAGCAGCTGGGCAGAGTTGATTCGTGCTGAGTGGAAAACCTTCTCTTGCGGTGCCCCCTGACATTTTGCACCCCAGGCAACCGCCTATGTCGCCTATGGTTCTTAGCACGGGTCAAACTCCCCAAACACTGAATCCTACATTGACCATAATGCATCTGGATAGCATTTTGTCATTTTTGACCCTCCCTGCCTGATAAATAGCCACTTTCTGTTACACATTTATAGTATTCAAGCCCAAGCTGAGATAACCCTGATGACATCACTATGACATCATCAGGGTTATTTTTTCCAGCCACATAAGACATTATACTTTTACAGGCCGAGGGGGGCCAGTGGTTCTGGTAATCATGACCAGTGAATTGATCTGCATGTGAAAAATAAGTGGAGTGCAGGTATTACATACCATCTCTGGAGGTCATCTAGGATCCAGTAAATTAAATTGATGCAAAAATCATATAGGCCTAATATAATTTCAATATTGCCATGAATCAGTCCAGCTCAGTTATTAATAACAATGGTCAATGAACAACTGTATGTATCTTATACTGGCCAACTGTAGCTTCCACTAATGGTAATACTGCCAAAAATGCACATTCATTTAGCAGAGAGCTGCTGCACAATAGTGTAATATAATCATTGTTGACCCTTTTGTAAATTGTTTGACATTAAATCCTAAACATCAAATGAATCAAGTGAAAACTG
Source organism: Micropterus salmoides (assembly GCF_014851395.1). Classification (NCBI taxonomy): domain Eukaryota; kingdom Metazoa; phylum Chordata; class Actinopteri; order Centrarchiformes; family Centrarchidae; genus Micropterus; species Micropterus salmoides. Next base: position 10,528,554 of record NW_024043372.1, read on the forward strand.
ATTTTCTCTATGTTTCAGATTGAGACAGAGGTTATCTCATAATAATCAGATGCTTTGATGATCAGAACATAATAATAGTAAAGCTCCACTGATTGTAATGGTAAAGTGTCTCTGGTTGTTCCACAAGATTTCTCAACAACTCTGCAATAGGCCTTTAAGCCTATTTTAACTCAACCTTTTGGTTTTATGACACACTTACAGTTTTGTTTATTCTCCAGCACTAAACACCAGACAGACAAAGTAAGTGTCTATCTGTTGAAGACACTGGGATGGTTGGCAGCTAAAGACTCTCAGGAGTTGAGACCAAACCAGAGCAAAAACAAGAGCAAATATTGCACATTCATCAGGAGGATATACACATGACTCAAATGGGATGATCATCTTGCTCTGTGTCTACTGGATGTGTGAACAGGCACGTGTTGGCTAACATCACACCCCATCTCTTCCTGTCTGCTTGTCTCAGGTGAGTGGGCGGAGTCTAGCACACCTGAGCCAGCGGGATGCTCTGCGGATCCTAGCGGCCAGTCAGCGTCCAATCACCATGCAGATCAAGGGTCAGAGGGGGTGTGGCACCGAGGCAGACAGGGGAACCTGGGAGCCCCTACCCCTCAACCTGCAGCACCTCAACCTGCCTCTACCACGAATGGGGGCGGGACTTAACGCCTCCAGCCCCTCCTACCAGGACAGGTAACACACACACACACACGCACACACAGAGAAAGACAATATGATGAGGACCTGGACAGTCTAGTAAGAGTTCTGTAGGAAGCTGTTAGCTACAACATAAAAAACCATATGCAATAGAATGGTAGTGAGTATAAAGTTATCATGATCAGCAGTAATGATGGGCGAAATGACTGTACTCAAACACACAGGTCACACAGAGTTGGACAAGACAGAAATCTGGATCGTTAATGCTGCTGCTGAACCACATCTGTACATGCAGCAGCTTTAATATATTAGTCAAGTCTTAGTCTTTAGTTCTGCAGGATTTTTAAAAGTCTTGAAAATGTCTTAATTCTGTGTTCTTGTCGCCCATCTCAGACATTATTACAACCATCTGACTCTGCCACAAGATCGTTGTGATGGAGGACGGTACAGCTACCTGTCCAGCTCCCCACGTGACACTGTGGACGTCGGCCACCAGGTGACATTAAGAAACACACACACACGATCACACAGCCCACTAAACTGAATATAAATATTACAATTTAACTGCATCAATATGCTAAAAAAATATTGGATATCACTATGGTCTCAGCAACAATCAAGTCATTGTTGAGTGATTGGTTGGTTGGTTCAGGGGATCAACAGACTGGACATTACCCATGCTGCATTTAACAAACATAACTGACAAAAAGATCATGGAGGACAGCGTTGAAAATCTCCGCACAGCTGTGACTGAACACATGCAGTATGTAGAACTTGGTAAATTGCATTGAAGTTCTGCAGGAACAAATATCGAAGAGACAAACTCAGTGACTGTAGTGTCCTTTTAACATTGGGAAAAAAATTCAAATACATTAACATCAAAACATTAATAGATTTTTCTCCATCCTAATCCACTTCTGTAGTATTCGTCTGTATGATCAGGAACAACACACCTTTATTTTGTGCACAAATTTTTAACTCAGTTGTAACATATGACCCTATAGTGCTCACTACCAGGCACATAAAATATAAGGCTAATAAATCAACTACCCATAATCATACAGAAGCTTTATGTTGTTTGTCATTTTCTTCTCTCACATCATGACTGCTTCAGGATCCAGAACTGACTGGTCGTGGGCTAAAGGGACAGAACTGCCTGATGGGATGCTGCAATACAAACTTAGAAGAACCTAACGGCTGCCACAGTCAGGTATCCGAAGCTGCGCTGTTTATCACCATTTGTGTCATTTAGCAATAACTGTGCCAATAAGAGACTTTTTAAGAGAGTTTTAGCACTAATTCTAAAATAATATCAATATGTAGTATTTCACTAGCTTTTTCGTTCTGGGTAGAAATGACAGGAGTAGAGAGTGACAGTTGTTGCAATTGTTTCAAATTATGCTCATTAGAGGACTATAACTATAACTTCACAAATTTATTACAGTGATCCTGCAGATAATAATTTTGTTCGGTTGTCACCAGAGTGCATAAGGAACAAGGGTGGGATTTGAGAGAATCTGTTTTCTACAAAACCTTTTGTTGTCATTTAAAAAGATACCTGTGAAGGTTCTCAGTCATCCAGGTCATAGTTATCTTTGGATTGTCATGGAAAAGATATTTCTGGTGATATGTTATATACTTGTTACTGTCAATTCATTTGCTACACTGACAAGCTGTTTTGGGGAATTACAGAGCATTTCTTCAAACTGAAACTGAATTTGTGAGCTGTTTTTTAAGATTAACTTGTTCAATAGGTACCAGTTGGCTTTGTACCACAGACAGAGTAGGGAAGTCAGGAAGTATTGAGAGATGGACTAATACATTGTTGGTTTTGGTCTTTTCATGGGATTTGTTAGAGAAATAAAAAAAAAAATAGTATCAGCAGGCTTATTCTTTAACTAAACGTCTCTGTTACATCGGTTTAATACTGTCCGTACTGTGTAAACTAAGATTCTGACCACAAATTCACTACTAACCTTTAGTATTTGACAGTTTCTCACTTCTACAGATACACATAGTCATTATTCAGAATGTACTGAGGTCCCACACACAGATAATAAAATATTCTATCTCTTTAGTTTATAGTGCTTTGGTGTGTAGCTGTGTAAATGAGGATGTGTGTTGTTACAGACAGATGACGAGGACTTCATGCTGGAGAAGCCGATGGGCTTCCTGCCCCTCCACCATGAGCTGGACAGTGGACTGGGCTGGACTGATGGCTCCCTCCACCAGGGTGACCTCTCAGGCCTGGAGACTGAGGAAGGAGGACTGGAGGATTGTCATTCACATGGGGCCCTGGCTCCAGGGGGTTGCGGGGGCTTCGGAGGTGGCGGCTCTCCTTCCTCTGAGTCCTTTATCTCCTCAGAGCTCAGTGACTCTGGCTTCTACAGCGTGAGCACCGGGGAGTTCAGGCACTTCCAGAGGCTGCTGGAGAAGCGAATGCGGCTGTACAATGCCAGGCTGCAACATCAGGGAGAACCCTGTGAGAGGCGGGAGCGGCGTGACAGCTGCCCAAAGAGTCACCGCGAACAGCTGGAGGCCATCCCTGAGGCCCTGACCATGCAGCCTCAGTGTCAGCGTCTGCAGCTTGGGCTGGAGGAGGGTGCTGGGCCTGTCATGGACCTCCCAACACGTGGACTTTTCAGGTAGCAGCTGGCAGAAAACTGGCCCTGAAAAATTACCAAATAGCATTTCATAGCAACAGTATCTGGGGCTGGTTTCACAAAATTCTATCCGAATGGTTTTGCTGTAAGACTTGTCTAATATGAGTTTGTCAGCTGCACACAAATAAAAACAAAGCAAAACAAAACCAAAAAATGTAGTCACCCAACACCACGTTTCCATTTTAACAATCAGTGACACCTGTTAACAGTGACAGGCAGAAGAAAATGTGGCTCAGGCGGTGGTTTAGTAACAATGTTGATGTGTTAAAAATAAGACTGTAGTAATCACTGCACGGTTAAGTCCCTGATTTAAACCTGTTTAGACGCGTTTAAAACCAGTCTAAAGTATTTTATTAATGTTTACACCTTTTGAAAAACATTTTACATAAGTATGTTGGCATTTAACGCCAGCCTAAATCACTTTATCCCTTGTTCAAACTAGTTAAAATCTGACTAAACCTGTTAAAAGTGGTTCTCAGTTCAAGCAGTTAAAAACCAGTTAACTCAGTTTTTCTGGAGTTAACAAAGCTGTCAGTGTCATAAACTGGCTCAGGGAATGTGACAAAGAGGGAGTCCACGCAAGGTACTTGGTTAAAACAAGTATAATTTATTAAACTAAAATAAACACACAAGTACAAAAGAAGATTTAACCTGCTGGAAGGGAGAGAGCTCTTATAGCCCATGGGCCCATTTGCACGCAGTCAGCTGACGACCCTCCCAGTTCAGCCAATACTGAGGTTGGCAGGACAACCTCCATACAGTGGGAGGGACGTCACATCAGTTTGAAGCTAAAAATGTTTGCTAATTTACCAGAAATACTAATGAATTAGTCAAGAATCTCATAGCTTTGTGCAATAGATGAACTTAAATATCTATATTAAGTCCTTTTTTATTAAACCACCCCCTGACTTCTGAATATATATGTCCTCAAACTTGTTTCGATGCTGTTTGTTGACTTCACTCTTTGTATTTCAAGGGTTTCATCGGTCCAGTTCCATAAAGCTGACCGGCCCTGTCTGAACCGTCACAGCTCCAGCAGTGGGGCCCTCTTTAACCCCTCCCACGCCCATGCAGCAGTCTCACGAATGACTGCCCCAGTCCTCTCCACCTGCAGCACACCCTCCAGCTACCGAAGACCGCTAGTACCCATGCAGCAGCACCACCAGGGCTCCAGTTCAGTGGGGATGCTGAGGAGAAGCCGAACGCTGCACCATCGCCCTCCTCCGCAGGAGTACCGCCGCCGGGCCAGCCACCCGGCTTCCCCCTCCTACTGTGCAGAAACTCTGCACCACTGTGGAGGTGTCACGCCATGTAATGTCCTGCCGCCGGGCCTGCCAGAGGAAGGTGAGCTAGTGGCAGGTGTGATGGCTTCCCACCCAGCAAGCCTGGCCCTCCCACCACAACAACACCCCACCACTTTGGGGCATATCAGGGGTGCCACCACCCATGAGAGATGCTACGACAACAGCTCTAATGGACAGATTGCTCACCATGACTGGTGGCACTCACAAGAAAGACGCTTGATGGCTGAGCCTATGGTGACCGAAAGAGACATAGAGATCGAGAGGGAACTGGAACAAAAAAGGCAAATGCAAAAGGAGAAAGAGCTGGAGAGGGAGGCACAGATTCAGGAGGAGATGGACAGAGAGAGGCAGCAGGAGCTGGTGAGGTGCCGAGCCAGAGAGCAGCAGCACCTCCAGAGTTTGGTTCACCCTTCTCAGGCTGGAGATGTTAACGACACCTGGCCCAAACCGGCCAGCCGTCAGTGCCAGGGTGGCGGGGGAGGCAGAGGTCTCTACAGCACCCTGGAGGGCCACACAGGGGCTGGCTCTACCTCTGGATGGGATGCAAAGAAAGGACACATCAATGCGAGTTCAAGCCCTAATCCCAGTTCCGGTCTGCAGCCAAAACTTGATCTAAGCTCCAAACCCAACACAACCTCACGGATCTCCAGGAGCCAGCTCCTCAGAGACCGGGCGTCTCAGCTGGCAGATGAACGCAGCGGGATGAGCACAGATGAGGAGACCAATACCGATATGTTGATGGGTCGGTACTGGAGCCGAACGGAGAGAAGGGAACACTTCCTATTGGCCCGCGAGCAGAGGCAACAGCTTATGCAGGCCAGAGGAGTGACTATAAGAGACACAATCAGCAGGGGAGGAGCCATCACAGGAGGAGGAGCCTCTAATGGTGATGGAGGTAAGCTGGACAGCAGAGGAAGCGGAGCTTTTGCAGAAGGACGGTGCAACACTGTCCTGGAGCTGAGTCAGAGGAAGCTGAGTCGTCTGAGGAACAGGAAGCTGTTGGATGACTGGACGACTGTAGAGGAGCTGCTGACTCATGGGACCAGGCTGGACAACCAGGAGGACATAATGTGTCCTAGCTCCCTGCTGACAGTCACCACCGTCTAACTGCATAGACACCACGTCTAACTGTAACTCTGTGTGTGAGTGTGTGTGATGTTAAGCTAACAATACGACATTTGTGGTCAATCCTCTCGTGCTGTCTTTGCCAGCAGATGTGAAAAGCATGGATATCAGTTCCATTTCTGTATGTCCAGTACAGAGACAGTCTGGGACGAGTTTAATCTAGTTTAGCACAAAGACTGGAAGCAAGGGGAAACTGCTAACCTAGATGTCATTTTCATCTGCTCATGTTCATGCAGACACGTGTGGATGTTTTTATTTCACCCCTAAACTTAAGACTGCGCAGAGTGTACGCGCCTACAGCCCAGTGTGCACCATTTGCCAGCTACCTTGCTGTCTGTGCTCCTCTTAGAGTATTTTACAGACTTCAGATATCCACGTATGAAGATGACACTGATATCCATCTTCTCATATGACTCTGGGAAAGACAGAGAACATAAGGTTGTACAGAAATGTCGCACTGTTCCTTTAATGAATGTGCGCAAGAGAGGGAACCTCACTGTTATTGCTGTACATCACCTCAACTGATAGCTTTATGTGTGGGTGTGTCACCATTGTACAGCACTCCGAACGAAATGTGTGTGTCAGTGCATGACGCTTGTAATGACACATGACCGAACAAGGTCGGATGAGCGTGTATGTTTGTATCACGTGTTTCATGCTACATCTTTGCTACACTTCTTTCACGGAATCTTTGACAAAATTACAAAAAATTGGGTTTGGACTCAAATCCTCCAACTGAACATGAGATTTCGGGGAGCAATACTGTGTGATGTACCTGGCTGTGCACTAACAATAAATCACATACGTCTACTTTTACATCAGGGCCACAGAACACATCAACTGTAGTAGTGGAGACAATGAAAACTGAGATTTGATACCAAATCCTGAATGGTTTTTATAGAAACTCTGTTTACAATTAAAATATCAATCTGTGGGAGCTTTTGTAACTAAAATGGTACTCAAATGTTGATCAGAGATGGGGAACAATGTGCCACGGTGGTTTTCGGAGGATTCCGACAACAACTTTAATATGTAAAATCAGCTGCTGTGTTTTGGGTGGAGTTTTGTGCCGTATTTACGTTGTATCATGCAGACCGTATTTACGTGCATTTCAATTAGACAACACATTTACACCAAACTCCAATTTGTAATTCTGAGTTGGAGGTATCAGGAATTTCAGCTACGATATGTCCCACTTGGTGAAAAGAAGTGAAGAAATGACAAACAATGGTTGCAAAGTCACCACCACTGGCAGTCACATCTAAATAAGATGGATAAAATTGATTCAGATAATTAAAAAGAGCTATACACTCTTACAAATTGTGTTACAGACTTGTAATACAAATCTGTAAAAGCATATCATATTAGGTAAAAAAGGTAATACGATATCAATAAGTAATTTAGACTTAATCTCAATGTATCTGTTGTGGTTACAGTGCTAGCAGCAGACAAACAGCACGTGGCTGCCAAGCTGGGCAGCAGCAGGAGGCCGATGATCTAGTGAATGTGCAATTATGTTTATTGTGCTGCTGCAGCTGCTTCGCCTGCAACCATTGCCGCCACAGACATGCAGCTAAGGCATCTACAACAATTTATGAGCATGGGTAACGTGAATTATGCACCTCTTCACCTAGAAAAACTACAAATAAAATACAAAAATGGTCTTTGACCATCAGCTACAAAGTCTGATTATCTGGTCTGGACTACTCAACAATGTTTATGATTTTAGTTAGCTGAACTCAATTTTAATTGTGTAATTTTTTTAAACATTATTTAATAATAACGGGAGATTCTTACTCTTCTGCTGACAAAATTCTTGCCCTTCCTGGCTCATGGCTCCCTGTTCCTGCCGTTATCTTTACTGTTGGCAGGATGTTTACAGATCTACCAAACCATGTAACAGCATATGCACGTTTATTGAAATCTACAGAGATACGTTGACTTGGCGGAGACAATTTTAAAGAAAAGAAGATCCACCTCAAGTCGGGTGTACGTTAGGTTGTCTAGCCTGCTGCAGCGTCTGTACTGTCAGGACCAACACAGCTCAAGTCAGCATTGTTGACATTCCACTAAAAGCGAGTGTGAGTAAATCTGAAATCTACTGATTCCAGGTCTGCAGTTCGGGAAAATGTGCAATAATACCTCAAGCTAGTTTTAATACAACAATGACGGTGTTGCGTGCGCTACCTGTCAGGTTTCCATCTAATGCATCAAAACTCATTTTAAATCAAACAGATGCACAACAGTGACGAGTTACCACAAGTGCACCGTAGTCCTAGAATCTAAAATGGCAAGAGCAAAGGTTATGTAGATATTTACAATATTTCTTTACATTGTTTTCCATGAGAGGGACCTAAGAAAACTACTTTTTGCACATAATTTTTTATACAAAATGTTTTCCCTACCTTTCTGTACCAGGGACTGAGGCCAGTGGAATGACTGTAGATAGAACGACAGTCTGTGTTGATGTTTTATTTATGAACTATCATTGTAATTTATGGAGGAAAAAATCAGTTCATTGTCATTGTGTTGGACATATTTCAATATTTTTCTTGTGATGGTATAACAAAACCATGTGAACAGTTTATATGCTCTTTAAAATATACTTAATTTACTTAAAAGCTGGTAAATCTTTTATTTACAATTTTCAAAGAGTGAATACAAAATGTGAATATTATTGTCTCTTTAAATGGCTAAATTGAATTTTACTGTTGTTTTGTGTCATTATGACATGTACATATTGATTTTGTCAAGGTGCAGGTGAGGTTGGAGTTAGTAACAGGACATGCTGATGCCATCAGACACCTCCAGTTTTATCATGTGATTCTGTAGGTTTATAGCTGTGTTATGGAGGCTGTATATACAGCACAGAGATTAACATTGAAGTATTAGTATGTTTAACACTCACAATATTGTCAAAATTCATGGAAAGTTGTTCAGTTTGTTCTGAATGTTAAATGTGGCATCCATGAATTATGAGTAGGATCACTGACACTCTGCTGCTTAAAGGAACACTGCAACATTTTAGATAAACCGTATGAGTCTCTGTGCTCTCCAGAGTCAGATGTTGCAGATGGATCAGTTTTATCTCTGTGTCCAGGACAACTCCAAAGCTGTCCGATTTAAATGTTTAATCTTATTTAAAAGTTGTGGTTTTACAGGATTTGTTTAGATTAGTTGACACAAAGAGAAGCAGGGGAAGATATTATTGTCCCTAGCCTACTCCAAAGCTGTCTGATTTGCATGATCCTGTTAGCTAACAAGCTAGTCATCAATCCAACATTTTACAATGCCACAAGAGTCCAAAGTCCAAAATGACAGAAGCTGATTGATATACTTCCTCTCTGGCAGGAAAAAAATTGCAACAGAAAAGGCCTTTTTCACAGAAGACATTTTGATGTCATGTCACAGTAGGAAAAGCAGAGGTGTAAATAATTAAATTAATAATGGTTGAATTCCTTCCTGCTTTGGTTTCAGGGTCCTGGCATGCTGGCTAACTCTCTTACTAATATCATGGCTTACTGAGACACTTGATTAGAGCAGAGCCGTTGTAAAATTTCATTTTTTACATCTGTGCATCTGTGCGTGTGTGTGTGTGTGTGGTATGGATATTTTTTGTGTAAATTCTTCTTACATTCCAATTTGTGATCACCACCCTACATTGACTTGGTTGTTTTCCAAGCAAGGATATAGTCGTCACTCAGCACAACACCAGACATATTTAAAATACTGAACAAATCAGGGATGTGAGAGTGAAGTCTGGAAATCAGGCTAAGCTGGGTGTAGTGACTGCATGCACCACTTAAAAAGTTTTGTCCTTGTAGTGGGGTTGCCAGGCCTAAGCAACCGGTTTGTTTAAATCAGACAGCTTTGGAGTTTTTCTCTTTTGATCGACCTAGGCCAGCAGTTTCCCTATGCTTCCGGTCTTTGTGCTTAGCTAAGCACAGTCTATGTCTGTATGGGATGCACAGACATGAAACTGATACCCATCTTCTCATTTGACTCTTTAGAAGACGGAGGAAAAGAGGATTTACAGAAATCTCAATCTGTTTGTTTAAAACACTTGGAATCAGAAGAGGAAGACGTGGAATCAAACCACCACCACCATGTTGGTTTTCACGTTTTCCCTCTCTCTCGGCTGTGACTCAAACAGTCTGAATAATGGATGACGAAGAAAGATACCTCCCCCATCACTTTCTTTGCTTACGTTACACAAGGGCACAGAGAGCTGAAAATAGCGCTGCTGTCCTCGTGATGCAAAATTAAAAGCACACTGGAGCGGAGACACTTGCTGCTGGGGAACTCAACACTAATTTTACTCCATCTGACAATCCCTCCATCCAGCCTGCAACACCACCTCCATCTGTCTGTGCAAGGGTACTTTTCACAACAGCAAGCTTTTTTGGAATATGATGATGTACATGTGATTGTAATAAAGAGATTTTAATTAGCTATGACATGGGGGTTTTGTGTCTTAATTCATGTTTCTGACGTTTATGAACAGTAACCCTCAGGCTTTACTTGAGGCCAAATTTTACATGTAGATTGCTTCACATTCCCTTCATTAACACACACAATCATTCATGTTGGGTCATTCATTTCTAAACCATTACATAAATAAGTCAGGACCTTATTTCATCGAGGGTTGCCAAGGTTTGGATAAAAGCAGTTGGTTTAAAATAACACAACTTCAGAGTTCACCTTAAATAACTGTTGACAGTATTTGATGAGGTTATGTGGGATGCAGATGGCATTTTTTCAAATTATTTTTACATAATTGCACAAGATATCTGCTTCTGTTCTAAAGCTCAGAATCAAAAAAGAAAAAAGAAAGAGGTTAGGGGAGACCGGGGATGGATGTAACATTTTTGACATTTCTGTCTGTATCTCGGGGCTCTTTTAAGCCAGTCCGTTCAAAATGTGATACAAAGTTGGGAGGGTTACTTTAAAAATGTAATTAGTAACGTAATCCAAGTACCACAAAATAAAAGTAATGTAATCTGATTACTTTTCTCTATGTCATTCCTATGGCAGTGACAATGACAAAAAATATGTTTGGTAGGTATTCTTGATGATATTTAAGAGAGTGGAAAACCATTTTAAGATGTTGATGACTCATTCTGCACTTGTTGTATTAATTTAGCGTCTAATGAAAAGATTCTCAATATGACCCTGCTGAATAGTTTTTCTGGGGCCGGGCCCCACTGATTACTGTACAAAAACACAACTTTTTCACAGATTTTGGAGAAATTGGATCATTTTTGATGGAGTAATATTAGAAACATGGAGGAGAAAATTTTTCCTAGTTTTCTCTCTGATGTCTCTGGCTGCTCTGCCTCAACTCTGTGATTCATAGAGTTTTCTGGTGGACAGATCGCTTTATTTGTTGCTGTAGTTAGTTTACAGCTACTAGCTGCTGTTATTAGCTCAGTTTGCTTTGCAACCACTGGTCAAATTAGTTCTGCCTGTACTGGGAGGTCAGAGCATCTGGGGAGTGTTTACTCTACACTGTATGTGTGTTTACACCTTTACTCAAGCACTGGAGGTTTTCAGGACAGGGGCAGGGGACCCACCAGGGAGTGTAACCTCGCACAGCAGCTTCCCAGTAAACACAGCATCAACAGGACCGAATACAGCTACAAAGACAAAAGGGATGATGATGAGTTTCTTGATGGATAGCTTAACTTTTTGTTAATCTGCTAACTGTAGCCTATCTGTCTCTCTATCTGTGGCTGGTTAGCTCGGTCGGTTAGCCCCGGGGTGCCAAGAGCCAGACCTGGCAAGAAAACCACCTCGGTACTGTATTCCTATAGTCAAAGTGTTCGGTCCAGGTCCAGCAGCTGCCGTGTTCACTCGCTGATAGGTGGAACCAGTCCCTCGGCTCTACTAGCGAATGTAAACGTCAATCAATACCTGCAACACGTCCCTCGCTAGCTTTGGGTTTTTACAGAAGCACGTAGGGTGAATTGCCCTAATGTGGGACATATTGCGATGTGAACCCAATGTATTAAATCAACACCCAATACCATTTTAAAAACCTCAGGATGCGTCCTAATCAAATCAAAAGAGAAAATACAGATAACACATTCCTAAAGGAAATGACAGACATATTGGTGCAAATTCTTTGAGACCACTGGCGACTACCTAAGGTGGAACAGGTGTGTCCCTAATGTGGGACACTGAAAGTATATTGTAAAAAATAACCTTTATTCATGTAAAATATATATATAAAAAAATTAAGTTAGTAACTGGCTTAGTTATGGATGAATGAAACATTAATAACTGAACATCAACTAATAATATATATATAATATAGTTTTGATGCAATTATGACAAAGACATTAAGCAACTGTTGACACAGGCCTTATGTTTTGCAGATAGAAAAGAGTTAAATGCACAATCAGAATTCCTGACTCTAATTTATTTTACTTCACAACAAACACAAACAATGCCTTTTATCCTGCCTTTTCACTCATCCTTTCCCTAATTCTGCATCTCACTCTGCATCTGAAAATCTCTCTCTGCTTTGCCATTGTGATTTGAAATACATTTAAATGAATTAATCATTAGATGCATAAAAGTAAGTGTATTGGTTTTATTGTTTTTTAAATTAAGAGCTATTTTTTCATTTAAAGACATCTACTCCCTTCATACACACACACACACACACACACACACACACACACACACACACACACAACCAAAAGCCTTCAAACCACCATCCCCCAAAGAATAACAATTTCCCATCATGACCTTAAACATGCAGTACAGCATTCTAAGACCACTAAAACCCTGTAAAAAACATTTTTGTCCCATAACCCACTACACTTTTTTGTAGGGTGACTTAATTACTGTCAGTCATTGCATAATGAACTTGATAATAATTTAACAAAATGTGCAAATCTTAAAAGCTTATTTGTCTTGAACTGTGGTGTTAGACATATGGCACTCCTGGAGTGCAGGCCTCACGGGACCTCAGAGAAGCCTACAGGTCTTACACTTGATATTTGAACATGATAATAAAACAATCAAAAATTACTGTGTGTGTGTCAGACACATACTTAAATTCAAATAAAATGCAGCTAAATATTTCCATTGTTGTTAAAACTAACCCAGACTCTTGTAGCTGAAGTAGCTTACCTTACAGCTAAAACACTAACAACTTGCATGAAAGATATCTACATAGAGACACAATAAATGTGATTTAAGTTTGATGAGTTTAGCTACAAAGCAGGCAATGCTATAACAAAAAATAAATAGCTGTTCTGCTACAGGGTGTTACTTTTTCCCATGTGGAATAAGGACTAAACTGAAGGTGTGCAGAGTGAATCAGGTGATTCGTATCTTGTTCCTGATTGGAGAAACTGACCGTGTTACAACTATCCCAGTCTCTCCTACTTATAATCATCTTTTTGACACTGCTGCATGTGGCCTTTGTTGCATTTGTATTACTTATTTAATTGATACAGCTGGATTACGATAGTCTTTTCATAAAGTATATATATTTTAGTTGAAATCTACAAGTACTAATTTTGATTGAACTGATGAAACTTGATTGACTTGAAACTTTTTTTGAAATGCAGTGGTTAATTACTAGTCAACAAACGCAGTGGGAGCATTTTCAGTGTTTCTCTCACATTATTATTATTATTTTTGTTTTTACTTTAGTGCCTTTATCAGCTCGAGGTGTTGTAGGAGACAGTGGTTTCCTTAAACCTTTTCTCTTTCCAAGAGGCCACGCATTGCAGCTAATATGATGCGTGATGAGACACACTTACATTATATTGATCCTATTGATCCCGTTAAAGCAGTGAAAAGTGTGGGAAACAAGGGAAAAGTGACTCAATGAGACAAAAGATCAAGACATCTGTCCAGAAGAGACAGAGGTCAATGAAAACCTACTCATCTGTTTCAGAATGAATATTACATAAGGGGATGTATGGCAATGTGATCAAAACAAAGTTTAAATAAATTTCTGGTTTGGAGGCAGCATGCATGCATTACACTTAAAATAAAAAAATCAAAAAAAGTGTTGTAGTGTACATATTCATAATGTTTTGAATCTCTGGAGCATCTGACATCGCCACCCAAGGTTAATTAAAGATTCAAGGAAACTTAAAACTTTTAGTTGACTTTGCTCTTTGTTTCTGCAGCTCAGAAAGCCTCTGGTGGAGAAGTTACGCAGAGAAAGAATCAACAGCCGCATTGAGCAGCTCAAGTCTCTCCTGGGTCCAGAGTTCCTCAGACAGCAGCCAGACTCCAAGCTGGAGAAAGCAGACATCCTGGAGATGACAGTTTGTGTCCTGAGACGACTGCAGCAGCAGCATCAAGCTGTGGACTCAGCAGCTGTCGATCAGGGCTACTCCAGGTGTGTCCAAGAGGTGGACCACTTCCTGTCCACAGAGGAGGTTGAGACACAGTCCCAGAGAAGACTTGTGAACCACTTCAACAAGCTGCAGTCTTCCTCTGATAAGAAGCCGAGAGAGACTGACTTCTCTTTTCTGAGCTCCACAGTCCAGACCAGCATCACCAAAGAAGAGTCTGGCCAGGAGCGCCCCCTGGAGGCCGTGGTAGACACCTACAGACTGGAGTTAGTACCAGACAAACTGAGATGACCACATTGGTCAAAGATTGCAGAACTGAATTCTTTGATTTTTTAATGATTTTTTCTTCTGTATGTACAGAAGCAGCATTTTTTTTTCTTTTTGCAAGATGACATTTCCTAAGAAAATGACAGCGACAATATTTTTCAAGTATAGAAAGAGAACATCTTGTCATGCATTTTGCATGAACCAAATCGGGTATATTTGGATTTAGACACATGCCTAGATTTCTTTCAAAAGATGGAGTGTGGGAAAACTCTGGAGAGCAGAGTTTAGCATGATTAGCAGGCTCAACCCCACCAGCAGCAGACTGTTCTCCAAAGGGATTTGGCACACTTCAGGAAACAGCTGCCCCAACCCCCCATCCTCATTCTGAAGGTTTTACACAGTTGCTGATACAAAGGCAAAAATATGATTAGAGGATAAAAAATGCACGACAATGAACGGAAGTTGATAAAATCACTTTCCAAATCAATTGAGCTGATTCTTTACAATGAAATTGTACTGTACGCCAATGGTGTTCTTTCCCTCCAGATGGTTGGTGACGTCAGGCTCTGGTTCTACTTCAAAGCACGTCCAATATCGGTCACAAAAGCTCCATTTAAAGTCCTTTTGTTGTTCATTGACCACAGCATTCAGGGAGTCAGTGTGGGAAACTGAGACCAACTTTCTACCCACACTGACTACAAGGCACAAGCCAGAAGAATGTGCAACATCTGGACAGCAGAATGATCGTCGTTCTCAAGTTTTTTTGAATATCTTTTAAATACGTCATGGAAATAATGCGTAATATCTGATAAAAGTGATGTTCAACAAAACAAAAGGTTGAATTTTAAGAAAAGAAAAAAATCTGATTGAATTATCAGACAAAATGAAAGAAAATTGCATTAATCGCATTTGCTAGAGTTTAGGTTGTGGTTAAAATACAGCATTTAATGCTAAATTTAAATAAATGACAAAAAAAATGCTATGTGTCAAGTAGGCTATGAAGTCTTTACCCTAGATGCAATTAACTGTCAGTCACCCACGTGTGTGATGAGATGATCAGTGTGTGCTCAGTCAAAGTCATTGATCCCAGCATCAGGCAGCAGATCTGCTCTCTCTACAGGGTCACCACTTTCCCAGAATCACACAGAGTCTCCCTCCATCTCCCCCCAGTCCTCCACCTGTTCCCCTGAGATCTAACCATTGTCCCCCAGGCAATAACAGCATTCAGCGTGCTGCATCCCTTGTTGTCTTACTGACCTCTCTGATTGGCTGAAACTGTGAGAAACTCCAGCCAGACCAGGACCCACACATTCATATGGAGATGTGGGACTATAAATAGGAGGGATGAAGCCAGCAGAGATCAGATTCTCTCAACAGAGACCTCTACAGCATAGAGATCCAGCCATGGCACCTACAATCACTGCAGCAATGACCGGTTCTCAGGAGCACCTGACTCTGACCCACAAGGTAAACTGAAGATTCATGGAGACTAAATGTAATTCATGAGAGTCTGTTTTTGTTCATGCTAACATTATACTGCAGAACAAGTGTATTAATGACTTTGTTCTTCTTTCTGCAACTCAGAAAGCCTCTGGTGGAGAAGTTACGCAGAGAGCGAATCAACAGCAGCATTGAGCAGCTCAAGTCTCTCCTGGGTCCAGAGTTCCTCAAACAGCAGCCAGACTCCAAGCTGGAGAAAGCAGACATCCTGGAGATGACAGTTTGTGTCCTGAGATGACTGCAGCAGCAGAATCAAGCTGTGGACTCAGCAGCTGTCGATCATGGCTACTCCAGGTGTGTCCGAGAGGTGGACCACTTCCTGTCCAGGGAACAGGTGAAGACACAGTCCCAGAGAAGACTTGTGAACCACTTCAACAAGCTGCAGTCTTCCTCTGATAAGACGCTGAGAGAGGCAGACTTCTCTCTTCTGAGCTCCACAGTCCAGACCAGCATTATCAAAGAGAAGAGTCTGGCCAGGAGCGCCCCCTGGAGGCCGTGGTAGACACCTACAGACTGGAGTTAGTACCAGACAAACTGAGATGACCACATTGGTCAAAGATTACTGAACTGAATTCTTTGAATTTTTTTTAGATTTGTTCTTCTGTATGTACAGAAGCAGCATTTTTCTGTTTTTTCTTTGTGCATGATGACGTTTCCTAAGGAAATGACAGCGACAATATCTTTCAAGTTTAGAAAGAGAACGACTTGTCATGCATTTTGCATGAACCAAATCTGATTGCATCAACAATTATTATTATACTTCACTGTACATCATGTATTGGTAGTAATTAATGCCATGGTATTATGACATATTGTCATAACGGACTTTATTTCACTTAAATCTCTCTGATAACTCAAAACTGATCTCTTCTAAGATCCAAATGTTGATCCATCCATCCGACCATCGTAAACCGCTTATCCTGCATACAGGGTCGCGGGCAGCTGGGGCCAATCCCAGCTGACATCGGGTGAAAGGCGGGGTACACCCTGGACAAGTCGCCAGTTCGAAATGTTGATCCTTTTTTCAAAAAAATTTGCTTGAGGTCATAATTTTGCTGTGATACTTTTATGCTCCACTGTGTCGTGTGTTGGTATAATATAATGCAATGGTGATATTTGTTACATCTTGAAAGGTACTGATGATTTTAAATTGATCCAAAATTTTAACTGTCCTTTTGGTGGACATAATGGACTTTCCCTTACTTTATGTGATTATTGATGAACGATCTGTTTTAAGATCAATATGTTTATCCTTTTATTGTTAAAGGCTTGTTCAATCTCACAGTGCCACAGTTTTCCAGTGGCAATGTAATTTTATACATTTTGAGAATCAGTTAAGTTCATTTTTTATTAAGAACAATGTGACCTGTTGTAAGGTCAGATTATTACTATTTTTGTCTTTTGTTCACTAAATGCAACAATTTGAATCCTGTTGGGAGAAAAATCTCAAAGGACAGTGAGTACTGTGTCCTCAAATATTGTAAATCATTGTCTTTTATAAAGACAGCTGTTCCTTTACTCTCTCTGAGTACAGTGTGTCATGTAGAAAACTACAAGTTGTTGTTGTGATGTATCATCACCTCTAGTTGAAGTTTTCTCACTTCCTGTGGCTCATTGTGCCTTGTTGAATAAACAAACACTGCCAGCTGCAAATTTTGTGTTCTCATGTTTTTGTGTCTCATTGTTACCTTCTTCATACTGATAAAAGAAAGACGTTGTAAAGTAATTTCAAATGAATTAAATCAATATTCCAACCTTGAATTGCAAAATTTTAAGATTAAATTCAATACAAATTACATTTACTGGACGCTTTTATCCAAAGCGACTTACAATTGCTATACATGTCAGAGGTCGCACGCCTCTGGAGCAACTAGAGGTTAAGTGTCTTTCTCAGGGACACAATGGTGGATGTCTCACAGTGGGAATCCAACCCAGGTCTCCCACACCAAAGGCAAGCATCTTATCTATGCGCCATCACCACCCCCTGTTAATTAACAAACAAATTAATTGTTATAAGTTACCTAAACAGCAAATTATGACCCAATTCCATCAAGATGTTTCTGATATGCAGTAAGTCAAGTCATCAAACCATATGAGAACATTTTCCAACTCAAAGAAAATTTTGCTGCAGCATCATTTTTGTATTCTCAGTTTCAGGTGTTTAAATGTAAAAAGATGAAAATATGTCCGTCTTTAAATAGTTCAGACATTGTATTTAATGAGATGCAATATAAGACACACTTCTATTGTTCCTGCAGTGAAAGCAGTGAAAGCACAGAGTGTGGGAAACCAGAGGAACCTCACTCACATGGTCCTGTGGGACAATAGATCCAGACCTTTGCCCTGAAGAGATTAAAAGGGGCGCAGGCTAAGAAGTTGCAAATTTTGGAGCCAGTTTCAAATCATAGACTCTGCTCTTTTTTCAAGTGATGAAAATCAACATCACCAGTTTCACATATGTTATTTTCTGAAGTTGCAGCTTTGAAAAGTCATTGTATGAGTTTCCGTCAGTTCAGTTAAATGTGATAGTGGATTGTTACTTATAACTTATAATGTATGATATTTGTTTGTTTAATTGAATTAAAAATTCAGGATTAGAACCATACGATTTTCTGAATTAACAAAATTATACTAGAAAAAGGGAACATTGTTTAATATTGATAACACAAAGGTCAGTCCTTTTATAAGAGTAAATATGAACCAAGCCAAAAGTCACATGGTGACTTTAGTTTGTTACATTTTATGTTGTTTTTTTAATGGAAGTGAACTTGTTCTACAGTTGAAGAAACATAAGCAGATTCTAATTTTATTCACTTAAGCACACATATCATGAGGGAAGAGTTAAAAGAGTTAATTATCCATTCTGAGCTCAATAGAACTATCTGTTGCTGTTCTGAAACTGGTGCTGGAAAATACACGGGTCCATGCGTTCCCCGATGAGCTAATCATCTGGCAGACAATGACGCTTTTGTACAGTACTGGTAATTTTTCCTGTGGTTTCCATTACACCTGATATTGACTTTATGTATTCTTAAATTAAATCTGGTTGAACTTTTCAGTGTAAAAACAAAGCAAAGACAATTAATGACCTCCATGTGTGAAAAACAGAATCCTAAACGCATTCCTAAGGTTGTGTGGGAAAACTCTGGAGAGCAGAGTTTAGCATGATTAGCACCCTCAACCTCACCAGCAGCAGACTTTTCATCAAAGAGATTTGGCACACTTCAGGAAACAGCTGCCTCAACCTCCCTCATTCTGAGGTTTTATCCAGTTGCTGATACAAAGACACAAATATAATTGGACGGTCAACATGTACAACAATGATTGGAAGCTGACTAAATCATTTTCGAAATCAATTGAGCTGATTCTTTATGATGAAATGTCCATAATAATTTTACGCCGTACAAACTGTCAGAACCAGCCAATGGTGTTCTTTCCCTCCAGATGGTTGGTGACGTCAGGCTCTTGTTCTACTTCAACACACTTCCAGTATCAGTCACAAAAGCTCCATTCAAAGTCCTTCTGTTGTTCATTGACCACAGCATTCAGAGAGTTAGTGTGGGAAACTGAAACCAACTTTCTACCCACACTGACAACAAGGCACAAGCCAGAAGACATCTGGAGATCAGAATGATCGTTGTTCTCAAGTTTTTTAGAATATCTTTTAAATACATCATGGGCATAATACTCTTGTTAGCAAATTTTAATGATTTACCTAAATACAGCATTTTCACCAAAACAAAAGGTCCAATTGTAAGAAATGAAAATTGACTGAATTTTCAGACAAAATGAAGAAAATTGTCATTATTTGGACTTTAGGTTGTGGCCAAAACAGCATTTAGATTTTAAAAATTCAGAAATACTTTAATTTAGCTATATGGAACATACAAGTCCTTTTTTCACCATAGAAGCTAAACTGTCAGTGTCAATAATATCTGAGAAAAGTGATTTTCTAAAATAAAGTATGTTCAATAAAATAAAAGGTTGAATTTTAAGAATGAAAGACAAAATGGAGGACAATTGCATTAATTGCACTTGCTAGAGTTTGCTAGAGGTTGTGGCTCAAATACAGCATTATAGCTAAATTTAAATAAATGACAAAAAAAATGCTATGTGTCAAGTAGGCTATGAAGTCTTTACCCTAGATGCAATTAACTGTCAGTGTCCCACGTGTGTGATGAGATGATCAGTGTGTGCTCAGTCAAAGTCATTGATCCCAGCATCAGGCAGCAGATCTGCTCTCTCTACAGGGTCACCACTTTCCCAGAATCACACAGAGTCTCCCTCCATCTCCCCCTAGTCCTCCACCTGTTCCCCTGAGATCTAACCATTGTCCCCCAGGCAATAACAGCATTCAGCGTGCTGCATCCCTTGTTGTCTTACTGACCTCTCTGATTGGTTGAAACTGTGAGAAACTCCAGCCAGACCAGGACCCACACATTCATATGGAGATGTGGGACTATAAATAGGAGGGATGAAGCCAGCAGAGATCAGATTCTCTCAACAGAGACCTCTACAGCACAGAGATCCAACCATGGCACCTACAATCACTGCAGCAATGACCGATTCTCAGGAGCACCTGACTCTGACCCACAAGGTAAACTGAAGATTCAAGGAGACTAAACATTATTCATGAGAGACTGTTTTTGTTCATGCTAACATTATACTGCAGAACAAGTGTATTAATGACTTTGTTCTTCTTTCTGCAGCTCAGAAAGCCTCTGGTGGAGAAGTTACGCAGAGAAAGAATCAACGGCAGCACTGAGCAGCTCAAGTCTCTCCTGGGTCCAGAGTTCCTCAAACAGCAGCCAGACTCCAAGCTGGAGAAAGCAGACATCCTGGAGATGACAGTTTGTGTCCTGAGACGACTGCAGCAGCAGAATCAAGCTGTGGACTCAGCAGCTGTCGATCAGGGCTACTCCAGGTGTGTCCAAGAGGTGGACCACTTCCTGTCCAAAGAGGAGGGGGAGACACAGTCCCAGAGAAGACTTGTGAACCACTTCAACAAGCTGCAGTCTTCCTCTGATAAGACGCTGAGAGAGGCTGACTTCTCTCTTCTGAGCTACACAGTCCAGACCAGCATCACCAAAGAGAAGAGTCTGGCCAGGAGCGCCCCCTGGAGGCCGTGGTAGACACCTACAGACTGGAGTTGGTACCAGACAAACTGAGATGACCACATTGGTCAAAGATTACTGAACTGAATTCCTTGAATTCTTTTAGATTTGTTCTTCTGTATGTACAGAATCTGCATTCTGTGTTCTTTCTTTGTGCACAATGACGTTTCCTAAGGAAATGACAGCGACAATATCTTTCAAGTTTAGAAAGAGAACGACTTATCATGCATTTTGCATGAACCAAATCTGATTGCATCAACAATTATTATTATACTTCACTGTACATCATGAATTGGTAGTAATTAATGCTCTGGAAACATATTTTATGTTTGATTGGTATTGATCAACTTGATCAGAAAACTTGAACTGTCTTTTTTATGGACATATTGTTATAACAGACTTTACTTCACTTAAATCTTTTTATAAGACAAAACTGATCTGTTGTGAGATTCAAAGGTTTATCATTTAAAAAAAAAGATTTGCTTAAAGTCACAATTTTCCTGTGATACTTTAATGCTCCACTGTGTCATGTGTTGGTATAATATAAAGCAATGGTGATATTTGTTACATGTTGAAGCTATTGATGATTTGGAATTGATCCAAAATCTGTCCTTTTGATGGACATTTTGTCATATTGGACTGTCCTATATTTTTGCAAATTATTAACAAATGATCTGTATTAAGATCAATATGTTTATCCTTTTATGGTAAAGGGTCTGTTTCACTTCACACTGTCACAGTTTTTAAGTGACAATATAATCTTTATATCTTGAGAATCAGTTGAAGTTAAATGTTATTGAGAACTATGTGATCTGTTGTAAGATCAGCTTTTACTACTTTCTCTTTTGTTCACTAAGTGAAAATGTTTGAATCCATTTGGGAAAGAATTCTCAAAGGACAGTGAGTACTGTGTCCTCAAATATTGTAAATCATTGTCTTTTATAAAGACAGCTGTTCCTTTACTCTCTCTGAGTACAGTGTGTCTTGTAGAAATCTACAAGTTGTTGTTGTGATGTATCATCACCTGTAGTTGGAGTTTTCTCACTTCATGTGGCTCATCGTGCGTTGTTGAATAAATAAACACTGCCAAATGAAATGTTTCTGTTCTCATGTCATCGTTTTTTATTTTAACTTAATTGATAGAGGTCTCCATCAATGTTCCTACCGTTGATTGACAAATTAGGATGCCATTCAGCATAATTTATCTTTGACAAACCATTTTAGTGTAAATCTAAGCAGAGTAATGTGGTTCAATAAATCTTTTTGATGAAGGGGAAATATCAGTGTAACATAACTTCATTCATACGGATCAAGTTAAATATAATAGGAATTGAGAACAATTATTTTCTACAGATATTTTCATTGAATTACATCAATGTTCCAACCTTGAATGTAAAATTATTCAAATTAAATTCAGCACACACTTTCATTGTGTTTGATAACTCATGTAAGCATAGAAAATTATGACACAGTTACATGAAGATGTTTGATGAAAGGGCTTTATCAATTTTATGTCACTAAATTTAAATGCAGTAGGTCAAGCCTTCAAACCCGATAGAGCAGATGTATATCACAAATTATATCTGTTTAAACTGTCAGTTTCAGGTGTTTCAATGTAAAAAGTCTCAAGTTAAGGGCGTCACTTTGTGATGAAAAGTGGTGGGGACACAGGGGCTCAGATTCGGGGTGTGAAGAGACACTTACCTCGTGAGACATCATGATAAGCAATATTAGGTTCACGAGAATGAGACGAAAAGATCCTTAAAAAGTGTTTTAAAGATATTCTCAATGCTGAGATATATGAGCCTGGAGTATGGGGGACATCCCCCAGGAAATTTTGATCATTAAACTCTTCATTTCCTGCATTCTGGTGAATGTTTCTGCACACTGCAAAACCCAAGCTCTCAAAAACAAGAAAAAAAAGCATTAAAATAGGGGAAATATTACTTAAAATAAGTAAAATTATCTGCCAACAGAACAAGAATATTTCACTTGCTACTTAAGGCCAAAAAAGCTCGAAACAGGTGAAATTCTCTCACATGAAAGCCGCCTGGTAAGAAGACATATCTTGTTAGACAAAAAACAAGTATATTTTGCCTTCAATTAAGATAATTAATCTTGCTAAGATTTTAGTTTTTGCAATGCACCAATTTATGGTGGAAATGTTTTTATTTATGTAAAAGGAAACACAAAATTCTGGTGGCTGGTGACATTTCAAAATATTTAAATATAACAGAATATAAGTCAGTGCAGCTCTCAGGCATTCTGTGTTGCTTTCAGATCTGTTTCTCCTGTAGATCAACTTAATATCATCCCTGCTGAGGCAACACATATGTAGGCATGATTTCACCCCTCTTTTGTCATGTTCAAAGGGAGAGAACTGAATACTTGGCCAAAATGAAACTGTGTCAAGGAGTTGTTAAAGTTACTGATTGTTGCATATACGTTTTTGGGTCATTTTATAATCAGTAGCTTGTTTTTTTTTAGCTTAAGTTCCTTTTTTGGTCAATGCACATTTATTTCTTCTATAATGTAATTGCATTGCATGTTTTCTTGATGTGCAAATAAACCTTTCTAAAGGCATTTTCATTTGTTATTTAACTGCAAGTAATATATTCAGAACGTTTTTTAACAAATTATGTGTTTAAAAAAATGGTGGGGACAAAATCAGCCATTTCAAAAAGTGGTGGGGACATGTCCCCAGCGTCCCCATTGTAAATGACACCTATGTCTCAAGTTATCCATTTTACACCTTCAAACAGGTCAGACATTGTATTTAATGATGTGCATACTATGACACACTTCTATTGTTCCTGCAGTGAAAGCAGTGAAAGGACAGAGTGTGGGAAACCAGAGGAACCTCACTCACAGAGCCTTGTGGGACAATAGATCCAGACCTTTTGCCTCAAGAGATTAAAAGGGACACAGGCTAAGAGGCTTTAATTTTTTGAGCCAGTTTCCAACCATAGACTCTGCTCTTTTTTTCCATTGTGAAAATTTATTGAAGTTGCAGTTTTGAAAAGTCATAATGTACGTTTCTGTTAGTTAGGTTAAATGTGAAAGTGCATTTTTAATTAGAATTTATAATGTTGGATATTTAGATTGTTTAGTTTAAATAACATTTCAGAATAACAGACTTACAATATAATATTATTCAACTGAAAACAAGATGCTGAAAAAATAACTCTGTTCAGTATTGATACCACACAGGTCAGTGTTTTCATCTGACTAAATATGAACACAGTCAATAGTCACATGTTGCCCACAGTGTGTATTGGTTAATATTTACAATAACATTTTTTAAAAACGCTTTGGTGATTTCTCCTCTCATTTTCTATTTAACCCAATGTTGACTTTATTAACATATTTTACAACATCTTGATGAGTTTGAACTGTAAAAGAGAAAAAGACAATAAATTGCATCCATGTGTGAATAATATAATCCTGAAGTGTCCATTTAGACTTTGGTACATGTCTAAATTTCATTGAATGGACGGAGTGTGGAAAAACTCTGGAGAGCAGAGTTTAGCATGATTAGCATCCTCAACTCCACCAGCAGCAGCAGACTATTCCCAAAAAGGGATTTGGCACACTTCAGGAAACAGCTGCCTCAACCTCCCATCCTCATCTATAGAGCTGAAGGTTTTATCCAGTTGCGGATACAAAGGCACAAATATGATTGGACGGTCAAAATGTATGACTATGATTGGAAGATTTTTCCAAATAAATTGAGCTGATTCCTTAAAATGAAATTTCTGTGATCATTTGAAACTTTACAAACTGTCAGAACCAGCCAATGACGTCCTTTCCCTCCAGATGCTTGGTGACGTCAGGCTCTGTTTCTACTTCAACACACGTCCAGTATCAGTCACAAAAGCTCCATTCAAAGTCCTTTTGTTGTTCATTGACCACAGCATTCAGGGAGTCAGTGTGGGAAACTGAGACCAACTTTCTACTCACACTGACTACAAGGCAGAAGCCAGAAGACTGTGCAACATCTGGACATCAGAATGAGCGACAGTTTTTTAGAATATATTTTAAATACATCATGGGAATAACACGCGTAATATCTGATAAAAGTGATGTTCAACAAAACAAAAGGTTGAATTTTAAGAATGAAAAATCTGATTGAATTATCAAGATAAAATGAAGGAAAACTGCATTAATCGCACTTGCTAGAGTTTAGGTTGTGGTTAAAATACAGCATTATAGCTAAATTGAAATAAATGACAAAAAAAATGCTATGTGTCAAGTAGGCTATGAAGTCTTTACCCTAGATGCAATTAACTGTCAGTGTCCCACGTGTGTGAGATGATCAGTGTGTGCTCAGTCAAAGTCATTGATCCCAGCATCAGGCAGCAGATCTGCTCTCTCTACAGGGTCACCACTTTCCCAGAATCACACAGAGTCTCCCTCCATCTCCCCCCAGTCCTCCACCTGTTCCCCTGAGATCTAACCATTGTCCCCCAGGCAATAACAGCATTCAGCGTGCTGCATCCCTTGTTGTCTTACTGACCTCTCTGATTGGTTGAAACTGTGAGAAACTCCAGCCAGACCAGGACCCACACATTCATATGGAGATGTGGGACTATAAATAGGAGGGATGAAGCCAGCAGAGATCAGATTCTCTCAACAGAGACCTCTACAGCACAGAGATCCAGCCATGGCACCTACAATCACTGCAGCAATGACCGGTTCTCAGGAGCATCTGACTCTGACCCACAAGGTAAACTGAAGATTCAAGGAGACTAAACATTATTCATGAGAGACTGTTTTTGTTCATGCTAACATTATACTGCAGAACAAGTGTATTAATGACTTTGTTCTTCTTTCTGCAGCTCAGAAAGCCTCTGGTGGAGAAGTTACGCAGAGAAAGAATCAACAGCAGCATTGAGCAGCTCAAGTCTCTCCTGGGTCCAGAGTTCCTCAAACAGCAGCCAGACTCCAAGCTGGAGAAAGCAGACATCCTGGAGATGACAGTTTGTGTCCTGAGACGACTGCAGCAGCAGAATCAAGCTGTGGACTCAGCAGCTGTCGATCAGGGCTACTCCAGGTGTGTCCAAGAGGTGGACCACGTCCTGTCTAAAGAGGAGGTGGAGACACAGTCCCAGAGAAGAATTGTGAACCACTTCAACAAGCTGCAGTCTTCCTCTGATAAGAAGCAGAGAGAGGCTGACTTCTCTCTTCTGAGCTCCACAGTCCAGACCAGCATCACCAAAGAGAAGAGTCTGGCCAGGAGCGCCCCCTGGAGGCCGTGGTAGACACCTACAGACTGGAGTTAGTACCAGACAAACTGAGATGACCACATTGGTCAAAGATTACTGAACTGAATTCTTTGAATTCTTTTAGATTTGTTCTTCTGTATGTACAGAATCTGCATTTTGTGTTTTTTCTTTGCGGAATATGACATTTTCTAAGGAAATGACAGCATCAATATCTTTCAAGTTTAGAAAGAGAAACATCTTGTCATGCATTTTGCATGAACCAAATCTGATTGCATCAACAATTATTATTATACTTCACTGTACTTCCTGTGTTGGTAGTAATTAAGGTTGAAACATATATTATGTTTTGATTGGGACTGATCATATTGTTCAGAAAACTTTGACTGTCCTTTTATAGACATATTGTCATAACAGACTTTACTTCACTTAAATCTTTTGACAACACAAACTAATCTGTTGTGAGATCCAAAGGTTTATCATTTAAAAAAACAAAGGTTTGCTTGAGTGTACAATTTACCTGTGATACTTTAATGCTCCACTGTGTCATGTGTTGGTATAATATAAAGCAATGGTGATATTTGTTACATCTTGAAAGGTATTAATGATTTGGAATTGATCCAAAATCTTAACTGTCCTTTTGATGGACATTTTCTCATATTGGACTTACTTATTTATGTGATTATTACAAATGACCTGTATTAAGATCAATATGTTTATCCTTTTATGGTAAAGGGTCTGTTTCACTTCACACTGTCACAGTTTATAAGTGACAATATAATCTTTACATCTTGAGAATCAGTTGAAGTTAAATGTTATTAAGAACTGTGTGATCTGTTGTAAGATCAGCTTTCAGTACTTTCTCTTTTGTTCACTAAGTGAAAATGTTTGAATCCATTTGGGAGAGAATTCTCAAAGGACAGTGAGTACTGTGTCCTCAAATATTGTAAATCATTGTCTTTTATAAAGACAGCTGTTCCTTTACTCTCTCTGAGTACAGTGTGTCTTGTAGAAATCTACAAGTTGTTGTTGTGATGTATCATCACCTCTAGTTGGAGTTTTCTCACTTCATGTGGCTCATTGTGCCTTGTTGAATAAACAAACACTGCCAGCTGCAAATTTTGTGTTCTCATGTTTTTGTGTCTCATGGTTACCTTCTTCATAATGATGAAAGGGACTTTTTCATTAAATTTAATCAATGTTCTAACCTTAAACTAAAAAATAAATTTCAGCACACATGTCAATTATGTTTGCAAAACTTACCTAAGCAGCAAATTATGATACCAGTCTATTTTAAATTATGCTTCAAAATCATTTCTGTATAACTTTCAGTTTCAGGCGTTTTCACGTAAAACGTTTAAACAATTTACCTCTTTAAACAGGTAAAACATTGTATCTAATGATGTGCATAATAAGACACACTTCTATTATTCCTCCAGTAAAAGTAGAGAAAGGACAGAGTGTGCGAAACCAACTCACTCACAGAGCCCTGTGGGACAGTAGATCCAGACCTTTGCCCTGACGAGACAGAGATCACAAAGGACACTGGCTCTTAACATTCGAACTTGTTTTAAATCATACCTTTGGTTGTAAATGTTCTTCTGATATAAATCAGCACTCTTCAGTATAATTTAATTTCATCCTGCAAGATCCAATATTTTTTAGTACAGATTGGTTACACAATGTATGTTAACTGTGAAATAGATTTAAACATAAGAATGTGGTAAAATATTATTTAACATGTGTTTCTCAGAACGACAACCTTGCGACACTCGGGCTTGGAGAAGCAAACAGCTGAAACAGAAAACTACAGCACACAGTTCATATGCTAACAGGCTGGTCAACACAGTGACAAATAGAAAATCCACTGAGATCATTTGCCTATAAGGTGACATTGAGAACAAACCAGAAATAACATTACTGAACAACTTGAGGAGACAGGAGAAGAGCTTGAGAGCTGAAGGGTCTCGCTCCTATTGTAGGTTTGGAGACTTTAGGAACCACAAGAAAACCCTTCATTCTTCAAAGAGAAGTGTCCAGTCGACAGCGCCCTCTGGCGGCCGTGGTAGACACCCACAGACAGGAGTCAGTGCCAGACTAAATGAGATAACCACATAGGTGTCATTTACACTGGGGACGCTGGGGACATGTCCCTTCCACTTTTTGAAAGCATTTTCAACAAGTTTTCTGAAAATTAGCTTGCAACAATAAATGTTAAATAACACATACAAATTCTATGAGAAAGGCTCAAGAAATGCAATGTAAATATAGAAGAAACAGAGCCTTGCCCCCCAAAAAGACAAGGGAGGGATTTGGCACACTTCAGGAAACATTTGCCTTAAGCTCACGTCATCATCTATAGAGCTAAAATTTGATCCAGTCCAGGATATTTACATTTTCTGCAGCTACTAGTTGAAAAAGAAGGTGCAAATTTAACATAATGATGATTGTATTTTTTGATAGTGTGTTAAAATTGTATCAGCCTTGGTGGGTACCAATGGTGTTCTTTCCATCCAGATGGTTGATGACGTCAGGCTCTGTTTCTATTATAAAATATGACATGCACCCTCACAAAAGCTAATTTGAAAGTCTTTTTGTTGTGCACTTGATAACTTCTTGCAAAGAATCGGTGTGGGAAACTGAGAGCAACTTTCTATTCACACCAGCTACCAGCCACAAGACAGAGGACACACGTGCTACATATGAACACTAAGATGATTTTGTCTCAGTTTAAACAGTAATATATAAGAATAAAATAGACATATTACGTTGATTGCAAGTGCTTTGCAACACTGACAAAAGTCTGTTTTGATTTTAAATTAATATTCTAGAACGTTGGAAAATGTATACAGCTAAACACTGTAGATTAATAATTATATAATAATGGTAAAGGATGTATAAATTCACACCCACAAAGTAAAGTTAAAGAGTGAATAGCATGAGCATGTGCTCAGTCAAAGTCATTGATCCCAGCATCAGGCAGCAGATCTGATCTACAGGGTCACCACTTTCCCAGATTCACACAGAGCTCCACCTTTTCCCCTGAGATAGATCATCTAAACCTTGTCCCTTTCTAAAATAACCACAGAAAATGTGGCAGCTAAGCATAGGGGATTTCTCAAATTATTTCTTGTTTGACTGGCAAATAGGAAACCAGAGGAATTCCTCACTCACAGAGCCCTGTGGGACAAGAGATCCAGGCGTTTGCCCTCAAGAGATTAAAAGGGACGCAGGCTGAAAAGTTTTCATTTTTGGAGCCAGTTTTAAATCAAAGGCTAATTTTTTCCAGTCATGAAAATCACCAGTTTACATACAGTATAGCCCTATTTTATGGTTTCTATTAAACCCAATTTTGACTTTATATTTTTTGAAATTAAATCTGTTTGAGCGTTTCACTGTAAAAAAAAAAGTAAAGACAATTAATGACCTCCATGTGCGAAAAAACAGAATCCAAAAGTGACCATGTGGATTTAGACCCATTCCTAAGGTTGTGTGGGAAAACTCTGGAGAACAGAGTTTAGCATGATTAGCACCCTCAACCTCACCAGCAGCAGACTTTTCTCCAAAGGGATTTGGCACACTTCAGGAAACAGCTGCCTCAACCTCCCATACTCATCTATTGAGCTCAATTGTTTATCCAGTTGCGGATACAAAGGCAGAATTATGGTAAAAATATACGACAATAATTGAGTTGATTCTTTATGATGAAATTTCCACAATAAGTTTAAACTTTACAAACTGTCAGAACCAGCCAATGACATCCTTTCCCTCCAGATGCTTGGTGACGTCAGGCTCTGTTTCTACTTCAGCACACGTCCAGTATCAGTCACAAAAGCTCCATTCAAAGTCCTTTTGTTGTTCATTGACCACAGCATTCAGGGAGTCAGTGTGGGAAACTGAAACCAACTTTCTACCCACACTGACTACAAGGCACAAGCCAGAAGACATCTGGAGATCAGAATGATCGTTGTTCTCAAGTTTTTTAGAATATCTTTTATATACATCATGGAAATAACAAGCGCAATATCTGATAAACGTGATGTTCAATAAAACAAAAGGTTGAATTTTAAGAATGAAAAATCTGATTGAATTATCAAGACAAAATGAAGGAAAACTGCATTAAAATACAGCATTATAGCTAAATTGAAATAAATGACAAAAAAAGTGTCAGTAATATCTGAGAAAAGTGATTTTCTAAAATAAAGTATGTTCAATAAAATAAAAGGTTGAATTTTAAGAATGAAAGACAAAATGGAGGACAATTGCATTAATTGCACTTGCTAGAGTTTGCTAGAGGTTGTGGCTCAAATACAGCATTATAGCTAAATTTAAATAAATGACAAAAAAAATGCTATGTGTCAAGTAGGCTATGAAGTCTTTACCCTAGATGCAATTAACTGTCAGTGTCCCACGTGTGTGAGATGATCAGAGTGTGCTCAGTCAAAGTCATTGATCCCAGCATCAGGCAGCAGATCTGCTCTCTCTACAGGGTCACCACTTTCCCAGAATCACACAGAGTCTCTCTCCATCTCCCCCCAGTCCTCCACCTGTTCCCCTGAGATCTAACCATTGTCCCCCAGGCAATAACAGCATTCAGCGTGCTGCATCCCTTGTTGTCTTACTGACCTCTCTGATTGGTTGAAACTGTGAGAAACTCCAGCCAGACCAGGACCCACACATTCATATGGAGATGTGGGACTATAAATAGGAGGGATGAAGCCAGCAGAGATCAGATTCTCTCAACGGAGACCCCTACAGCGCAGAGATTCAGCCATGGCACCTACAATCACTGCAGCAATGACCGATTCTCAGGAGCACCTGACTCTGATCCACAAGGTAAACTGAAGATTCAAGAATATGTCAATATCCTTTTTTTCTTTGTTTGTTCATGCTAAAATTATATTGCAGAAAAAGTGTATTAATGACTTTGCTCTTCTTTCTGCAGCTCAGAAAGCATCTGGTGGAGAAGTTACGCAGAGAGCGAACAGCAGCATTGAGCAGCTCAAGTCTCTCCTGGGTCCAGAGTTCCTCAGACAGCAGCCAGACTCCAAGCTGGAGAAAGCAGACATCCTGGAGATGACAGTTTATGTCTTGAGACGACTGCAGCAGCAGAATCAAGCTGTGGATTCAGCACCTGTCGGGCTACTCCAGGTGTGTCCAAGAGGTGGATCACTTCCTGTCTAAAGAGGAGGTGGAGACACAGTCCCAGAAAAGACTTTTGAACCACTTCAACAAGCTGCAGTCTTCCTCTGATAAGAAGCTGAGAGAGGCTGACTTCTCTCTTCTGAGCTCCACAGTCCAGACCAGCATCACCAAAGAGAAGAGTCTGGCCAGGAGCGCCCCCTGGAGGCCGTGGTAGACACCTACAGACTGGAGTTAGTACCAGACAAACTGAGATGACCACATTGGTCAAAGATTACTGAACTGAATTCTTTTAAATTTATGGACTTGTTCGTCTGTATGTACAGACATTTCCTAAATGTACATTATCTTTCAAGTTTAGAAAGAGAACATCTTGTCATGCATGTTGCATGAACCAAATCTGATTGCATCAACAATTATTATTATACTTCACTGTACTTCATGTATTGGTAGTATATAAAGATATGGTAACATTTGTTATCTTTTAATTGTTATTGATCATAGTGGTCTTTTTTATGGACATATTTTCACAATACACTTTACTTCACTTAAATGTCTCACTCAAAACTGATCTGTTGTAAGATCCAAAGGTTTACAATTTTCCTGTTATACTTTTATGCTTCACTGTGTCATGTGTTGGTACAATATATAATGCAATGGTGATATTCGTTACATCCTGAAGGTTATTGATGATTATGTGATTATTACAAATGATCTGTATTAAGATCAATTTGTTTATCCTTTTACTGTAAAGGGTTTGTTTCACTTCACACTGTCACAGTTTTCCAGTGACAATATATTCTTTAAATCTTGAGAATCAGTTGAACGTTATTAAGAACAATGTGATCTATTGTAAGATCACTTTTTACTACTTTCTTTTTTGTTCACTAAGTGAAAATGTTTGAATCCATTTGGGAAAGAATTCTCAAAGGACAGTGAGTACTGTGTCCTCAAATATTGTAAATCATTGTCTTTTATAAAGACAGCTGTTCCTTTACTCTCTCTGAGTACAGTGTGTCTTGTAGAAATCTACAAGTTGTTGTTGTGATGTATCATCACCTGTAGTTGGAGTTTTCTCACTTCATGTGGCTCATTGTGCCTTGTTGAATAAACAAACACTGTTAGCTGCAAATTTTGTGTTCTCATGTTTTTGTGTCTCATGGTTACCTTCTTCATACTGATAAAAGAAAGACGTTGTAATGTAAAAATGTTTCTGTTCTCATGTCATCGTTTTTTTTTTTTTTGTATTTTGACTTAATTGATAGAGGTCTCCATCAATGTTCCTACCTTTGATTGAGAAGTTAAGGTAAAATTCAGCACAGAAAGTAGTTATTTTATCCGTAACATACCTTTTTAGTGTAAAACTAAGCGTATTAATGTGATTCAATAAAGACTTTTGATGAAGGGGATTATCAATGTTTTATCTCTCTATTCATATGGAACAAGTCAAATATTTAAATCAAATGAGAACAATGACATCCTATAGACATTTTATTGAATTGCATCAATGTTCCAACCTTGTACTGAAACTTATTCAAATTAAATTCAGCACACACTTTAATTGTGTTTGTATTATTTATGTATGCATGGAAAATTATGACACATTTACATCAACATGTTCAGTGAAGTGGCTTTTTTATTTTTATATCCCACTAATTAACTGCAGTCGGTGAAGCCTTCAAACAGATAGAGCAGATGTACATTTCAACCTTTGCTGTAAAATCATTTCTGTTTAACTGACAGTTTCAGGTGTTTTGATGTAAAATGTATCAAGCTAACTATTTCATTCTTTAAAGAGGTCAGATGTTGTATAAATGAGATGCAATATAAGACACACTTCTATTGTTCCTGCAGTGAAAGCAGTGAAAGCACAGAGTGTGGGAAACCAGAGGAACCTCACTCACAGAGTCCTGTGGGACAATAGATCCAGACCTTTGCCCTCAAGAAATTAAAAGGGATGCAGGCGAAGAAGTTTTCATTTTTGGAGCCAGTTTCAAATCATAGACTGTGCTTTTTTTTTTTTCCAATGTGAAAATCACTTTTACCAATTTGACATGTATTTTAATTTTCTGAAGTTGCAGTTTTGAAAAGTCATTATTTATGTTTCTGTAAGTTAGGTCAAATGTGAAAGCACATTTTTAATTAGAATTTATAATGAATGATGTTTAGATTGTTTAGTTTAAATAACATTTCAGGATTACATACTTACACGATAATATTATGCAATTGAAAACCAAATGCTGGAAAAAAAGAACATTATTTGTATTGATACCACACAGGTCAGTGTTTTCATCAGACTAAATATGACCACAGCCAATAGTCACATGTTGTCCTCGTTGTGTATTGGTTATAATTACTATGAAGGTTTTTAAAATGGCATTGCTGATTTCTTCACTGATTTCCATTTACCCAACATTGACTTCATATATATTTTTAATAAAATACTGTTGAGCTTTTCACTGTGTCAGATCCCGGCTCATAGAATGTGACAGAAAGGGGGAGACCAAGTAGATTAAAGTGCCAAAAAGATGTTTTATTATTAAAGAAACTATGAACAACATATCTATTTACAGAACATGAATGTGATAATTGTGGCATCAGTGATGAGTGGAATGCATGGATGAGTGAGAAACTTATCAATGAAGGTTGGCAGCAACTCAGGACAGCAAACAAACCCAAACCAGGAGATGTGGAGCCTAGGAGACAGACAGACAATGAGACAAGGGTGATGTACCGTGGTATGTAGCTTAGGCTGAGGCCTACACAGGTGTCAGCCCATTACCTCCCACACTGCCAGCTCCTGCAGGAAGCAACCAATGAAGCCAAAGCAGGCAGAAAGGGAGGGGTCGTAATAACTGTAAAATTGAAAAGACAATAAATTACATCATGTGTGAATGACACAATCCTGAAGTGTCAATTTGGACTTTGGCACATGTCTAAATTTCTTTCAATGGACCAAATGTGGGAAAACTCTGGAGAACAGAGTTTAGCATGATTAGCATCCTCAACTCCACCAGCAGCAACAGACTATTCCCCAAAGGGATTTGGCACACTTCAGGAAACAGCTGCCTCCGACACTCATCTCATCACTCATCTACCTCCAGATGGTTGGTGACGCCAGGCTCTGTTTCTACTTCAACACACGTCCAATATCGGTCACAAAAGCTCCATTCAAAGTCCTTTTGTTGTTCATTGACCACAGCATTCAGGGAGTCAGTGTGGGAAACTGAGACCAACTTTCTACCCACACTGACTACAAGGCACAAGCCAGAAGACTGTGTAACATCTGGACAGCAGAATGATCATTGTTCTCAAGGTTTTTAGAATATCTTTTAAATACATCATGGAAATAACATGCGTAATATCTGATTACAAATAGTGATAGTTGTAAGTATGTTCAACAAAACAGTGGTTGAATTTTAAGAAATGAAAAATTTGACTTAATTGTCAAGACAAAATGAAGGAAACTTGCATTTGGACTTGGTAGATTTTAGGTTGTTTAATTTAGCTACATGGAACATGCAAAGTGTTTTTTACTATAAAAGCAATTAACTGTCTCCTATGTGTGTGATGGTGGTGCCAGCGAGTGCTCAGTCAATATCATTGATCCCAGCATCAGGCAGCAGATCTGCTCTCTCTACAGGGTCACCACTTTCCCAGAATCACTGAAGATTCAAGAATATGTCAATATCCTTGATGAGACTGTTTTTGTTCATGCTAACATTATATTGCAGGACAAGTGTATTAATGAATTTGTTCTTTTTTCTGCAGCTCAGAAAGCGAATCAACAGCAGCACTGCTTTTATCTTGTATTGTTTTTGTATTATTGTCTCTTGGGTATTTTTGTCTTTACACTTGGTTAAAGCACTTTGTAACTTGTTTTTGAAAAGTGCTCTACAAATAAAGATTATTATTATTATTATTATTGAGCAGCTCAAGTCTCTCCTGGGTCCAGAGTTCCTCAAACAGCAGCCAGACTCCAAGCTGGAGAAAGCAGACATCCTGGAGATGACAGTTTGTGTCCTGAGACGACTGCAGCAGCAGAATCAAGATATGGACTCTGTCAATTAGGGCTACTCCAGCTGTGTCCAAGAAGGGAGGCTGACTTCTCTCTTCTGAGCTCCACAGTCCAGACCAGCATCACCAAAGAGAAGAGTCTGGCCAGGAGCGCCCCCTGGAGGCCGTGGTGGACACCTACAGACTGGAGTTCGTACCAGACAAACTGAGATGACCACATTGGTCAAAGATTACTGAACTGAATTCTTTGAAATTTTATGGACTTGTTCTTCTGTATGTACAGAAGCTGCATTCTGTGTTTTTTCTTTGCGCAATATGACGTTTCCTAAGGAAATGACAGCAGCAATATTTTTCAAGTTTAGAAAGAGAACGTCATGCATGTTGCATGAACCAAATCTGATTGCATCAGCAATTATTATTATACTATTATACTACTATGTGTATATATGGAAACATATATTATGTTTGATTGGTATTAATCATATTGACCAGAAAACATGAACTGTCCATTTTATGGACATATTGTCATAATAGACTTTACTTCACTTAAATCTCTCATGTGTTGGTACAATATAATATTTGTTACATCTTGAAAGGTATTGATGATTATGTGATTATTGACAAATCATCTTTTTTAATATCAATATGTTGTTCCTATTACTGTCAAGGGTTTGTTTAATGTCACACTGTCTCTGTCCGGTTTCTTTACATCTTGAGAATTAGTTGAAGTTAATTTCTTATTAAGAAGATCAGTTTTTACTTTTTCTCTTTTATTCACTAAGTGAAAATATTTTAATCCATTTGGGAACAAAATCTCAAAGGACAGTGGTACTGTGTTCTCAAAGATTGTAAATCA
Organism: Micropterus salmoides; assembly: GCF_014851395.1. Classification (NCBI taxonomy): domain Eukaryota; kingdom Metazoa; phylum Chordata; class Actinopteri; order Centrarchiformes; family Centrarchidae; genus Micropterus; species Micropterus salmoides. The sequence continues at coordinate 10,564,739 of NW_024043372.1, forward strand.
TTGTCTTTCATAAAGACAGCTGTTCTTTACTCTCTCTGAGAGTGTGTGTTGTAGGAATCTACAAGTTGTTGTTGAGATGTATCATCACCTCTAGTTTTCTTACAATTTTCAGTTCAATTCAGTTCAGCTTTATTGGCATAAATGTAAAACAACTATATTGCCAAAGCTACAAAGGAATTACAAAAGAACAATTCTTTTCATACATTTCATTAAATAAGTAAATAAAACAGTAAAAGTGTGTGTTTGTGTTTTTCTTCATGTGGCTCATTGTGTCTTATTGAATAAACACACACTGCCAGCTGAAATGTTTCTCTTTTCATGTCCTTGTGTCTCATGGTTACCCTCTTTATAACAATGAAAGAAATCAATGTTCCAATCTTCAATTGCAAAAATATATTATTATTAAATTCAATACACATTAATTGTTTGTGCATGAGTTACCTAGACAGCAAGTTATGACCCAGTTCTATCAAGATGTTTGATGAAATGTGTGCTTAAGTGAATAAAGTTAGAATGTTTCTTCAACTGTAGAACAAGTTCACTGCCATTAAAAAAACAACATAAACTGTAAATATAACCAATATGCACTAAGGTCAACATGTGACACTTAGCTTGGTTCATATTCAGACACTGACCTGTGTGTTATCAATATTAAACAATGTTCCCCAATTTAATTTTGTTAACGAAGAATTTCACATGTGTGTGTGTCCCTGCGATGGATTGGTGACCTGTCCAGGGTGTACCCCGCCTTTCACCCTATGTCAGCTGGGATTGGCTCCAGCCCCCCGCAACCCTGTATGCAGGATAAGCGGTTGATGATGGATGGATGGATAAATTTTAAATAATAATAATGATAATAATAATAATAATAATAATAATAATAATAATAATAATAATAATAATAATAATAATAATAATAATCTTTATTTGTAGAGCACTTTTCAAAAACAAGTTACAAAGTGCTTTAACAAGTGTAAAGACAATAATACCCAAGAGACAATAATACAAAAACAATACAAGATAAAAGCATGAAAACATTGAAAAGACTAAAATACACATTTAAGATAAATATAAAATTAGTAAAATACAATAAAATAAAAGGGATAAAATAAAGTCAAATAAGATCGGGAAAGGCTCTCCTATAAAAATATGTTTTAAGAAGGGACTTAAAAGAGTTCACTGACTCAGCCGACCTGATTTCCTCGGGCAGGCTGTTCCAGAGCCTCGGGGCCCTGACAGCAAACGATCTGTCCCATTTAGTCTTCAGTTGAGACTCTGGAACAGACAGCAGACCTCTGCCCGAGGAACTCAAGGTACGTGCTGGTGTGTATGGGACTAAAAGTTCAGAAATATAACAAGGCGAGAGGCCATGAAGAGCTTTAAAAGTAATCAATAGAATTTTAAAGTCAATTCTAAAACATACTGGGAGCCAGTGTAATGAAACTAAAATAGGAGTAATGTGGTCATATTTCTTTGTTCTGGTTAAAAGCCCGGCAGCTGAGTTCTGGACAGTCTGGAGTCGATCAATAGATTTTTGGGTTAAACAGGTGAAAAGGCTGTTGCAATATTCCAGGCGTGATGAGATGAAGGCGTGTAAAATGGTCTCGGTGTCCTTAAAAGTTAACACAAGTTGATAAAAACATGATTGAACAAGCTTTGTGGTGTGCTGCTCGAAATTTTAATTACTATCAAACCAAACACCAAGGTTCTTTGCCACAGGCTTAATGTGATTTACTAGGGAACCAGCAGATGGCAGTATTTGATTTGCCATCTGCTGGGACCCAATGACCAGGATTTCTGTTTTGTCTGAGTTCAGCTGGAGGAAATTATTTGACATCCATTTTTTAACTTCACAAAGGCAGTTGTTAAGTGAACTCAGCATTCCAGGGTCTGTGGATCTGACGGGCAAGTATATTTCTGTGTCATCAGCATAAATATGAAAAGAAATGCCATGTTTATGGATAATATGTGGGGGAAAGGGGAAGCAGATACAAGGAAAACAAAATGGGTCCTAAGACCGACCCCTGAGGCACACCATATTTAACTGGACAGAACGAAGAGACATAGTTGTTTACAGACATGCAAAACTTCCTATTTGACAGGTAGGATGAAAACCATTCTAGGGCAGTACCAGAGATCCCCACCCAGTGCCTCAGTCTGTCTAACATGATGTTGTGATCAATGGTGTCAAAAGCAGCGCTAAGGTCCAGGAGTACCAGGACTGAGCACATGCCTTCATCAGCAGACATTAAAAGGTCATTGGTGACTTTAAGCAGGGCAGTCTCAGTGCTGTGGTACTTCCTGAAACCAGATGGGTTAGGGTTAAAATTTTGTTATTTTCCAGTACAGTGAGCAGCTGTTTGGACACAATTCTTTCTAGAATCTTTGGAATAAAAGGCAGTTTTGAAATTAGTCTAAAATTATGTGGGAGGGAGGGATCTAAACCAGGTTTCTTTAAAAGTGGGTTCATGCAAGCCGTTTTAAAATAATCAGGGACGCAACCAGTAGATAGGAAGCTGTTGAAAACAGAGATCAAATGGGGCCCAACAGAATCTATTACTTTCAGTAAAAATTTTGTAGGTATTACATCAAGTGGGCTGGAGGACACTCTCATTTGTGATACTGTTTTTAAAAGCTCAGACAAGTCGATGGGATAAAACAGTTAAAACTCAGACAAGTCGATAGGATAAAACAGTTAAAACTCTCTTGTTGCTGGTGAGGAACCTCTGAGTAAGAGGCCGCGGGGGTAATAGAGGCTCTGATTGACACCATCTTATTGGTAAAATAAGATAAAAACAATTCACAGTCATCATTACTTCCAGCTGAGGCACAAGGAGGGGTTGGGTTTACCAGCTGATCCACAGTCTTAAACAGAAACCTGGGATTGTGTTTATGTGTAGTAATGAGTTCAGAAAAATAGTGTGTTCTCGCATCCTTAACCATGTTATTGTAGTTAATTAATAAATCCTTCAGACTGAGGTAATGGACTTGGAGACTGGATTTTTTCCATCTGCGCTCTGCTTTCCTGCATTCCCTTTTTAGGCTGCGAATGCTGTCATTTATCCAGGGTTGCTTACTCGCTTTAGATGTAGGCCTAACCTTTAGAGGAGCAGTAATATTTAGTGACGACAAGCAGATATGATTGAAGTGATCGACCAGATTGTTGGTGTTGAAATAAGACAGGTGTTGGCTTTGGCTCTGAAAAAATGCGCAAAAGTTTCAAACACTTTGTTCATTAAAGATGCGAGAACACACGGAGCTTGGTGAGGCGGCATGAGTAACAGGCGAATCGCAGCTAAAAACAATACATCTGTGGTCAGATATGGTCATGTCCACTAATTCCACAGAGGAAATGCTGACACCCAGGGTAAAAACCAAGTCCAGTGTATGACCACGGTTATGTGTTTGCCCTTTGACATGTTGTTTGAAGTTAAAAGAAGTGGCCATATTTAAAAAGTTAGTTGCATTAACATTGGTGGGCTCATCAACATGAATATTAAAATCGCCACAAAGAACAATTCTGTCATAATTTAAAACCAGAGTAGATATAAATTCAGGAAGTTCTGATAAAATTCCTCCAGGCAGTTTTGGGGGGCGATAAATTATAACAAGTATGATAGGTTGCAGCCCTCCAACTTTTAGAGCGTGAACTTCAAAGGAGTTAAATTCATCACAGCGTACTTGATGACATTTAAAATTTTTCCTATACACGCTCACTAGCCCACCACCACGACCACTGACCCTCAGGTTGACTAAAACAATCATATTGAGGCGGACACAGTTCAGCTAGCTGGCTATAGTCATTCATTTGCAACCAGGATTCAGTTAAAAACATAAAATCTAGATTTGCAGACAAGATAAAATCATTTAAGATAAGAGTCTTACTTGACAGAGATCTCACATTGAAGAGAGCCATTTTAAATGAGTTTGTTCTGGGTGCTGGAGTTGGTGCAGTTGTCCTAATCCTTAAGATATTACTAATATTTCTGTGTGGGATGTGCACATTTCGGTTTACTGGTCTATGCGTGATGATGACAGGAATAGAAGTCTGTGGAACAGCGCTGGGAGCAGACGGCTTTACATGCGAGCAGGTGGAGACAGTTGTTAGTGGCAGTGAGCCAGAGATCTGTTCTGTGAGCGGTGGTGTGTCCAGGTGTGCTGCATGAATGATTAGTCATTCACATAAGTCACGTGTGGACCGCACCACATGCTGTATGTGAGCAGCTAACATTTCTGAGCCCAGTTTGTTTGGGTGAAGTCCGTCTTTCTTAAATTCTTTGCCAGAAAATATTAAAATTATCCGCATAACACACGGTGAGTCGTGGAGGCCAAGGAGTCTACTGAAGCGGCCAGCACCGCGACCAACTGTGGGAATGGGACCAGAGATAAAAACGGACTTTCCACACTGCTTTAAAAAGTTAAAAAGTTAAAATCTGATTTTGTCAGCTCAGACTGCTGAAGAGCTGTGTCATTTGTTCCGACATGGACTATCACTCTTGTGATGGAGGACGGGAGCGATGGCATCAGGTCCTGGAGTTTTTTTTAAATGTCAGCCGTGGTGGCACCGGGGAAGCAGTGAGTTGTAGCGTTAAAATAACAATCCATCTTCTCATTTGACTGAACTGACGGAAAAATATATAATGACTTATCAAAGCTGCATCTTCAGGAAGTAAAATATGTCAAACTGGTGATGTTGATTTTCATCACTTGAAAAAAGAGTCTATGATTTGAAACTGGCTCCAAAAATGAAAACTTCTTCGCCTGCATCCCTTTTAATGTCTTGATGGCAAAGGTCTGGATCTATTGTCCCACAGGGCTCTGTGAGTGAGGTTCCTCTGGTTTCCCACACTCTGTCCTTTCATTCCTTTCACTGCAGGAACAATAGAAGTGTGTCTTATATTGCATCTCATTAAATACAATGTTTGACCTCTTTAAAGAAGGAAGTGGTTAACTTTAAACTTTTTACATTAAAACACCTGAAACTGACAGTTAAACAGAAAATTTTTTGAAGCAAAAGTTGGAATGTACATTTGCTCTATTGGTTTGAAGACGTGACCTACTGCATTTAAATTGAGTGACATTAAATTGACAAAGCCATCAAACATCTTGATGGAACTGAGTCATAATTTTAGGTAAAAAAATACTTTGAATTTTATTTTAAAATTTTGCCATTGAACATTGATTTAATTCATTTGAAATTACTTTAGAAAGTCTTTCTTTCATCATTATAAAGAGGATAACCATGAGACACAACAACACGAGAACAGAAATATTTCAGCTGGCAGTGTTTGTTTATTCAACAAGGCACAATGAGCCACATGAAGTGAGAAAACTTCAACTAGAGGTGATGATACATCACAACAACAACTTTTAGATTTCTACAAGACACATTGTACTCAGAGAGAGTAAAGGAACAGCTGTCTTTATAAAAGACAATGATTTACAATATTTGAGGACACAGTACTCACTGTCCTTTGAGAATTCTTTCCCAAATGGATTCAAACATTTTCACTTAGTGAACAAAAGATAAAGAAGTAAAAAGTGATCTTACAACAGATCACATTGTTCTTAATAACATTTAACTTCAACTGATTCTCAAGATGTAAAGATTATATTGTCACTGGAAAACTGTGACAGTGTGAAGTGAAACAGACCCTTTACAGTAAAAGGATAAACATATTGATCTGAAAACAGATCGTTTTTCAATGATCACAAAGTGGGGGGAAGTTCATGACAAAACATTCATCAAAAGGACAGTTAAGATTTTTGATTAATTCAAAATCATCAAAACCTTTCAAGGTGTAACAAATATCACCATTGCATTATATTGTAAAAACACATGATGAAGTGAAGCATAAAAGTATCACAGGAAAATTGGGACCTTAAGCAAATCTTTTGGAAAAAAGGATCAACATTTGGATCTTCCAACAGATTAGTTTTGCGTTTTCAGAGAGATTTAAGTGAAGTAAAGTCCATTATGACAATATGTCTATAAAAGGACAGTTCAAATTGTCTGATCAATACCAATAAAACATATAATATGTTTTAATAGCATTATTTACCACCAATACAGTTAAGTATAATAATGATTGCTGATGAGATCAGATTTGATTCATGCAACATGCACGACAAGATGTTCTCTTTCTAAACTTGAAAGATAATGTTGCTGACATTTAGGAAATGTCATCTTGCACAAAGAAAAAACACAAAATGCAGCTTCTGTACATACAGAAGAACAAGTCCATAAAATTTCAAAGAATTCAGTTCAGTAATCTTTGACCAATGTGGTCATCTCAGTTTGTCTGGTAATAACTCCAGTCTGTAGGTGTCTACCACGGCCTCCAGGGGGCGCTCCTGGCAAGACTCTTCTCTTTGGTGATGCTGGTCTGGATTGTGGAGCTCAGAAGAGAGAAGTCAGCCTCTCTAAGCTTCTTATCAGAGGAAGACTGCAGCTTGTTGAAGTGGTTCACAAGTCTTCTCTGGGACTGTGTCTCCCCCTCCTCTTTAGACAGGAAGTGGTCCACCTTTTGGACACACCTGGAGTAGCCCTGATCGACAGCTGCTGAGTCCACTGCATGATTCTGCTGCTGCAGTCGTCTCAGGACACAAACTGTCATCTCCAGGATGTCTGCTTTCTCCAGCTTGGAGTCTGGCTGCTGTCTGAGGAACTCTGGACCCAGGAGAGACTTGAGCTGCTCAATGCTGCTGTTGATTCTTTCTCTGCGTAACTTCTCCACCAGAGGCTTTCTGAGCTGCAGAAACAAAGAACAAAGTCATTAATACACTTGTTCTGCAGTATAATGTTAGCATGAACAAAAACAGTCTCTCATGAATAATGTTTAGTCTCCTTGAATCTTCAGTTTACCTTGTGGGTCAGAGTCAGGTGCTCCTGAGAATCGGTCATTGCTGCAATGATTGTAGGTGCCATGGCTGGATCTCTGTGCTGTAGAGGTCTCTGTTGAGAGAATCTGATCTCTGCTGGCTTCATCCCTCCTATTTATAGTCCCACATCTCCATATGAATGTGTGGGTTTGGGTCTGGTTAGGGTTTCTCGCAGTCTCAGCCAATCAGAGAGCTTGGTGAGACAATCAGGCATGTGGAGCAGCAGCACGCTGAATGCTGTTATTGCCTGGGGCACAATAATTAGAGCTCAGGGGAACAGGTGGTGGACTGGGGAGGGGAGGGGTGGACTGAACTATGTGGATTTTTTATTGCTCTTTTATTCAGCCAATAAAAGATTCATAATTCAGTTAGATATGCTCTTTAGTTCATTGACTTGATATATTTTTATTCCATTTTACTAAATCAAAAAGTAATATTTTCCAAACTGTAATCAGATGTTAGTGATGCACATTCAGGCACTTAATACTCAACATAATTATCATGCTGCTTTCCAGATGTAGCAGAGTCATTTGACACGTGCCTTGTTGTCAGTGTGAGTAACAAGTTGAGCTCAGTTTCCCACACTGACTACTTGAATGGTGTGGTCAATGAACCACAAAGGGACTTCTGTGACAGATGCTGGCTGTGTGTTGTAATTGAAACAGACATCACCAGCCATCTGGAGGGAAAGGACACCATTGGCTGGCTCTGATAGTATTTAAAAACGAAGAATTTGATGAACAGTGTATCATAAAATATCCTGAAGTGTGCCAAATCCATTAAACTCTGCTCTCCAGAGCTTTCCCACACTCCGTCCATTAGCAGGAAAAAGACATGTGCCTCTCAACAAACAGACTTTTTGAGGATCCTGCTGTTTGGCACAAATATTGTGGGCACCCACTTAACAAACCAATTAATGCTACCCATTAAAGTTAGGAGGGACACTTAAGTAGGCTATATAGTGAAAGTTACATTATTTGTTGCAAATTTTAGACACGTAGATAAGTAATTAATATTGTAAAATTTTATATCTCATTTTTTTGTACTCGGTTGGGGGCAAAACATCAGGGAAGATTGTATGAATATGCTACATTCCACTCAGGTAATAAATGAGACAGGAATGGATATTGGATAGAATTTTACTTCTGAAAATTGACATAAACTGCTAACCTAAAAAAATAACCCTAAAATGGTCTTAAGTTATTTAGCAAAGGTCAGGTTTGCTCTCAATGTCCTTTCAGGTCTAGTGGTCTGATAGATATTTCTCTGTGTTAACCAGCCTCTTAGCATATGAACTGTGTGCAGTAGTTTTCTGTTTCAGCTGTTTGCTGCTCAAAGCCTGATCATCACATGGTTATAATTCTGAGAAACACAGTGTTGAAGGAATTAACCAAATTCTTATGTTTAAATATGTTAAAGATTTTAACGAAGATTTTAAAGTGACAGACACTTTTTCAAACTCTGTGCTAAAAAGATGGGCTTTCATTCAATGAAGTGACAATATTCTGAAAAATTGTGCTGATTTATATCAGAGGAACAGTGACAACCAAATGTACAATTTAAAATGAGTTCCAATATTGAGAGCCACTCTCCCTTTTGATCTCTGTCTCTTCAGGGCAAAGGTCTGGATCTATTGTCCCACAGGACCCTGTGAGTGAGTTTCCTCTGGTTTCCCACACTCTGTGCTTTCACTGCTTTCACGCAGAAAAATCAGAAGTGTGTCTTATATTGCATCTCATTAAATACAATGTCTAAACTATTTAAAGACCGAAATATTTGAATCTTTATATATTTAAACACTTGAAACTGAGTGTAATACAAAAACTATGCGGCAGCAAAATTGTCTTTGAGTTGGAAAATGTTCTCATTTGGTTAGATGACTTGTGGCATATCTGAAACAGTGCCGTAGCGTTGATATTTCCTCATCATGAGGGAGAAGTTAAAGGAGTTAATTGTCCATTCTGAGCTTAACAGAACTATCTGTTGATGTTTTTTTTTTTTTTTTGGTTTATTTTTATTAGGGACCGATACATGTAACATAGATAAACTGAAAACAGCAATCCAGTGTGTGTACCACAGTGTTTTAGCAATTGCTAATTTACGACACCTGTCCCTAGAAGGGCTTTTAAAGAAATAAAACATTAAAACAGTTCTGTTCTGTTCTGAAACTGGTGTTGGCAAATGCACGGGTCCATGCGTTCCCCGATGTTTAAGCTAATCATCTGGGAGCACAATGAAGCTTTTGTACAGTACTGGTAATTTTTCCTATGGTTTCCATTAAACTCGAAATTGACTTTATATATTTTGATATTGAATCTGGTTGAGCTTTTCACTGTAAAATTAAAGCAAAGACAATTAATGACCTCCATGTGTGAAAAACAGAATCCCAAAGGGGCCATGTGGATTTAGACGCATTCCTAAGGTTGTGTGGGAAAACTCTGGAGAGCAGAGTTTAGCATGATTAGCATCCTCAACCCCACCAGCAGCAGACTGTTCTCCAAAGGGATTTGGCACACTTCAGGAAACAGCTGCCTCAACCTCCCACACTCATCTGTAGAGCTCAATGTTTTATCCAGTTGCCGATACAAAGGCACAATTATGTTAAAAATATGCGACAATGATTGGAAGCTGACAAAATTGATTTGTCAATCAATTGAGTTGATTCTTTACGATGAAATTTCCACAATAATTTCAAACTGTACAAACTGTCAGAACCAGCCAATGACGTCCTTTCCCTCCAGATGCTTGGTGACGTCAGGCTCTGGTTCTACTTCAACACACGTCCAGTATCAGTCACAAAAGCTCCATTCAAAGTCCTTCAGCTGTTCATTGACCACAGCATTCAGGGAGTCAGTGTGGGAAACTGAAACCAACTTTCTACCCACACTGACTACAAGGCACAAGCCAGATGAATCTGCAACATCTGGACATCAGAATGATCAACAGTTTTTTAGAATATCTTTTAAATACATCATGGAAATGCCGCTCTTATTAATAGCGGATAAAGAATGTTCACTAAAACAAAAGATTAAATTGCAAGAAATTAAAAATTTGACTGAATTATCAAGACAAAATGGAGGAAAATTGTATTTTTTGGACTAGATTTTACGTTGAGAAAAAAAAAATTCTGAAAAAATTTTATTTAGCTACATGGAACATACAAAGTGTTTTTTTTACCATAGAAGCAATAAATTGTCAGTGTCCCACATGTGTTGAGATGATCAGTGTGTGCTCAGTCAAAGTCATTGATCCCAGCATCAGGCAGCAGATCTGCTCTCTCAACAGGGTCACCACTTTCCCAGAATCACACAGAGCTCTCTGAGTTGCTCTCCATCTCCCCCCAGTCGTCCACCTGTTCCCCTGAAATCTAACCATTGTCCCCCAGGCAATAACAGCATTCAGCGTGCTACTTCTCCACATGCCTGATTGTCTCATTAAGATTTCTGATTGGCTGAGATTGTGAGAAACTCCAACTAGACCCAAACCCACACATTCATATGGAGATGTGGGACTTTAAATAGGAGGGATGAAGCCAGCAGAGATCAGATTCTCTCAGCAGAGACCTCTACAGCACAGAGATCCAACCATGGCACCTACAATCACTGCAGCAATGACCGATTCTCAGGAGCATCTGACTCTGACCCACAAGGTAAACTGAAGATTCAAGTAGACTAAATGTAATTCATGAGATCTTGTCTTTGTTCATGCTAAAATTAAACTGCAGAATAAGTGTATTAATGACTTTGTTCTTATTTCTGCAGCTTAGAAAGCCTCTGGACTCCAAGCTGGAGAAAGCAGACATCCTGGAGATGACAGTTTGTGTCCTGAGACGACTGCAGTAGCAGAATAAAGCTGTGGACTCAGCAGCTGTCGATCAGGGCTACTCCAGCTGTGTCCAGGAGGTGAATCACTTCCTGTCTAAAGAGGAGGTTGAGACACAGTCCCAGAGAAGACTTGTGAACCACTTCAACAAGCAGCAGTCTCTGTCTGATAAGAAGCTGAGAGAGGCTGACTTCTCTCTTCTGAGCTCCACAGTCCAGACCAGCATCACCAAAGAGAAGAGTCTGGTCAGGAGCGCCCCCTGGAGGCCGTGGTAGACACCTACAGACTGGAGTTACCACCAGACAAACTGAGATGACCACATTGGTCAAAGATTACTGAACTGAATTCTTTGAAATTTTATGGACTTGTTCTTCTGTATGTACAGAAGCTGCATTTTGTTTTTTTTCTTTGGGCAAGATGACATTTCCTAAGGAAATGACAGCAACAATATCTTTCAAGTTTAGAAAGAGAACATCTTGTCATGCATTTTGCATGAACCAAATCTGATTGCATCAACAATTATTATTATACTTCACTGTACTTCCTGTGTTGGTAGTAATTAATGCTCTGGAAACATATATTATGTTTTGATTGGGACTGATCATGTTGTTCAGAAAACTTTGACGGACCTTGTTATGGACATTTTGTCATAATGGATTTCAGTTAAATCTTTCTGATAACTCAAAACTGATCTGTTGTAAGATCCAAATAATTATCCTTTTTTCTTAAAGGTTTGCTTAAGGTCTCAATTTCCCTGTGATACTTTTATGCTTCACTGCATCATGTGTTGGTATAATATAATAATATTTGTTATATTGAATTGATCAAACATCTTATCTGTCTTTCTGACATTTTGTCATGGACCTCCCCTCACTGTAGGTGATTTTTGACAAATGATCTGTTTTCAGATCAATATGTTTATCCTTTTATTGTTGAAGGTTTGTTTAATCTCACACTGCCACAGTTTTCCAGTGACAATGTAATTTCTTTAATTTTGAAAATCAATTAAGTTAATTCGTTATTAAGAACAATGTGACCTGTTGTAAGGTCAGTTTTTACTGTTTTTTATTGTGTTCACTAAATACAACAATTTGAATCCTGTTGGGAGAAAAATCTCAAAGGACAGTGAGTACTGTGTCCTCAAATATTGTAAATCATTGTTTATAAAGATAGCTGTTCCTTTACTCTCTCTGAGTACAGTGTGTCTTATGGAAAGTTGTTGTTGTGATGTATCATCACCTCTAGTTGAAGTTTTCTCACTTCATGTGGGTCATTGTGCCTTGTTGAATAAACAAACACTGCCAGCTGCAAATTTTGTGTTCTCATGTTTTTGTGTCTCATGGTTACCTTCTTCATACTGATAAAAGAAGGACGTTGTAATGTAATTTCAAATGAATCATATCAATGTTCCAACCTTGAATTGCAAAATTTTAAAATTAAATTCAATGCATATTTATTGTTTGTGCATACGTTACCTAAACAGCAAATTATGACCCAGTTCCATCAAGATGTTTGATGAAGAGGAAATATCAATGCTACATCACTGTTTCTTACCTGCAGTAGCTCAAGTCATCAAAAACGAAATGAGAACATTTTCCAACTCAAAGACAATTTTGCTGCCTCATAGTTTTTGCATTATATTTATCTAATATAGAAAAGATGAAAATATTTCTGTCTTTAAATAGTTCAGACATTGTATTTAATGAGATGCAATATAAGACACACTTCTATTGTTCCTGCAGTGAAAGCAGTGAGAGCACAGAGTGTGGGAAACCAGAGGAACCTCACTCACATGGTCCTGTGGGACAATAGATCCAGACCTTTGCCCTGAAGAGACAGAGATCAAAAGGGAGAGTGGCTCTCAATATTGGAACTCATTTTACATTTGGTTGTCACTGTTCCTCTGATGTAAATCAGCAGCACAACTTTTCAGAATATTGTCATTTCATTGAGTGAGAGCGCATATTTTTAGCACAGAGTTTGAAAAAGTTTCTGTCTCTAGTACTATATAAGTTAAAATCTTTAACAGATTTACACATACAAATATGGTTAATTCATTCAACACTGTGTTTCTCAGAATTATAAACATTTGATAATCAGGCTTTGAGCAGCAAACAGCTGAAACAGAAACTATTGCACACAGATCATTTGCTAAAAGGCTGGTTAACATAAAGAAATATCTATCAGACCACAAGACCTTAAATGACATTGAACGCAAGCCTGAACATTACTGGATAACTTAAGACCATTTTTAAGGGGTTTTTTTTAGGTTAGCAGGTAATGTCAATTTTCAGAAGTAGGGTTATGTCCAATATCCATTTCCTGTCTCATTAATCATTATATGAGTGGAATGTAATTGCATATTCATACAATCTTCCCTGATGATTTGCCCCCAACTCAGTACAAAAACATGAGATTTGCAATTAAGAAATTTACACTATTAATTACTTATCTACATGTCTAATATTTGCGACAAATAATGTAACTTTCACATCATATTTAAGTGTCCTTCCTAACTACAATGGGAAGCGTTAAATAGTTTGTTAGTGCCCACAATGTTTGTGCCAAACAGCAGGATCCTCAAAAAGTCAGTTTGTTGAGAGGCACATGTCTTTTTCCTGCTAATGGACGGAATTTGGGAACGCTTTGGAGTGCAGAGTTTAATGTGACTGACACCCATCACACCAGCAGCAAGCGATTCTCCAAAGGGATTTGACACACTTCAGGATACATCTCCCCCCCAAGGAAACCTCCCACACTCATGTGTAGAGCTGAAATTTCAATCCAGTTGATGGTAATGAGACGTGAATATGACTGGAGGGGAGGTGCACAATATATGACTGATTAGACACTGAAAAACGTATGAGATGATAAATCATTTTGGTGATTTTTTTTGATACATTGTTCACCAAAATGTTTGTTTTTACAAACTATCTGTGCCAGCCAATGGCGTCCTTTCCCTCCAGATGGCTGGTGATGTCAGGCTCTGTTTCAATTACAACACACAGCCAGCATCTGTCACAGAAGTCCCTTTGTGGTTCATTGACCACACCATTCAGGGAGTCAGTGTGGGAAACTGAGCTCAACTTGTTACTCACACTGACAACAAGGCACGTGTCAAATGACTCTGCTACATCTGGAAAGCAGCATGATAATTATGTTGAGTATTAAGTGCCTGAATGTGCATCACTAACATCTGATTACAGTTTGGAAATTATTACTTTTTTGATTGAGCAAAACTGAAGTGAAAGTTATTAAGTTAATAAACTAAAGGTCATATCTAACTGAATTATGAATTTAAAATAGATGTGACCTGCTACATTTCAGGTATTGGCTAAATAAAAGACCAAGCAAAAATAATTCCACTTAGTTTTAATATTTATTTAATATGTAATTTCTAAATCAGAAATTTTATACCTTCAATTGTGTGATGGGATGATCAGCGTGTACTCAGTCAAAGTCATGGATAACAGCATCAGGCAGCAGATCTGCTCTCTCTACAGGGTCACCACTTTCCCAGATTCACACAGAGCTCTGTAATCCTCCTTCTATCACCCCCCCAGTCCACCACCTGTTCCCCTGAGATCTAATCATTGTCCCCCAGGCAGTAACAGCATTCAGCGTGCTGCTGCTCCACATGCCTGATTATCTCACCAAACTCTCTGATTGGCTAAGACTGTGAGAAACTCCAACCAGACCAAAACCCACACATTCATATGGAGATGCAGGACTATAAGAAGGAGGGATGAAGCCAGCAGAGATCAGATTCTCTCAACAGAGACCTCTACAGCACAGAGATCCAACCATGGCACCTACAATCACTGCAGCAATGACCGATTCTCAGGAGCATCTGACTCTGACCCACAAGGTAAACTGAAGATTCAAGGAGACTCAATATTTTATGAAATGTTGTCTTTTTATACTAACACTACACCTTGAATAAATTTATCAATGACATTGCTCTTTGTTTCTGCAGCTCAGAAAGCCTCTGGTGGAGAAGTTACGCAGAGAGAGAATCAACAGCAGCATTGAGCAGCTCAAGTCTCTCCTGGGTCCAGAGTTCCTCAAACAGCAGCCAGACTCCAAGCTGGAGAAAGCAGACATCCTGGAGATGACAGTTTGTGTCCTGAGACGACTGCAGCAGCAGAATCAAGCTGTGGACTCAGCAGCTGTCGATCAGGGCTACTCCAGGTGTGTCCAAGAGGTGGACCACTTCCTGTCCAAAGAGGAGGTGGAGACACAGTCCCAGAGAAGACTTGTGAACCACTTCAACAAGCTGCAGTCTTCCTCTGATAAGACGCTGAGAGAGGCTGACTTCTCTCTTCTGAGCTCCACAGTCCAGACCAGCATCACCAAAGAGAAGAGTCTGGCCAGGAGCGCCCCCTGGAGGCCGTGGTAGACACCTACAGACTGGAGTTAGTACCAGACAAACTGAGATGACCACATTGGTCAAAGATTACTGAACTGAATTCCTTGAATTTTTTCAGATTTGTTCTTCTGTATGTACAGAAGCTGCATTTTGTGTTTTTTCTTTGTGCACGATGACGTTTCCTAAGGAAATGACAATATCTTTCAAGTTTAGAAAGAGAAACATCTTGTCATGCATTTTGCACGAACCAAATCTGATTGCATCAGCAATTATTATTATACTTCACTGTACTTCATGTATTGGTAGTAATTAATGCCATGGTAACATTTTTATCTTCAAATTGTTATTGATCATAGTGATCAGACAATTTTAACTGTCTTTTTTATGGACATATTGTCATAATGGACTTTATTTCACTTAAATCTCTCTGATAACTCAAAACTGATCTGTTCTAAGATCCAAATGTTGATCCATCCATCCGACCATCGTAAACCGCTTATCCTGCATACAGGGTCGCGGGCAGCTGGGGCCAATCCCAGCTGACATCGGGTGAAAGGCAGGGTACACCCTGGACAAGTCGCCAGTTCAAAACGTTGAACCTTTTTTCTAGGTCAAAATTTTGCTGTGATACTTTTATGCTCCACTGTGTTGTGTGTTGGTATAATATAATGCAATGGTGATATTTGTTACATCTCGAAAGGTATTGATGATTTTAAATTGATCCAAAATTTTAACTGTCCTTTTGATGGACATAATGGACTTTCCCTTACTTTATGTGATTATTGATGAACAATCTGTTTTCAGATCAATATGTTTATCCTTTTATTGTTAAAGGCTTGTTCAATCTTACAGTGCCACAGTTTTCCAGTGGCAATGTATTTTTTTTATTAAGAACAATGTGACCTGTACTATTTTTGTCTTTTGTTCACTAAATGCAACAATTTGAATCCTGTTGGGAGAGAATTCTCAAAGGACAGTGAGTACTGTGTCCTCAAATATTGTAAATCATTGTCTTTTATAAAGACAGCTGTTCCTTTACTCTCTCTGAGTACAGTGTGTCATGTAGAAATCTACAAGTTGTGGTTGTGATGTATCATCACCTCTAGTTGAAGTTTTCTCACTTCATGTGGCTCATTGTGCTTTGTTGAATAAACAAACACTGCCAGCTGCAAATTTTGTGTTCTCATGTTTTTGTGTCTCATGGTTACCTTCTTCATACTGATAAAAGAAGGACGTTGTAATGTAATTTCAAATGAATCATATCAATGTTCCAACCTTGAATTGCAAAATTTTTAAATTAAATTGAATACACATTAATTGTTTGTGCATATGTTACCTAAACAGCAAATTATGACCCAGTTCCATCAAGATTTTTGATGAAGAGGAAATATCAATGCTACATCACTGTTTCTTACCTGCAGTAGCTCAAGTCATCAAAAACGAAATGAGAACATTTTCCAACTCAAAGACAATTTTGCTGCCTCATAGTTTTTGCATTATATTTATGTAATATAGAAAAGATGAAAATATTTCCGTCTTTAAATAGTTCAGACATTGTATTTAATGAGATGCAATATAAGACACACTTCTATTGTTCCTGCAGTGAAAGCAGTGAGAGCACAGAGTGTGGGAAACCAGAGGAACCTCACTCACATGGTCCTGTGGGACAATAGATCCAGACCTTTGCCCTGAAGAGATTAAAAGGGGCGCAGGCTAAGAAGTTGCAAATTTTGGAGCCAGTTTCAAATCATAGACTCTGCTCTTTTTTCAAGTGATGAAAATCAACATCACCAGTTTCACATATGTTATTTTCTGAAGTTGCAGCTTTGAAAAGTCATTGTATGAGTTTCCGTCAGTTCAGTTAAATGTGATAGTGGATTGTTACTTATAACTTATAAAGTATGATATTTGTTTGTTTAATTTAATTAAAAATTCAGGATTAGAACCATACGATTTTCTGAATTAACAAAATTATACTAGAAAAAGGGAACATTGTTTAATATTGATAACACAAAGGTCAGTGCTTTTATAAGAGTAAATATGAACTAAGCCAAGAGTCACATGGTGACTTTAGTTTGTTACATTTTATGTTGTTTTTTTAATGGCAGTGAACTTGTTCTACAGTTGAAGAAACATAAGCAGATTCTAATTTTATTCACTTAAGCACACATATCATGAGGGAGGAGTTAAAAGAGTTAATTGTCCATCCTGAGCTTAACAGAACTATCTGTTGCTGTTCTGAAACTGGTGCTGGAAAATACACGGGTCCATGCGTTCCCCGATGAGCTAATCATCTGGCAGACAATGACGCTTTTGTATAGTACTGGTCATTTTTCCTGTGGTTTCCATTACACCTGATATTGACTTTATGTATTTTTAAATTAAATCTGGTTGAACTTTTCAGTGTAAAAACAAAGCAAAGACAATTAATGACCTCCATGTGTGAAAAACAGAATCCTAAACGCATTCCTAAGGTTGTGTGGGAAAACTCTGGAGAGCAGAGTTTAGCATGATTAGCACCCTCAACCTCACCAGCAGCAGACTTTTCTTCAAAGAGATTTGGCACACTTCAGGAAACAGCTGCCTCAACCTCCCACCCTCATTCTGAGGTTTTATCCAGTTGCTGATACAAAGGCACAAATATAATTGGACGGCCACATGTACAACAATGATTGGAAGCTGACTAAATCATTTTCGAAATCAACTGAGCTGATTCTTTATGATGAAATGTCCATAATAATTTTACGCCGTACAAACTGTCAGAACCAGCCAATGGTGTTCTTTCCCTCCAGATGCTTGGTGACGTCAGGCTCTGGTTCTACTTCAACACACTTCCAGTATCAGTCACAAAAGCTCCATTCAAAGTCCTTCTGTTGTTCATTGACCACAGCATTCAGAGAGTCAGTGTGGGAAACTGAAACCAACTTTCTACCCACACTGACTACAAGGCACAAGCCAGAAGACTGTGTAACATCTTAACATCAGAATGATCGTTGTTCTCAAGTTTTTTTAGAATATCTTTTAAATACATCATGGGCATAATACTCTTGTTAGCTAATTTAAATGATTTACCCAAATACAGCATTTTCACTAAAACAAAAGGTTAAATTGTAAGAAATGAAAATTGACTGAATTATCAGACAAAATGAAGAAAATTGGCATTATTCGGACTTTAGGTTGTGGCCAAAACAGCATTTAGATTTTAAAAATTCAGAAATACTTTAATTTAGCTATATGGAACATACAAGTCCTTTTTTCACCATAGAAGCTAAACTGTCAGTGTCAATAATATCTGAGAAAAGTGATTTTCTAAAATAAAGTATGTTCAATAAAATAAAAGGTTGAATTTTAAGAAATGAAAAATCTAACTGAATTATCAACAAAAATGGAGGAAAATTGCATTAATTGCATGAGCTAGAGTTTAGGTTGTGGCTCAAATACAGCATTATAGCTAAATTTAAATAAATTACAAAAAAATGCTATGTGTCAAGTAGGCTATGAAGTCTTTACCCTAGATGCAATTAACTGCCAGTGTCCCACGTGTGTTGAGATGATCAGTGTGTGCTCAGTCAAAGTCATTGATCCCAGCATCAGGCAGCAGATCTGCTCTCTCTACAGGGTCACCACTTTCCCAGATTCACACAGAGCTCTCTGAGTCTCTCTCCATCACCCCCTAGTCCTCCACCTTTTCCCCTGAGATCTAATCATTGTCCCCCAGGCAATAACAGCATTCAACGTACTGCTGCTCCACATGCCTGATTGTCTCACTGAGCTCTCTGATTGGCTTAGACTGTGAGAAACTCCAGTCAGACCCAAACCCACACATTCATATGGAGATGTTGGTCTATAAGAAGGAGGGATGAAGCCAGCAGAGATCAGATTCTCTCAACAGAGACCTCTACAGCACAGAGATCCAACCATGGCACCTACAATCACTGCAGCAATGACCGTTTCTCAGGAGCATCTGACTCTGACCCACAAGGTAAACTGAAGATTCAAGGAGACTAAATGTAATTCATGAGAGACTGTTTTTGTTCATGCTAACATTATACTGCAGAATAAGTGTATTAATGACTTTGTTCTTCTTTCTCTAGTTCGAATCAACAGCAGCATTGAGAAGCTCAAGTCTCTCCTGGGTCCAGAGTTCCTCAAACAGCAGCCAGACTCCAAGCTGGAGAAACCAGACATCCTGGAGATGACAGTTTGTGTCCTGAGACGACTGCAACAGCAGAATCAAGCTGTGGACTCAGCAGCTGTCGATCAGGGCTACTCCAGCTGTGTCCAGGAGGTGAATCACTTCCTGTCTAAAGAGGAGGTGGAGACACAGTCCCAGAGAAGACTTGTGAACCACTTCAACAAGCTGCAGTCTTCCTCTGATAAGACGGTGAGAGAGGCTGACATCTCTCTTCTGAGCTCCACAGTCCAGACCAGCATTATCAAAGAGAAGAGTCTGGCCAGGAGCGCCCCCTGGAGGCCGTGGTAGACACCTACAGACTGGAGTTGGTACCAAACAAACTGAGATGACCACATTGGTCAAAGATTACTGAACTGAATTCTTTGAAATTTATGGACTTGTTCTTCTGTATGTACAGAAGCAGCATTTTGTGTTTTTTCTTTGTGCAAGATGTAATTTCCTAAGGAAGTTACAGCAACAATATCTTTCAAGTTTAGAAAGAGAACATCTTGTCATGCATGTTGCATGAACCAAATCTGATTGCATCAGCAATTATTATTATACTTCACTGTACTTCATGTATTGGTAGTAATTAATGCTCTGGAAACATGATATATTTTGATTGATTTTGATCATAGTGATCAGAAAACTGTAACTGACGTTGTTGTGTACATATTGTCATAATGGCAATAAATCTCTCTGGTAACTCAAAACTGATCTGTTCTAAGATCCAAATGTGTATCCTTTTTCTAAAAGTTATGCTTAAGGTCACAATTTTCCTGTGACAGATTTATAATTCACTATACATTATATATTGTTAAAATATAATGCAATGGTGATACTTGTTCCCTCTTGAAAGTTATTGATTCTTTTGAATTGATCTAAAATCTTAATTGTCCTTTTGATGGACATTTTATCATAAACTTCACTTCACCTTAGGTGAATTTTGAAAAATTATCTGTTTTAAGATCAATATGTTTATGTTTTTAAAGTAAAAGGTTTATTTAATGTCACATTGTCGCAATTTTCCAGTGACAATGTAATTTAAAACTTTGAGAATCAATTGAATTGAAAACTTATTAAGAGCAATGTGATCTGTTCTAAGGTCAGTTTTTATTTTTTGTTCTCTAAGTGCAAAAGTTTTAATCCATTCATAAAAAAAAAAATCTGTACTGTGTTGTCAAATATTGTAAATCATTGTCGTTTATAAAGACAGCTGTTCCTTTACTCTCTCTGAGTACAGTGTGTCTTGTAGGAATCTACAAGTTGTTGTTGTGATGTATCATCACCTCTAGTTGGAGTTGTCTCACTTCTTGTGTTGAATAAACAAACGCTGTCAGCTGAAATGTTTCTGTTGTCATGTCCTTGTGTTTATTTGGTACCCTCTTTATAATGGTGACAGAGAAACTCTCTAATTGATAGGTCTCCATCATTGTTCCAACCTTTGATTGGCACATTAAGATCAAATTCAGCTCATTCAGAAAATGCTTACACATAACCAACACATTTAAAGTAAAACTATGTATGACAAATTTAAATGTGATGAAAAGGGAATATCAAAGCTTTGTCACTGTTTCCAGTAAGTCAAGTCATCAAACCAAATGAGAATGTTTCTAACTCAAAGACAATTTTGCTGAAGCATCATTTTAGGGTAATTGTCAGTTTTAATGTAAAAAGTTTCAAGTTAACCATTTCCCTCTTTAAGTAGTTCAGACATTGTATTTAATGATGTGCATAATAAGACACACTTCTATTGTTCCTCCAGTGAAAGCAGTGAAAGGACAGAGTGTGGGAAACCAGGAGAAACTCACTCACAGAGCCCTGTGGGACAATAGATCCAGACCTTTGCCCTGAAGAGACAGATATCAAAAGGGAGAATGGCTCTCAAAATTGGAACTCATTTTAAATTAGACCTTTTGTTGTCACTGTTCCTCTGATATAAATCAGCAGCACAACGTTTAAGAATATTGTTATTGTAATACTGGTACAATTATTCTTTTCGTGCCCCATGTTATTTAGTATGTCGGTCATCTTATAACTACAGCATATAACTTACATACATTATGTCAGTCATGTTGAGATAATAACAGTATAAGTTTTGTGAAATGGGTATGCGACCTTCTTACTGGAACTACGTAGGTGGCAGCTTGTTCCTAGTTCCGTTTTTTTTGGCACATGTTTTTGTAGTTAGTGATTGCTCGCTGGCTCTGGTGTGAACTGGAAAAGTTCACCTGCATTGGAGTGAGAGCGTTCTGACTGTAACATGACATGTAATGTGTCCATCCTCCACAGTAAAGACAGAGAGACGTATTCCTTGTCCAGAGTAATCCTTCCTCCTGCAAGTTGACATCTGAATATCCCTTGTTAGCAGAGGCTAAAATGAATTTGAACATGAGTTTATTAAAGTTTCTGTTAGTTGCCCTATGCAAGTTAGCCTGTGGAATTTATATATATATAACAATTTGGTTAATTTTATTTAATGTTTTGTTCCCCTTCGAGGGAACTCGAACTGCGTCAGTGACGACACTATGGGAACGCCTCTGGGCGTGGCAGGGCTGAACTATGAATGAAACTACTCCAATCCTATTGGTGTTACTAGAACGGTAGTGTGTGACGGCGTAACTGGAGGGGGTATATAAGCACGCCAGCACATAGGACACATTAGCTTCTTTCTATTCAGCAGGCACTCTGGCTATATTTGGAATCTCCATTATCCTACCTGACGTCGAGACGAAGCAGAAGATCATGTTGAAGCGATTCCGACAGTGTGTCTTTCCATGTGAGCGTTTCATCACGGAGGGTGATACCCACGGGATGTGCATCTCATGCCTGAGGATGTCGCATGCTCAGGCGGCTCTCGAGAGGGCTGCCTGCGACCATTGCGAGGCCCTGCCCCCGAGGGTGCTGAGGTCTCGAGTGGCTCTTTTCCTAGAGGATGGTCGGATGCGCTGAGGCGTCGCAGCGGCTCCGATCCTGGGGATCACAACGCGAGATCGCCGAGGGTGCCGGAACGGCTGAGGGCTTTTTCCGGTCCTCGTCCGCGGAATCCTCCTCCCCTCGTCCCCCGATCGGGAGCCCATTTCTCGGTTTCTCCCACTCGAGGGGTGAGTCTGGAGAGGCTGACACGATCTGGCTCTGAGGAGCTAGATGTGCTTAGCATGGAGGAAACGGAATGTCATCAGCCCTCGCTGGGATACGAGGAGTTGTTGGAAGTGGTGACGCGGACCGTGGCCAAGCTACACATTGTTTGGCCACAGGCGGTGCAGCAGCCATCGGTAGGCAGCAAACTAGATGAGTGGTTTCTGCAACACCGAGCGCCACCCCCGCGTCAGCCCCTACCATTTTTTCCAAAAATCGTGGAATAAACCCTTCTCTGCGCGGCTGTCTACGTCCCCCCGGCTGGACTACGGCAACGTGACGGAAATCAGACAGCACGGCTATGGAGCGATGCCACGAGTGGAGCACTGGCTAGCTACCTCTCTCCCAACCTCGCCTCATCCCTCCGGACACCGGCGCTCCCCACCAAGCTATGTCGGATGACATCCGATTTGGTGGGCAAGGCCTACATGGCAGCGGGTCAAGCTGGTGCCAGCCTGCACACGATGGCTGTCTTGCAGGCATACCAGGCCGATCTCCTTCAGGACTGTGACGTAGGGGGAGGTCCCTCTGAGGAGGACCTGACGGAGCATAGAGTGACGGACTTGGCTCTCCGTGTGACCAAGGAAACGGCCCGTTCCATCGGCCCATCCATGGCGGCTTTGGTGGCTACGAAGCGCCATCTGTGGCTCAACCTATCGTCCCTCTCGCCTTCTGGCCTGTTTGGCGAAGCAGTGGATGCTGTTATCAACAGGTTCCAGCACGCCAAAACTCAGGGAGAGGCGTTTGAACGACCGGTCAGACTCCAGGACCGCGACGGCTCAGGAAAGGCGGACGCAGCCTTCATCCAGTACCTACCGCCGCAGCCAGAAGCAGAGCGTCGCTTCATGGGATCCCCCTCAACCAACCTGGGACGCAAGATGGCGCTCTCGCCCACAGCCCCCCGAGAAGACGGATCTGAGGACCGTCATTCAGTCTCGGCGGGCCCGGGGGAAGAGGTCCTGAGACCTCAAGTCTGAAGAAAGGCGCCATAGAACTAATTTCCCTACCGGTCATAGAAGCCGGCTTCTACAGCCGATTCTTCCTGGTTCCCAAGAAGGACGGAGGATTGCGTCCAATTTTGGATCTGCAGTCCCTGAACCAATCTCTGAGGAGATTCAGGTTCAGGATGCTTACCATCCCAGCCATCATCAGTCACATCCAATTCGAGGATTGGTTTGTCACGATAGATCTGCAAGACGCTTATTTCCACATCTCCATCCGTCCCTCTCACAGGAAGTTCCTGAGGTTCGCCTTCGGGGGCACGGCTTACCAGTATCGGGGTCTTCCGTTCGGCCTAGCACTATCTCCCCGCACGTTCACCAAATGCATGGATGCAGCTCTGGCTCCGTTGAGGCTCCAGGGCATCCGCATACTGAACTAAATCGACGACTGGCTCGTCCTGGCCCAGTCTCGAGAGTTAGCGGTTCGGCATCGAGATGTCGTCCTCGCCCACCTTCAGCGTTTGGGGCTACGGCTCAACGCAAAGAAGAGCGTGCTGACACCCAACGGACTCCGCTCCTAGGGGTGGTGTGGGACTCAACGACGATGCGGGCCCACCTGTCTCCCGCACGCATTAGTCCATTTTGTCCTCAGTGACCAGAGTGCAGTTAGGCCGCGCCATCACTGTAAAACACTTTCAGAGGGTGTTGGGTCTTCTGGTAGCAGCGTCCAGTATAATACCTTCAGGACTACTGCACATGAGAGCCCTGCAGTGGTGGCTAAAATCCAAGGGATTCTCTCTGAGGGGAAATCCGCTCCGTCTGATACGGGTTACGAGTGGATGTCTTCGTTCCTTGTCTGTATGGAGGAAATCTTGGTTCCTGTCCCAAGGTCCCGTGTTGGGAGCGATCTGTCACCGAACAATTATTTCAACAGACGCCTCACTCACGGGATGGGGCGCGGTCATGGACGGCCGCTTCGTGAGAGGCTCCTGCGAGGAGCATCATTTCTCTTGGCACATAAATTGCCTGGAAATGTAGGCGGTTTTCAGAGCTCTGAAGAGTTTTCTGCCCGCCCTCCGCGGTCGCCACATCCGTGTCAGAACCGACAATACGGCAGTGGTGGCCTATTTGAATCACCAGGGGGGTCTGCGCTCGCGCCTGCTGTCCCTCAGAGCGTACATCCCTGGGACCCAGAATCAAGGAGCAGACCTAGAGTTATTATGCGAAGAGTTCGGCCCCATAGACGTGGACTTGTTTGCGTCCCGAGAGACGGCGCACTGTCCCCTGTGGTTCTCCCTCTCGCCCCCAGCCCCGCTAGGGTTGGATGCCATGGTGCAGACATGGCCGAGGCTGCCTCTGAGGAGAGACCTGCTGTCCCAGGCAGGGCTCCCCGCTTCTAAACACACCATCAGCAACTGGATCGTTCAGACTATTTCCCTGGCCTATCAGGTGCGCGGTTTGCCTTCACCTATGCCCGTAAGTTCGCACTCTACTCGAGGCATGGCGGCTTCTCGGGCCCTCCTCGCAGGGGCGTTGCTCCAGGATTTGTGTGACGCGGCTGGCTGGGCCACCCCTCACACTTTTATCCGGTTTTACAGTCTGGACCTGCCTTCTGCACCCGGCACCCGGCACCCGTGCGCTCTCCTCCTAGTCGTGCCGTCAGGTTCTGCACGCTGGGGGCAGGCGGGGTTTCGGTGCAGCCTAAGTGGGTATCTCGTTCCCATAGTGTCGTCACCGACGCAGTTCGAGTTCCCTCGAAGGGGAACGTCTCGGGTTATATATGTAACCCTTGTTCCCCGAGAAGGGGAACGAGACACTGCGTCACCCCACCTGGAGTGCCTTGCTTCATAGAAAGGGCTAATGTGTCCTATGTGCCGGCGTGCTTATATACCCCCTCCGGTTACGCCGTCACATACTACCGTTCTAGTAACACCAATAGGATTGGAGTAGTTTCATTCATAGTTCAGCCCTGCCACGCCCAGAGGCGTTCCCATAGTGTCGTCACCAACTCAGTGTCTCGTTCCCCTTCTCAGGGAACAAGGGTTACATACGTAACCCGAGACGTTTCTCAGAATTACAACCTCTTGATGATCAGGCTTTGAAATAGCTGAAACAAAAAAATTACTGCGCACTGTTAATATGCTAATAGGCTGTTGAACACAGGAAAATGTGTATAGGCTATAAAGAACACTGAGAACAATCGGGAACTAACATCACTAAATCAAGCACCAACATACTTTAGAAAGAGACATCACCTGGATTCACATTACATTTTTGTCTCATAGCTAAACTAACATCTGTTATTCAACACAATGTACAGCAACATTTTAAGAGAAATCCCAAACAGTTGTGTGGAATGTAAAAAGTAATCTAATGTTACGTTAAATTAAAGCTTTAGCTAACAGTTACTCACCACTGTCAACTGAAGGGACAATGGTTGGTGGTGAACGGTCTGGGTATCATATGCTTTCGGTCACTACTGCACCTGTGGGTTTGGTAAATCACGGTCCACTAGTGTTCAGTAAAATTGTTGTTTAAATCCATTAACGGTAAGGAGTTCCAAATGAGAACCACAGATCCAGTCAGAGACGACGTCCTTTCGAGATGGACGAGTTGGTCTAACAGACTGCCCTGGACCAACATTAGCTGTTAGCTAACTGTTGAAGTGTATGCTTCTGTGTCACTGTGGCTGAATTTCTTCTCTTGTTACATTGTCTCAGTCTTTAATGTTTCCTCAAATGTTGTAGCTGGCCTTCTCACTACTTTTGTAAATGTTGAGTAACAAGAAATTTTAATCTTCTGGGCCCAGTTATTCAAAAGTAATCTGAATGGATTTTGGCTATCGGATTGGATCAAATCTTGAAAATGTGTTGTTCAAAAAGAAAACAAGGATTCTGAAATCGGATCAGATCAACAAATCCAATCCTGATTTTGATCTGGATCAAACCTTCAGTTTGTGTTGTTCAAAACATTTTAGTAGGATTGGTATCCCTTTGATCCAAAAAATCTGGATTATCCTGATCCCAACAGAAAGGACGCTTCTACCTGTTGGTCTTTATATCATTAACAGCCTACTTTGTCATATGTAGTACCATTTAGAGCAGGAAATCCGGATTTGGTAATCCTGAAAAGTTTGTATGTGGATTAACGTGATCCAATCCAGTATTACTTTGAAAAACCAGCACAAAAATAAAATGGGTTACGTAATCCTGAATAGAAAAACATGGGATTTCCAAATCCGGATCATTCTGATCCAGATTAAACTTTTTGAACATCTGGGCCCTAGTGTTAATTTATTATCCTAGTTGGATCTTAATTTTGGCGCAAGAGGCGATATCTACGATCCAGTATCTACTCCCTGTCACATTAATTAATCTACCTGAGTGGACAAAATGGCATAATGATCGTCTGCCCTGATGTTCAGACCCCGACTCATTAAACAAACATGATGTTTTTGCATTTTACAATATTATTTGATTGACCGTGTAACATGTGTCTAAAATGGAAAGTCATTAATTCAAATTTTCATTTTTTTAATTTAACGTCTAAATATTATATTTCGGGGTCCCAAACTCACCCTCAGCGCTCACACTGCTTGTGCACAGTACTGTCAACAAGACGATTTGTAGAGAGGCAAATGACTATTTCTGCTAATGGACAGAGTGTGGGAAAGCTCTTGAGAGCAGAGTTTAGTGTGAATGACATCCATCCCACCAGCAGCCAGCAAGTAATTCTCCAAAGGGATTTGGCACACTTCAGAAAACATCTGCCCCCCACCAGGAAACCCCCAAGACTCATGCTGAAATTTAGGTCCAGTTGATGGTAAGTAATGAGGCGGGATTATGACTGGAGAGGCACAATGTATGACTGATTGGAAACAGAAAAATATAAAACGACAAATCATTTTGGTGATAACTGATGATAAACTGTTTACCTACATTTCAGATGTAACAAAGTGAGACAGCCAATGGCGTCCTTTCCCTCCAGATGGCTGGTGATGTCAGGCTCTGTTTCGATTACAACACACAGCCAGCATCTGTCACAGAAGTGGTTCATTGACCAGACCATTCAGGGAGTCAGTGTGGGAAACTGAGCTCAACTTGTTACTCACACTAACTACAAGGCACATGTCAAATTACTATGCTACATCTGGAAAGCAGCATGATTATTATGTTGAGTTTATTAAGTGCCTGAATCACAATACTGTTTTGCAAAAGCTTAATTTTGGATTAAGCAAAACTAAACAATGTATCTAGTCAAAGTATTTTAGCTGCTACACATTGGATTTTGGCTCAATAATTGGCAAACGAAAAGCTACTTAAATTTAGGATTTATTTCTATCCTTTTACATTACACCAAAAATGTTTGTCTCCCACATGTGTGATGGGATGATCAGGATCTGCATCTGAATCAGGCAGCAGATCTGCTCTTGCTACAGGGTCACCGCATTCCCAGATTCACACAGAGCTCTTTGAGTCTCTCTCCATCACCCCCACTGCACCACCTGTTCCACTAAGACCATTGTCCCCCAGGCAATAACAGCATTCAGCGTGCTGCTGCTCCACTTGCCTGATTATCTCACCAAGCTCTCTGATTGGCTGAGACTGTGAGAAACTCCAACCAGACCCAAACCCACACATTGATATGCAGATGTGGGACTTTAAATAGGAGGGATGAAGCCAGCAGAGATCAGATTCTCTCAACAGAGACCTCTACAGCACAGAGATCCAGCCATGGCACCTACAATCACTGCAGCAATGATCGATTCTCAGGAGCATCTGATTCTGACCCACAAGGTAAACTGAAGATTCAAGAAAACTCAATATTTTATGAAATGTTGTCTTTTTATACTAACACTACACCTTGAATGAATTTATCAATGACTTTGTTCTTCTTTCTGCAGCTCAGAAAGCCTCTGGTGGAGAAGTTACGCAGAGAGCGAATCAACAGCAGTATTGAGCAGCTCAAGTCTCTCCTGGGTCCAGAGTTCCTCAAACAGCAGCCAGACTCCAAGCTGGAGAAAGCAGACATCCTGGAGATGACAGTTTGTGTCCTGAGACGATTGCAGCAGCAGCATCAAGCTGTGGACTCAGCAGCTGTCGATCAGGGCTACTCCAGGTGTGTCCGAGAGGTGGACCACTTCCTGTCTAAAGAGGAGGTGGAGACACAGTCCCAGAGAAGACTTGTGAACCACTTCAACAAGCTGCAGTCTTCCTCTGATAAGAAGCAGAGAGAGGCTGACTTCTCTCTTCTGAGCTCCACAGTCCAGACCAGCATCACCAAAGAGAAGAGTCTGGCCAGGAGCGCCCCCTGGAGGCCGTGGTAGACACCTACAGACTGGAGTTACCACCAGACAAACTGAGATGACCACATTGGTCAAAGATTTCTGAACTGAATTCTTTGAAATGTTATGGACTTGTTCGTCTGTATGTACAGGAGCTGCATTTTGTGTTTTTTTTTTGTGCCAGATGACATTTCCTAAATGTCAGCAACATTATCTTTCAAGGTTAGAAAGAGAACATCTTGTCATGCATGTTGCATGAACCAAATCTGATCGCATCAGCAATTATTTTTATACTTCACTGTACTTCATGTATTGGTATTATATAATGATATGGAACCATATGTTATCCTTTTATTGATATTGATCATATTGATCAAAACATGTTAACATGCCATTTATATGGACATATTGTCATAATGGACTATATTCTTTCATATTATTCAAAACTGATCAGTTTTAAGATCTAAATGTTTATCCTTTTTTCTGAAAGGTTTGCTTAGTGTCACACTGTCACCTTTTTCCAGTGACTGTTATGTTGTCTTTGATGAACACTCATGTATTCAGTGGTTATTAACCTGCTGTCATCACTCTGTGATAAGAACATTTTGATCTGTTTAAGGTCAGTTTTTACTGCTTTGATTGTGTTTATTAAGAGCAAATTATCATTCTTGTTTGAAAATATTAATTTGAATCGTTTGTAAGATTGTTTTGTCTTTTATAAAGATAACTGTTGCTTTACTGACTACACTGTGTCTTGGAGAAAGCTTCAAGTTGTTGTTGTGATTTAAGATCATGTATAGCCAGAGCTTTTCATACTTGAAGTGGCTCAATGTGCCTTTTTTTAAAATAAACAAACAATGCTATTTGTAAATTTTGTGTTCTAATATTATTTTGTCTCCCAGCTTTTTAATAATATTTTTAGAATTTACATTTCATGTTTCACTCTACACTCTCCATCTCACTGTGGCTACAATCATTTATTGGCCCCATTACAATAAATTCCTTATTGGAATATTTAAATAACATGCAATTAACCACCATCAACATAAAGCTAATGGAGTTTCATCCATGTATGTTGTTTTTTTTTTACCAAAGAGAGAGCTAGAGGTCAATGAAAGAGTCAACGACAAAGAAAATGTTGACTGTAAATGATGACATTTATGCGTACATGACTTTCTCACTGGATCTTCAAGAAAACTTAACAGCCATTATGCAGATATATACAGATTTTATTCTCAAGGCAAAAACATAAATGAAAGACGCAGTAATGTAATGTAAACAATAACCATTTCTGTTGGCTCTCTGCTTTAATCATGGGATGTGTTGGGAGACGGGACAGAAAGGACCCAAACGCAACGCTCAGAGGGAAGGAGGTTTTATTGAGGGTTCACGAAGGGGGCTAGGGAAGAGGTGAGGGAGGAGAGGTGGACGCCGGGGGACGCGGGCACGGAGGACCGAGGAGCAGGCGAGGCACAGGTGGTGAGGCGAGGAGGAGCCGGGAGGGCGCCGTGGAAGAAGCCCGAGAGGAGAGGACCGAAGGATGAGCCCAGCCGACTGAACGGATGACGAGGGTGAGTGAACCGGGTATGGAGCAACGACGATCAAGCGAGGATGGTGTGGAGAACCGGGGTTAAAATACAGGCAGGGATGAGGTTGATTACTGGCAGGTGTGGCAGGCTGACAAGGCGGCTGATGAGGTGCAGGTGCAGGTAGTTGGCTGGGCTCAGGAGCCGAGGAAGAGAGGAGGAGAACACAGGGAGGCAGGCAGAGCAAAACAATGGGTGAAATAAAGTGAGAAAAAAAAGGGAAACCAGGACACTCACCTTAAGCTGGGCTGTCCCCACAACAGGATGGGTGTTGGTTGACTCATACATTTTTTTGCAGTTTACAGACTTCCTACACAATACATAAATTAAGGATGTTTTTTTTGTTGGTTATGCTCAAAGTTGACAGTGAGTTTAGGTGTAGTCAGAAAAATGCATTTGATTGACTAATAGAACCAAAAATATGACATAAAATCTCAAGCAAATTCCATAATAATGTAGTCTAATGTCTTTGCAATGCCTGCCAGACACTTATGGAGGACAGATTATGAATAATCCTTTAAAGTTGTTATTTGTAAGATTATTGCTTTTCTAAGTAGAGTCATTAATTTGTATGACATATGATCATTGACATGACTTGTTTCTTTTACCTGTACTTAATCCTTTTGATGCACTTTGAGAAAGGAGTATACATTTTGTTTTCTTGTCTGGGAGAAATGTGCTGCCGTTTTCTGTTCATTATCCTCTGTGAACACACTAAGACAACCGCAAGCTATATAATCAGGTTCAGGTTGGTTTACCTTCCTGCTTATCTCCTCTCCATCTGTCTGCATGTCTATCGGCTGTCTGTGTAGGGGCTCAGGTTTCCTAGTTCCCCTCCTCTGAGCTCCCACAGCTCCCTGCACAAGGCTGAACGTGCCCCGGTCACACGCCCTCCTCTCTCTCTGGTGCTGGGAGCCACATCGACACACGGCTTCCCACACTTCTGTATGCAGCCTGCTCAGCTGCCCACACAATAGAAGTGTGTCTACTCTCACAAAGCCTCAGGACGGTTCTCAGGACGAAAGTCATTTCACAGACAAGCCATCTGGTTGAGCTGTAGCTCACCGCTGAGACACACAGAGTCAGAAAATATAACTTTAAAGCATTATTACAGCTTTTGGGGAATTTAAAAAAAATGATTTTCTTTGCTATTTTGGTATCTATTAGTTTTCAGCAGTGATGAAGAGAGTTTACTGAACATTAATCTCATTAAAGAAAGAACAGAAATTTGTCCTTAAAGTGTAACTGACTTCCCTTTCCTGTCAGGATTTTATGATGCCATTAAAACATTACAATGATTTTTAGTTTAACTGTATGTAAATGTAATGTAATATTTAGTTTTATTTTATTTTCACATTCCTAGTTTAGCATCATTAAAGGGTCTTTGCCTGGATTCTTTCGCTTATGTCAAATTCTAATCAGTGTTCAGGTCTAAGCAGTGAGAAACAAAATTTTCCCATGTCCACTTCAGGAAAAATATTTTCCCAGTGACCTTGCTGATCTGTGGCATGCAGATAAAGCATCCCACCTGTTCTGTGTGACAGGCATTAAATTCACTCTATTGTTCTGAGCTGTGAGCCTCCCGATTGGCTGAAAAGCAGAGAGAATGCAAGATTAGCAGCATAAATGCACAGGCGAGACGCAGATGTCAACAAAGACGTCCTCTGAACCTTCGCAGGCAACAGCAGAACTTACCACCACACAAAGCAAACCTTGAAATGGCTCTTTATGCAGACCTCGCTCTTCAAGACAGCGTAAAGGAGCAGCTCTTTAGGTAAGCCAAAGCCACATTTCTTCTTTTTTTTAATTGTTGTATTTTATAACATTTTTATTGTATAAAGTTCCTTTTACTAAACTAGTGAACATAATAATCAAACTCACGACTCTGTTTCTCTCAGGTGTAAACTCCACATGTTGGAGAAGAAATGCTGCACTGGAGTGGAGAAGCTGAAGGCTCTGATTGGAGAACACCTGCAGAATGGGATCCCTGTTTCAGACATCCTGGAAAAAACAAAGTGCTTCCTCACCTTAAGAAAAGCCTTGCTGTCACACAACGGCTTCTCCAAATATTCAAGGGACATTTTACGGCTGTTTCCCGATGCAGAGGAAGACTTGGCTCCACTGTGCTTTTGATGACAACGAGGAATGGACAATAAGAAATCACTGACATTGCATTAAAACAACTGCAGTTTATTGATTTATGAACTACAGATTTAACAATGCCAGCTACATCTCTGTTCTAGAGAAATGCATTTTTTGCACTATCACAAGCAGATCTGCAGAATCCTCAAATGATACGGTTTCATTTTGGCAACAACAGTAGCCAGAGGAAGAAAATGATTCCGAGGAAAATGTGAAGAGGTCACTGACTGGGAAGAAGAGTCAGTGGCTACGTCGTTACAACATGTGCTGCTATTTGTGGGATTTACGATTCTCAGGGTTGTAGATCACAGAAGATAAATCTGGTCTCTTAACTATGCTGATGTTTAAATATTAAGGACCATATTTTTTTTAAATGTATTGATTAACTGCAGTAAAATCTGCTTAAATTTTTAAGCCAGAGCAATATTAACCTATTCTTCCTGTGAAAATACTGTATAGGCAAATATTGTGTGATTACAGTTTGCATACAGTATCTTACTGCCTTGTTTCAAGGTATAAAGTATCACATTCTTAAACACCAACCTTTCTTCTGAAAAGGGATTTGTTATTGTTTTGTGTATGCCATGTATGCATATTTCAGTTTATTCACTGTTTTTTTAATTTATCCAAAGTGGATTGAAATTTGTTTTTGTGTTTTTTTTTCACATTTCAAGAAAATAAACATGCAAAGGATGCAAGTCTTTGTCATGTCACCTTAATTAAATAAATTTGGGGAAATACATTATTCAAACTTCTCTTGTTCTACCAAAGCCACCTTAGCCATTAGTCATATTCTTTATAGATAATTGCATTACATCATAGTTCAAGTAGTTAAGTGGAACAAATGTTTTGTAAACACCAGGAGCATCAGCACTGTCTGCTCCATGACAGACCCTCTGTTAACTGCCACCACAGCACATGTACAGGCAGGTGACAAAAAACGAAAAACAAAAACCAAACATAAAACAAGCAGAAACATAACAAATTCATATGTGTGCACCAAGGGCATTTATGGTTCACTGAATTGTATGATGAGCATGAAAAGAATGTGAATATATGACCTTTTCATTCACCAGATCTCAGCCCAGTTTAACGCATATGGGAGATAAATATGTTGCACAGCTTTCCAATAATATATAAAACACAAAATGAGGTGGTAGCTTTAAGGAGAAGGGTGTTCACCCCAGGTTGCAGACTAGAGACATGGTGAATCTACGCTGAAGCTGTTCTGGTGACTTGTGAAGGCCCAACATCTTCCTGAGAGACATTATGTTGTTTTTTTCCAGTTGTATAACACCATATTTTGCATTGATTACAGACATTGTAGATGTGATGTGAACCATAAGCTCACAGCTGAAGGGTTGAATCAGCTGCTGTCTGATTGTCTACCTTATCTAGCTTTTTGTCCATCATACTATATGTTTGTGGCATCTTTTCAAGATGCGGAATCACTGTGTAGCAAATACTAAAACCCCTCTAATCACTCTAATCAACTCACTAATCACTAGTCAGTTGTTGCTGAGTGTTACTGAAGCATTTGGCTCAGTATTCTGCACATGTTGTAATGTCCTGCTTTAACATTTGAATATGCAGGTTTTGATCTGGTGCTTTAATATCCTGTGATTTATACAAGTTGATAAAAATGACACATCCAAACTTTTTTTCCTGTTTTTTTCTGTGATTGTTTTAATGCGCATCACTTGGCTTGAAGAGATACATTCACATTGAGACATTTTACAAACAAGTCCTTCATTGAAGGTATGAGTGCTGTCACTCACAGAGTTATAAAGCAGCACGTTTGTCTTGATGAAAATTTTCATACACAGTATGAATCTGCTAAAAATGCAGACAATTGAGACATTTCAATCAACAGAGTATGTGGATATCACATATAAATCTGACACATGTTCAACATGATTAACTGTCTCTCCTAAATGGAGGAAAAGTACATACATCATTGTCAGTGTTACTGACAATATATAGGCATTCCCATTGGGAACAATAATGTTTACTTCAGTACCTGAATCAGAAATAAATGACTACCTTTGAAATAGAAAATGGTAGCCAACCTGCTGTCTGCAAATATTACAGAATCTGACCTTTACAAAAGGTAATACAAGTGACAAATTGCAGTAACATACGCAATAACTCTTCAACATAAGACTACTACAGGAATGAGGACAAGAGTACAAGTACAATTGCTCAATCAACGTTGACGTTTCACTTTGAGCTTCACTTTTGTACAAGTCTGTAGGTGTCTACCACGGCCTCCAGGGGGCGCTCCTGGCCAGACTCTTCTCTTTGATAATGCTGGTCTGGATTGTGGAGCTCAGAAGAGAGAAGTCTGCCTCTCTCAGCGTCTTATCAGAGGAAGACTGCAGCTTGTTGAAGTGGTTCACAAGTCTTCTCTGGGACTGTGTCTTCACCTGTTCCCTGGACAGGAAGTGGTCCACCTCTCGGACACACCTGGAGTAGCCCTGATCGACAGCTGCTGAGTCCACAGCTTGATTCTGCTGCTGCAGTCGTCTCAGGACACAAACTGTCATCTCCAGGATGTCTGCTTTCTCCAGCTTGGAGTCTGGCTGCTGTTTGAGGAACTCTGGACCCAGGAGAGACTTGAGCTGCTCAATGCTGCTGTTGATTCGCTCTCTGCGTAACTTCTCCACCAGAGGCTTTCTGAGCTGCAGAAAGAAGAACAAAGTCATTAATACACTTGTTCTGCAGTATAATGTTAGCATGAACAAAAACAGTCTCTCATGAATAATGTTTAGTCTCCTTGAATCTTCAGTTTACCTTGTGGGTCAGAGTCAGATGCTCCTGAGAATCGGTCATTGCTGCAGTGATGGTAGGTGCCATGGCTGGATCTCTGTGCTGTAGAGGTCTCTGTTGAGAGAATCTGATCTCTGCTGACTTCATCCCTCCTTTTTATAGTCCCACATCTCCATATGAATGTGTGGGTCTTGGTCTGGCTGGAGTTTCTCACAGTCTCAGCCAATCAGAAAGCTTGGTGAGACAATGAGGGATGCCACACGTTGAATGCTGTTATTGCCTGGGGGACAATGGTTCGATCTCAGGGGAACAGGTGGACGACTGGGGGGGGGGGGGGGGGGGGGGGGGGGGTAGAGCGACTCAGAGAGCTCTGTGTGATTCTGGGAAAGTGGTGACCCTGTAGAGAGAACAGATCTGCTGCCTGATGCTGGGATCAATGACTTTGACTGACACACGCTGATCATCTCATCACACACAGTGGAGACTGTTAATGAAAGCGTGTTTTCTAAAACGGCACATGGATCAGTTATGTCCGATAACAGACATAACTATTATTGGTTTCTTTTTAGGTGGTCTGGTAATGTTGCTGAATCTGCAGTTCAGGTAGTAGACTTGCCAACTTTATAAAAAAAAAATAATACTAGCCTAGATGCAATGGCACCTTTTTTAAGAAGTTTTCAAACACAAATCTTCTTATCAACAGCTGCATGAAGATGATTTGCTAATGTTTTAAATAAAGTTTTCTTGCAGCTATTACAGCTTTAACTTCAAATTCATCATCTTATTGCACCAGAACCAGTACCTGATAAATTAAGGAATAGACTCCCTTTTATCCTTCCCATCACAATAAACAGTCTGGAATGCAGACGAGCAATTTGAATCTAAAGGACGGGGAAATTAATGTTTTTGAATGTTCATTAATCCTTAGCATGTCTGCATTCCTTAAAGAGATTTTACAAAAGCCTGGTAATGACGAGTCTTGATGACAGGAATTTCCATTCAGAGGCAGTGAGATAAAACTCGTAAACTGACTCCATAATTAATGTGATGTGCAACCAGACACACTTCTTTTGTTCTTTAAAGCAGTGAATGGACAGAGTGTGGGAAAGCAGTGAAAACCCACTCACAGAGCCCCAGTGGCACAATAGAGGCAGACAAAGACGTCTGTGGGGGGGTGGCGGGGATTCTTTACTACTGAATTTTAAATGCTTACATTTTCTACTCACTAAACCTGATTATTTGAATATTTAGATTATATATATATTTTTATGTTTTTGTATTTTTATATATAGAATTTTGAAAATCCAGCTCTGTGAAAATGTGATTTTTTTGAAGTTTGTAGAAAGAAATTCACTTAAATTTTAATTAAATTACAATTGTGCTGAGTTATCAAATCTGATTTTTATATTCAATTTATAGCCTATTATGGTTAGCTATTTTATATTTTTCAACATTTTCTATGTTTTCAACCAAAGGACAGTTTACTTTTACACTTTTACCCCCCTATTCAGAAGTAATAAGCAGTATAAAGATTTGATAAATGTCAGATATAGTAAATATAAGTGTGTATTTATGTATTTGTCAACAACTATAACTTATCCTGTGGGCACTAAAAAGTTGAGGCTGGTGCATAGACAGATAATGGATGATAATAGAGTAAACCATTGCTGTGATAATATAAAAGATATCCTCATAGTAGAGTGTTGACAAATATTGTACATTAATAAACACTTCAAAATGTACTCATGTCTGCTTACAAGTACTTTATAGTGTGTTATGACCCATTTGTTAAATGGTAATATACTCCTTATAGTAAAGTAGTTTAAAGCTCTATGTAATTATAAAATCTGCACACAACACATATAGGTGACTGGTTACACCCCCAGTCCAAATATTTCTGTTTATTTCTCTTTGTCTCTTCTCGTAATTCAAGAGAGTTTCTTACCAACAAACTTTACCCTCAGGGGAGAGCTGGGAGCTCCTTGTGTGGGGATGAATTAGCATTTAACAAGGCACATGTCTATTGTTAAGTGGGAGCTCTGTCAATGGACAGAGTGTGGGAAAGCTGTGAGAGGCAGAGTCACAGTTCAGCATGATTAGCATCCTCAACCCCACCAGCACCTGACTATTCTCCAGGGGGAGTTGGCACACTTCAGACGAAGATTTTTTTTTCTCCTTATACTGTTTTTTCTGTATTTCATTCAACTAACTAACTTCTGCCAACTTAATTTCCCCTCTGTTCACCAGGGCATCATTTCAATGTAAGCCTTTTTTATTTTATTCTATTGATGGGTGCCAAACTGCCAGGGCAATGCAGCCCTTACAGCAAGGGTCATACAGACTTTTGTTTTGCTTCGTGTTTTAACATACATATACCTTTGTCTCAACTCTATGTGTTTTAAGAACCCTAACGTTAATTAACGGACAAAAGAGAGCAAAGACATTTTTACTGGATTAAAAAGGGAAATTGGAATTCTTTGAAGTATTAATCAATTACCTGTAACCAACTTTCCATTCAAATCCTCCTTCACTTTTGGATGTTTTAGAATAAATGTTACATTAGTTATGAGAGTCATCACAGAAAACACTAGTCTAAAAATTGTGGTAAATAATATGAGGTAGTTTTAGTGTTAGCCAAAGTTCTGAAAAACTGAAAAGCCACTGTCGTTGTTTTCCTCCAGATGGTTAGTGCTGTCACGCTCTGCCCTTTGCGAAACTAGGGTCAATAGTCACCAAAAAGGCATTCAAACTCCTTTTGTGGTGCACAGCTCCAAGGATTCAGTGTGGGAAACCTCTTTAGTAACTGGAACAACTTGTCACAAGACAGAATGCACATCTGTTTCATCTGAACAACTTTCAGCTGAATGAGTTTGACTTTACTGTTTTACTTAGTGATCATCTCATCACCATATACAAACTAACTTGTATGAACCCATAACAGTTGTGATTACTTGCAAGATTGTGTTAACTTGTGTTTTCTCAAGAATGTGTGGTACCAGCTCACAATTCTGCCAAATCTTAGGAAAACAACCAATATGATTTTCAAAGAAATGTTTGTTTTTTAACTTTAAGTCAAAATATTAAGGTCTGATGTTTGATTTAATAGTGCAAATGCAGCAATACCACATAATTATGAAAGTGTGTTTAAAATTGAGGACACTCTCCCAGTCAGTGTCCTACGTGTGTGATGAGATGATCAGCGTGTGCTCAGTCAAAGTCATTGATCCCAGCATCAGGCAGCAGATCTGCTCTTGCTACAGGGTCACCACTTTCCCAGAATCACACAGAGCTCTCTGAGTCGCTTTCCATCACCCCCCCAGTCGTCCACCTGTTCCCCTGAGATCGAACCATTATCCCCCAGGCAAGAACAGCATTCAGTGTGCTGCTGCTCCACATGCCTGATTGTCTAACCAAGCTTTCTGATTGGCTGAGACTGTGAGAAACTCCAGCCAGACCAAGACCCACACATTCATATGGAGATGTGGGACTATAAAAAGGAGGGATGAAGTCAGCAGAGATCAGATTCTCTCAACAGAGACCTCTACAGCACAGAGATCCAGCCATGGCACCTACAATCACTGCAGCAATGACCGGTTCTCAGGAGCATCTGACTCTGACCCACAAGGTAAACTGAAGATTCAAGGAAACTAAATGTAATTCATGAGAGACTGTTTTTGTTCATGCTAACATTATACTGCAGAACAAGTGTATTAATGACTTTGTTCCTCTTTCTGCAGCTCAGAAAGCCTCTGGTGGAGAAGTTACGCAGAGAGCGAATCAACAGCAGCATTGAGCAGCTCAAGTCTCTCCTGGGTCCAGAGTTCCTCAAACAGCAGCCAGACTCCAAGCTGGAGAAAGCAGACATCCTGGAGATGACAGTTTATGTCTTGAGACGACTGCAGCAGCAGAATCAAGCTGTGGATTCAGCACCTGTCGGGCTACTCCAGGTGTGTCCAAGAGGTGGACCACTTCCTGTCTAAAGAGGAGGTGGAGACACAGTCCCAGAGAAGACTTGTGAACCACTTCAACAAGCTGCAGTCTTCCTCTGATAAGACGCTGAGAGAGGCTGACTTCTCTCTTCTGAGCTCCACAGTCCAGACCAGCATCACCAAAGAGAAGAGTCTGGCCAGGAGCGCCCCCTGGAGGCCGTGGTAGACACCTACAGACTGGAGTTACCACCAGACAAACTGAGATGACCACATTGGTCAAAGGTTATTATCAGACATATTATTCTGAAATGTAAGATCTGTCTATGCAAAGTGTTTAATTCATCACAAGGTCATATTGGACAGATATTTCCATTTACCTTTGGAAATATGTTTTCAAACACATTTTTTTGTGTGTGAAAGAAACAAGTATAAAATAGTATTCTGTGAATAACATATATACTTTAATTGATTTATCACTGTAATCAATAATTGGCCTGTGCCTACCAGCATTATCACACATACCTTTAAGTCCTGAAAGTCTTCTGTTTTAAGACTGATCAGTGACAAGAATTTATGAGTCTCGTCTACTTTCTGGGAGTGTTTTTCACCTTTTTGATGTAAACTTTTTACTTTGTAAAAGATAACTGACCCATGTTGGGTCTTAAAGTAATCTGTTCTGTCATCACTGTGTTTTGTTGTGTCAACAGTACAAATGTATATCTGAAAGTTATTTCCTCTCAGAGTAAGGGAGTTTTATTTTGTTTAGGTTGTGCTAAACGATTGTATGTGTTTTGTAAAGATGCTGAAGCTTTTCACTCTACTCTATTTGAGCACACTGTCTTGGACTACAACATTTACTGTGATGAATCATCACCACTAGTTCCTCTCTGATGTGACTATTTATTCGTGTTGAATAAAAGAATCATCAACCCGAATCTTGAGCTGTGACATGGTCTTCTTTACATTGACAAAATGTGATGTTGAACAAACTTACGAATAGAATAACAATGAAGGGGTTACATGATTTATTGTGTTTTGCATTGGATTGCATTACTTTGTATGGCTGTTGATCCTCTCTTCATCCATCAGTCTAGTGTAGCCTACTATAATATCACATACAAGATCTTTAAATAAGGACAATATTTCTATCATGACTGAGCTCTACCCTCTAGGGGTTAGTTTGTGTATGTGCCCTTCAACAGAAAGAAACTCATGGGAATAGCTGCATTACTAAATCTGACCCTATTACATAAAGTGTTTTCTATTTTGTTTCCCTTTATGAGATTTAAGGTTGATAAAACCATCTTATTCCACATT
The DNA here is from genome assembly GCF_014851395.1 of Micropterus salmoides. Lineage (NCBI taxonomy): Eukaryota > Metazoa > Chordata > Actinopteri > Centrarchiformes > Centrarchidae > Micropterus > Micropterus salmoides. The sequence continues at coordinate 10,605,092 of NW_024043372.1, forward strand.
TGAGTAGATGTGAAAATAACCATTAACAGAATAATGTAGCCTACTTTTGTTTTCAGGTGTAATAAGTAAGTTAGTAGCCTAAATTTATTATGATATGGAACCTTTCACAGATCAATGTCAGAATCAGAATCAGAATCAGAATCAGCTTTTATTGCCAGGTATGTGTACACATACGATGAATTTGACTCTGGATTGTACAATGCTCACGATGTGGTTACTTAAACAATAATACAATAATAAAATCAGACACAGGCTACAGTATAGAGAACACATATATACCTACAGTCTCTGTTATATACACACACTATAAACAAAAACAATGTAGACAAAGTGATTTACGAGAGTAAAATTAAAAAAATAAGACATCAGAAAAGTAAAGAATACAAGAGATACAGAACAAGTGAACAAAAGTTATAAAATGTAAAAAAAAAAAAAAAAAAAAAATACTGATGTATTTTAAGAGTTTGCTGTTTTCAGTCCTGAAACGTTTACAGGACAACGTCCACGCCCCAGGCTGTACGTGGATGCTGATTGGACAACTGGAGGCACGCACGTACACCACGCACGTACCGTCAAAATCATTGTCGACCATGGCGGAATGCGTTCGACTTGACAGTAGCACAAGTAGTCATACCATGGATAAAAGCATTACTCTACCGCCCGACGAAATATTCCGCAATTTGGAAAACGCAAAGCGTTTCGCAATAGACATAGGTACCTGGGAATGTAAACGTTTTCTTTGTTTCTCCAGCTACTTTTGCTCGAGCGTGGCTAATCTCCGTGTTTATGGACCAGATATGCTGCAGCCTGCTATGACAACACATGACTTTAAGCGAAAGTAAACAAGTCAAAGCTGACATTAGCCGCTTGAATTAGTGTCTTATTTTAATTTGTTTGACAACAAGTCTGTTTACCTTGAAGATGTAAGTCTGATGAGATTTCAGGATTATCTGTAACTGTTATCTAATGACGCGGATGTGTGTCAAACAACCTGGCCAACTTTAACAAGTTAACTTGCAACAGAGTTGACGTTAGCTGCTAAGTTAGCTAGCCTGTGTTAAGGGTTTGGTGTTTCTCAGTTCACTAAGCGTTAGTTTTAAGTCTGGATCTTAATCCAGTTTGTCCCTTGTTTAGCTTCTGTTGCCCGACGGTTTTTATCGTACATTATCAATGCTGTTTTGCTTGAACAGGTGGATCTCTCACAAAGCTTGCCTACTACTCAACTGTACAACACAAAGTGGCCAAAGTACGATCTTTCGACCACGCTACAAAGGTAATTATTTGACGTTTTTTTTTACACAAAGCCCAAACCGCATGGACGGTAAAAAGCTCTCCTGGTAGCCTGTAACGTTAGCTTCTTCATGTGAAAATAACGTTACCACCACCATCAGATAAGCTCACATACACTAGCCAAACAAGAAGATTTTTAGATTAAAGCACACCAGTTTTATTGTTCCACAATGTCTATAGCTGGACGATATTAAGTATTCACCCTTTCTCCTCTGTGTTTCCATCTCATGTGTGTCCCAGGAGGCTACCAGTGACAAGCTCTATGAAATATCAGTGCAGGAAGAGGTCACTGCGCGCCTGCACTTCATCAAGTTTGAAAATGCTTACATTGAAACATGCTTGGACTTCATCAAAGACCATCTGGTCAACACGGAAACCAAAGTTATCAAAGCTACAGGTGGTGGGGCACACAAGTTCAAAGAACTCATTGAGAGGAAACTTGGACTCAAGTGAGTATACAAACCAGCTGTAAATATAGCCAAATTATGTCTTTATCTTTGCTGTGTCAGTCACATGATGCTGATGCCCTACAGTGCTGTACTGTAGATACTGCATGTACAAACAGAAACAGAAAGGGCCCTTCCTGTAACTTACGCACACAAAGTAACATCCTGTTCTCTTTATGTGAACCAGGGTGAATCAGAGGACAAACTTGATTGAGTGGGAGACAAAAACCTTATGAAGACTATTCTGGAAAATATCCACTGTTTACTTGCTTATTGGCTGACCAAACATTGTGTGAAAGCAACAGAATGTTTACATAATGGTTGACTATTTCTGAATCCATATGGCAGTAGCATTGAGGGCTATATATATATATATATATATATATATATATATATATATATATACTCAGCAAAAAAGGAAACTTCCTCTCACTTGCAGCTGCTTTTATTTTCAGCAAACTTAACGTGTTAATATTTCTATGAACATAAAAAGATTCAACAACTAAGACATAAACTGAACAAAGTTTCACAGACATGTGAGTAACAGAAATGGGAAAAAATGTGTCCCTGAACTAAGGGGGCCTCAAAATCAAAAGTAACGATCAGTATCTGGTGTGGCACTGTGGTCTGGTGCAGGTTACATATGGTCTGCCACTGCATGGACGATCAGCTGCCCTTCCTGTCTCCTTGTAGTGCTTTCTTAGGCTTCTCACAGCACAGACATTGCAGTTTATTGCCCTGGCAACATCAGCATCAGAATCAGAAATGCTTTATTTGATCCCCAACTGAAATTCTGCAGACATATATTCTGTCTAGATAAATATATCCTACTTCTATTACTAGACCGAGGACAAAACATTTAGTCTTCTGCTCTGGCTATGGATGATTCAAACTAATGGACTCTTTATGTTTCATCGTGGCAGAGTGGACAAAGAGGACGAGATGACATGCCTCATCAAGGGCTGCAACTTTGTGCTGAGGAACATACCCCATGAGGCTTTCGTGTATGCCAAGCATGCTGACTCAGAGTTCCGCTTTCAGACGACTCAACCAGACATCTTCCCATACCTGCTCGTAAACATCGGCTCTGGGGTGTCCATAGTCAAGGTAATAACTGAAGAATCAAAGTTTTGTCACTTTTGGGAAAGTAGATTTAAACTAGATCTGACACAATTAGTCTATTTAATTGATTAGTCCAGCAGTGACAGAAAATTACTTGGCAATTGTTTGATAATCCATTAATTGTAATGTAACTTAGGAAGCAGAATCACCTATCTGTCTCTGGTTTCAGCTCTTCCGATCTAATGATATACTTTGTTGATCAGACAAAACAACACTTTTGAAGATGTCACTTTATCCTCTGACATTTTATAGACCACATGAGTAGCTAAAAGCTACAGTATACTCGTGTCTTTGTTAAGGTATGAAGGATACTCATTTGTTTTTTTATCATATGAACATTTTTATATCTTTTTGTCAAAAATACCTTAAACATACTTATATCTGAGTTGGCAGAATAGCATATCGCAACACATGTGGGCCTTTTTTAAGAATGTGTTTTATTTAATCTTAAAAACATCCTTCCTCCAGTGCATATCTTTATTACAATTCTTTGATAACCAACATGAAATAATAATTGGAAAATATGTTTTAACCCCTAACATCTGTATTGTCATTTGCTCCAAGAGTCCAGGTATCAGTTTAGATCTACAGACAGAGTTTGTCCTTATTTTGTATTTAGTGGGTTAAGGCACATACCCTTTAAATGAAATGGTTGATGTTTGTCTTTATCTACTAAATACAGCCCTTTTTCCCAAAAAGTTGGTACGCTTTGTAAAATGTAAATAAAAACAAAATGCGATGATGTGCAAAACATTGAAACCCCATAGTTTTTCTTCTTATTATTATTTTTTAATTGAAAATAGCAGAAAGACAACTTTTAAATGTTGGAACAGTGGGAACAAAAGACTACAAAGGTTGTGAAATGCTAAATGAAAACACCTGGTGGAACATCTCACAATTAGGTGGCAACAAGCATGATTGTGGATCAAAATCAAAGCATCCCAGGGAGCCTAAGTCTTTCTGAAGGAAAGATGGGGAGGGGTTCACCACCCTGTGAAAGACTGTGCTGGCAAATAGTGCAACAATTTAAGAAAAATGTTTTGTAAATGAAAAAAACAAAATGCGAATGTGGCATTTTTCCATCCACTGGTTTGGTGCATGCAATCAAAAACAGACACAATTCTGTAGTGGACATCACTGCATGGGCTGAGGAACACTTCGAAAAACTATCACTTGTAAACAGTTTGTCCCTTCATCCACAAGTGCAAGTTGAAACTCTTACCATGCAAAGAGGAAACCATATATGTTGTCTGCGGAGTCAAAATGTATTAAATTTGTTTGGAAATCATGGACACCTCGTCCTCCAGGTATCAGTGCACAGTTCAAATGCCAGCATCTGTGAGGATTTGGTGGCGCCTTTGTGCACATGGCATGGGTAAGCTGCACATTTGTGAAGGCACCATTAGTGCTGAACGATGTATACCCGTTTAGAGCAACATATGCTGCTTATTAGACTATTTATTTTTACGGATGGCCTTGCTTTCTGTAGCAAGACAATGCCAAACCACATTCTGCACGTATTACACACATTGGCACGTAAAATACTACATACGAGACCTTGAACTGTTGAGCAGCCGAAATCCTACATCAAGCAAGAATGGGAAAACATTCTGCTTTCAAGATTACAGCAGTTTGTCTCTTCAGTTCTCAGAACCTTACAGAGTGGTGTTAAAAGAAGAGGTGAGGCAATAGAGTGGTAAACATGACCCTGTCCCAACTTGAAATGTGTTGCTGGCATCAAATTCCAAATGGGTATATAATTTTCCATAAACTAAACAATTTTCAGTTTCAACGTTTGGTAAGTTGTCTTTGTGCTAGTTTCAATTAAATATGGGCTTTCAATGTTTTGCATGTCATCACAATATGTTTTTATTTACATTTTACATTAGCCAGCTTATTTTTGGAAATGGGGTTGTAATATTTGGTGTGTAAAAATGACAGACCCAGTAAAAATACATCTTTTGTTTATTGTTCAGCTTTGGCTTTTTTCAGATGACTAACATTTGTATAAACCAGGGTCTTCTGCTCTCACTATATTTGATTCACAGGTTGAATCAGAGGACAAATTTGAGCGAATAGGAGGAAGCTCAATAGGTGGAGGGACGTTCTGGGGCCTCGGAGCCTTGCTCACCAAGACAAAGGTATCCTAAACAACTTGTTGTGCTTTGAATAGCTGTTACTTTGAAGTCAACAAATGAAGATGGCTTCTCAGTGCAATATTTTGTTCCCTTAAGCCTTATGAAATGTACCCTTTTCTGTCCTGTAGAGATTTGACGAGTTACTACAATTGGCTTCAAAAGGGCAGCACACAAGTGTCGATATGCTTGTCAAAGATATCTATGGAGGATCTTACGGGTCTTTGGGCTTGACTGGCGATCTTATTGCGAGCAGTTTTGGAAAGTCTGCTACTGCTGACAAAGGTGACACATGGGATCATTGATATTCTGAGGCTGCACTGTAGCGTTGTATATGTATTTGTCCAGGTTAGAGTAAGAAAAGACTGGAATGACCCACTTTATATTTTGTACCTTGTATGTGCAGTTCATTCAGGTGATTGGACAAAAAAAATTAATTAAAGCAGTAACCAAGCCATCTTTTGAGTATCCAACACTTGCCTTCTATGGACTCGAAAGATGTAAACATTTTGTAACATCCTCATTTTCTTGCTTCGAAGGGCAGCGACTGCAGTAAGCTCACAATTTGTAAAATGTATTTCAGTGTTGAGCCAGTTTCACAGTGAAGAAACAGTCCTGCGGGTGTAATCCACTTATCTGCTTGTGCAAACAGTCATACTGTAGTTTCCCCAGTGTATGCCAATATACACAACTTCCATTTCAGTCCTCACACATCACTATTGGAACTCATTGTAACCTTTGTGAATCCAAGGTGAGTCAGTCACTGCAGGCTACAGACTTGACAAAGGATGGATTTGATTTATTTTTAAGTGTAAATAAAATTTTAAATTTTAAGTCCAGTACATGTTTCTGTTGGGTTTGTGATGTCTTCTTGGCAAGGCAGGCTAAATATTTTCCTTTTATTGCAAAATCTGTGTTGAAGTGAACAGATGACCTCTAACCTAGTTCTGATACAGCGTTCTCTCCATGTGCTGGACTTGTAACTGTGATGGAAATTCACAGCTTTTGCTGGCTTATCAAAGCAAATCCTGTTACTGTCCATCTGCTGCTGTTGAGCAGTTACTGAGCAGTTTATATAGTTTCCCTATGAAAATGTGGAACATGATTTTGATATTGATACCAATTGTTATCCCACTGCTCATATAATTTAGTTATACTTTGTACTGCCATTAAACAGAAGGAAGGAAGTGAGAAGCTTCATAATTGGAATACTGAAAAGGTTTTTACAACTACTGAAGGATTGCTGGCGTTGTACTGTTAATATATTAGTTGCAGTACTTAAATATTCTGAGGTCAGTGATGTCCGTATATTTGCCTGTATGTTTATGCAACTCTTTTCTGAATTGTAGAGTTCTCTAAAGAAGACATGGCCAAGAGCTTGCTCCACATGATCAGCAATGACATCGGGCAGCTGGCCTGTCTGTATGCCAAGCTGCACAACCTGTCCAGAGTGTACTTTGGAGGTTTTTTCATTAGAGGACATCCTGTCACCATGCACACAATCACCTACAGCATCAACTTCTTCACCAAGGCAAGGCTTTTTCCTCTGCGACATAAAAACAAACTAACACCCATTAAATTACACAATGAACACAAAGTGTCTTGGTGCTCTACAAGAGTTTCTAATTGTCTGTTTTTGTTTTTTTCTCTCATTCTCACTGATATTTCTTAGTTTAGTCCTGGACTTGTTGTGTCATCAGCCAGACTTGACACTGTTTCACCTACAATCCAGATTTTTATGTTATTACCTCCATTGTAGGGTGAAGTTCAGGCCTTGTTCCTGAGACATGAAGGCTATCTCGGAGCCATTGGAGCATTTCTTAAAGGAGCAGAGGAGGACAGTAAGGAAAAACCTACACACATTATTATGCTCAATTTGGTGTCAACTTGGTTATTGTATATTTTGATAAATATTAGGTTGAAAGGCATAAAGGTCATATGACAGTTTGTGAAGAAACAGTATTTGACAGTTTATCTTTTTGAAAATAATGTGGTTAAATTTGTGCCTACAACTATCCAATTTAGTTTTCACACTCATCGTGCAAGTCCACCCTCACACATTAGTACTGACTGGAAACTTGTGGTATTGCAGGAAGCAGATTCTTGCATGTTTTCACAGACATCAGGTATGATGAACCCCTGGACTTGCGTTGTGAAATTACTGAACCTCCTGTTTTAGTGTCTGTCTATCTTTCACTTCAACACATGTAACTAACTGCCATGGCAGACTATAGAAGAATTCATGTAGGTAATATTGCTACAGCACAATGACCAATAATAGACAAAAATGTTAATGAATATAACTAGAGTAAAATAATAAGTCTAATTAAAAATGCGTAGATGTCAAATGTAAAATTCTGCTAGCTAACTTGGCACCAATATTTTTGAATACTAACATGAAATAATAATAAAATGCATTATAATGCAGATGTTATACCATACATATATCATTATTCAACATCTTACTCTTCTAGATCCAAACCAGTACAGTTGGGGTGAGAATTATGCAGGAAGCTCAGGCCTAATGAGTGTTTCTCCAGATATGAATCCCATGCAACGTGCTCGTAGTGGAACGGTGAGTCTGCTGAAAAGACAAATATGAAGACCTGAAGCTGGGTCATTACCACAAGGTGCCACTCAAACCTCCTTTTCACTCTGCTGCTGGTTCATTGGTTTTTATTTCACCCACTTTCTTCTGTCAAATCTCTACTATTTTTACATTTGAGCTTTATTTCACATTTTTTATTTACTCCTTTATGGAAATACCATCACCACTGTCCTCACTGAATCCATAAGCATCATACGAACACATTCATTAATCTGTGACTATCTTTCTTTTTCGTTTCCTCTCCACACATTCTCTGTCTACCTAATTCTCTCAGTTTCCCGTAAGTACCTCCGTCTGTTTCACTTGTGTGCCCTGGTTGGATGACATGTGGCTCCTGCTCACAGTGCCTTGTTCTCTAGCTATGAACACTCGACTTCAGTAGTTAGTCACGTCAGGTGTTTACTTGGCCGAGGACAAAGAGAGACCAGAGATGAAGAAGTTGCTATTGTTTAGTCCGTTACTAAATCATTTTATGGTCTTTTGCTATGAAATGGAAAATAACAGTGTTTGGTGTTTTTTGACAGCCACTTTTGCTTTTGATTATTTGATGTGATACTTTGAGCATGCCTCTGTTAGTTTCACCACTGAAATTACTGCTTTTCCCAGCTTTCATTAACTAGTTTTCATTTGTGCAAAGTGTGATGCAAGACAGCAAATGAAATATTAGCTCATCTTTTAATGACTTAGCACTCAAGAAACCTTCTATCGATGCAGTGTCCTCTAGTGGACTATTGATTGTGTCCCACAATTAATGAATCTCCTGGCTTCCACTTGCTATTTGGATTTAATCTAGCTAGAATCTTCTCTCCTTTTTCTGCCTTACTGCATCTTCCTCTCTGTTTTTTTTTTTTGTACTAACAGGAGTGAAACTGGCCACAGTGTTGCCACAGTAAGAAAAAGGGAAATGTTATGAAATATATCCCAGAATAAAAGTTTAAGAGTGATAGAGTAGGCTTTGATGTTTGCATTGTGCAGCGTGAGTTCATGGGCAAGACAGACTGCATGTATCTTCTCTGTCTCTTTGCTGTGTCTAGTTTGACATGTTGGAGATGGACCGTCTGGAGAGGAAGCTGGTGAATCTGCCTCTGCTGCAGGACCCTTCATCTTATATCCCTGACACTATGGACCTCACAGAGGACGCTCTGGCCCGTGAATACTGGCTCTACTGCTTTGAAGAGGCCCTAGATGGGGTAGAGTGGCAGTTTATGTTCTTACAGTATTTCAGAGGCTGAAATACAGACAATGTCAGCTTTATCTGCTGATAAGCTTTCTGGATTACTTAAACACTATAACCAGGCTTTTGAACTAAAATTTCAAAACAAAAGGCACACCCATTTCCCTAAACTATAAACCAGTGGTCGGCAGTAGGCGGCCCGCAGATCAGAACTGGCCCGCCAGCAATAATATCTGGCCTGTAGCCAAATTGCTTTGATAGCAAAAAATATAAATAAATTGATAGCGGCTGGTGCTGAAATAAATCTGTCATGACAGCTACAGTTAGTCACATAATAACTTCATCTTAAGTGATTGTGGCTACAAAATAAAAGCGTGAGAATGTTTTTTGCTGCAATGCTTTATGTTGAGATTATTGAGAGCTTTTACAGTGAAAAGTTTTGAAGGACATTCAAAAGAGTTTCTGGCTTGCTTGACACACCTCTGCAAAAGCAGTCGGTAAACGTGTGATTGGATTCCCATGAATTTCCTTAGGGAAATGATAATAAGCGTCCATAGGTTTATGAATGATGATCAAACGCCGGGACACACGCACACACACACACACACACGCTCTTTATTGTGCGCATTTGCAAAAGTGTCGTTATAATCAATTTGTTTAGCAAGGGAGAAAAGTCTGCAGAATGTTAGGATCGATCATACAACTCTCCCAACGAGAGTCCCACACTCTACCGACTGAGCTAAACATTCAAATGAGTAGAAATATGACAGTATGATATCTTGTCACAATATCTATGTTTAGCCAGTTATCTGTGACAATATTAAACAAAATAAACCCAGAAATGCACAGTAAATTTGGTGTTTACATGGCATCTTTTCAAATGAGATGAGTTGATTTGATTTTTTTTCTTTTTACACTGCTTGTGCACTGCAGAGGTTATAAACATGCTGTTTGCTGTTCTTGTTTGTTCGGAGCAGGTGGTTAAGAGAGCCGTAGCGAGCCAGCCTGACATGCCCGAGGCAGGCGAGCGAGCCGAGAAGTTCCGTCAGAAATACAGACACAAGCTCCAGACCCTCCGCCAGCAGCCTTTGTAAGGACTGTTTTTGTTTTTGCATGCAAGGCCTATCTGTTTGACCCAGAGGTTGCTTTTAGTATACTAAACCACAAGTCTTTTCTTCAGCATCTGTGTTAGTTTCATGTTTTCATACCTACTGGAACTGTGCTTTGTCAATGAAAAAGGGAAATCTTGATGTTCAGTCTGTTTACTGTTTCAGTTTATAGGAGTCTGGTGCTCTGCGTAAATATTCTAGTCATCTTAATTCATAATTTGTGATATCAGAAAGAGTAACTTGTAAGCTATCATTGTTAATATACATGAAAAGTACTGTGCATCTGCCACACCCCGTTGTGTGTATGTTGTTCTCTCTTGCTAATGTGGAGTGCTTCTCTTCTCACCTAGTGCTTATGGATCCCTCACTGTCAGAAGTCTGTTAGACACGAGGGAACACTGTTTAAACGAGTTCAACTTTCCTGATCCCTACTCTAAGGTCTGAGTGAAATCTATCAACCAATTTAGTTTTCTGTTTGTGTCCTTTTTGTTTTCTGCACAGCTGGTTTGGCCCTTGCTGATCAGCTACTTACAATTTTATGTTTTCCTACAGTCTCATGGTGTTGCACAATTTATTTCTACCTCATGAATTAAGCCTTGAATTTAGGCAATACATTTGTCTTTGACATATTGTGAAATCACTTTTTTGAATGCGGAGAGTTTATTCTGTTCAAACTAGCTGTATTATTTCTTTGTTCTCTTGTAGATTAAACAGAAGGAGAATGACATGGCTCTCAAGTACTACCAGAAGGCGGTGAAGTCCCTGGAAGAGTTGAGCTGGGAGGAGAGACAGTTTGCCCTGGTCAGGGGTGTCCTGGCTGGGAATGTGTTCGACTGGGGAGCCAAGGCCGTGTCAGAGTGAGTGGTGTTAATGGCTTTTATATCCTGTGAGCAGCCCGGTTGATGGGTTGCTCTGTTCTGCCTGACTGTGGGAAGTGGGAGAGGCTGTGGTAACATTGTGTACCTTCCTTTGATAAGTTAGCTACCCTGGGTTAGCCAGGCTGCAAATAGTCGGCAGCAGGGATATGTAGACAGTATAAAAAAAGTAAACAGAATATAAAATTTACCTAAGGGCTGCTTACCATGCATCCCAACAAAGACATCCCAATGATTCTTTATTTTTTTCTGTCACCCTTTGAATTTTGGGAATTGCAGTAATCTTGTCTTCATTATGACCTGCTATTTGCCCGACAATCAAGCTTTTATTAAGGACACACACCCGGTCCAAAAGACATACAATAAAACACTTAAACGGACAAACACTAAGTAGACAAAGGAAAAAACAGACATAGTCCACAATATTAAAAAGATATAGTCCACAATATATTACATATGCCTATTTACATACAGGCTAAAACGCCAATGATTCCACACTGACTGACTGAACTTGACGGAACTTAGTGCCGGGTTGGTCAGTGCTGAAATAAAACTGTTACAGTGATTGATGAGCATATGAAAAAGCCAGAATTCTCACTAAAGATTTGGAAACTTCTCTGTTTTGTAACTTTAAAAAATAGTTTTTCATGATTTATGCGATCAAAGCCTTTAGAGGCATCAATAAAACACAAACAATGTCTGTGCCATGTTTAGGTTAAAACCGAAGTGGTTGTCAAAGATCAGGACAAACTGTTCCAGCTTATGTAGTAAGGTCCTCTCCAAGACCTTCGGTAAAGTACTGGCCAGAGCTAAAGGCCGGTAATTATCCATGCTATTTACTTATAAAGCTTTGTCTTTAATAATTGGCACTAACATAACAGATTCTATTACCTGGTATTTTACCTGATTCTATTCAAAAATAGAATCAGGTAAAATACCATTAACTAGAAACCCAATAAAACAAATGGCAGTGCAGAGGACAGAGTTTTCTACAGAAATCTTATCTAAACCGCATGCCTTATTATCTTAGTAACTTAATTGCATCATAGACTTCTTGTGGGGATATTGTCACTATTATCAATATTGCCCACTGCAAAGGAGTTACTTTTAACACAGTTGAACAGCTCATAATGTTTCTGCCACAACGGAGTAATTTCCTCTGGACTGCTTACACCATCAACATTCGTTGGTAAACATGTTTTACAGTTATTCATTCTTTTGATTTCTTTCCAGAATTCATTAGGACTATTGTTTTTCACTTTCCTTGGATGTGAGTCAGATCTCATTATATTTTCATTCCTCTTAATGAATGTAGGGCATATTTAAAGTTTTCATTTGTCTGTTTCTTCTATTCAAATAAGGGACTGTGTTTTTGTCTACCTGATTCAGCCCAAGCTTTGAAAGCCCTTCTAGCCTCAGCATGAAGCTCTTCAACATTTTCATTCCATCCTGGTTTAGCTTTATACATCTTGGTCTTATACAGAGGCCTGCTTGAGGCAAGAACGGACTCCACAATACTGTCATGCAAGGAACACAACTCAAAACCATGTTGCGGGTTCTTACAGTTAATATCACAGCATGCAGACACGTCTTTCGGTAAGTCGCTGTTACTCAACAAAGTGTCAGTAAAGTAGTGTCTGTACACACTATACTTCAAGATCCTTCTCGTTCAAATTAGACCAGTCTATTTTCCCCTCCCGCATGCCGTTGTTCACAGACAAAAGGGTAGGTAAATTGGGTCACCCACAATAAAAAAGCAGGTGGAAGCATTATCCTGAATAAAAGACACGACCCATGCCAACCTGTTGAGATATTCATTTTCATTCTGCGAACTCTCATAAGGTGCATAGATGCTCAGAATGATGAATTTTTTTCCACCTCAACTGAACTCAGTTCCTATAGTTAACGTCCGGTCTGACCACGTTAACCAGCTGGTCATACTTTTTGTGCCATAGCACTGCAACACCGCCACGTATTCTACCATGAACTATTTCAGTGCTCAAGTCAGTGGTAGATTCTTAGGTAAAAATGTCTCTTGATCACAGGTCTCCAAGAGTTTATCCACCACAAAGCGGCATGATTCATCTGCTTCACTGTGGCCAGCACGTAGTCCTCGGGCATCATGTGACACAAAATTGATATCCATTTATTTCCGTTTGTCCAGGGCAACCACCTGGCTGCTGCTGTCCTGTAAAGCTACAGGTGTAAGGTCAGACACAGAGCGCTGCTGTGCAGATCAGCCTCCCCTCCTAATCCGTGTGCTGCCGTGACACTGCTCACCTGCGGGCCTCAAAGTAACGGCAAACATATATCCTCGTCCGCCAAAGTTGTGGGTTGTATATGTCCTCTACTTCGTTACACTCAGCAGTGATATGAAATGCACTGAACCTATTGCGAGTTGAGTCAATCTTCCGACATGTCACCGGTTTACCCAATCTCTCAGTTACATAACAGCACAGAGTATCGGCATCGAGATTGGGGGAAAATCTAGTTGCAAACACAGTCACCAGCTTGGTTTTGACCACTGGAATGTTGCTCTCGGTGCCAGTGTCAATTATTCCCATTTTCCTCTGCTGCTTCCATTTCGAACAAACCTGAACAGCACTGGTAGACCTACTGGGCTGCACGGCTGCGTTTGGAGGCTTGTGTACCCCTTTCTGCACAACAGTGCTCCATGCCGGGGACTGTGGCAGAAGGATCAGGGCTTCTCCCCGTGACTGGTGAGCAGGTGCCACTGGATCATGTAAGTTTCTGTCTTGTAACGCAGCACTAGCTCCGGGTGCCCAGCCAGGGGACCCGTGGTGCTTTTTAATAGCAGTCACCCGGCGACCTATGGCCGCTGTAGTCACCATCAGGTTTTCATTCACACTTAACTGGGCATCCAGGACCTCTCTCAAACTAGAAACTAAGCCGGGAGGCTTAGCTGTTCCACACTGCTGAGCAGCACTGAGGCGTCCATGTTGCCAAATCCGACAGGTGAAAGTTCATCCAGGTAGTGTGATGTGTGATACAAACCTGGGAATATTTTCACCGCACTCATCAAGCATCCTCAGACAATCCTTGATGTTGTTAATATCCTTCTGAGGGCCTTTGTGCTTGATGCAGCGTGTTGTAGTAGTGCACATATCAAACAATAGTCGCTTGGACTCTGTCCACTCAGATGAAAATATGTTTGAGGCTAACAAAACAATTTCATCATGGGACAGTGTTCTCATTTTGACAGCAATAAAGTTCAAAAGCTCGTCCTCTGCTATCACTTTCCCATCATCTCTTTTATAAATAAAAATCTCGGATTTTGTTCAAGGGCAAGCAGCCCCTCTAACAAGGACACCCGCCACCATGTCTCCTTTCACTAAGACACTAAGAAATTAATTGATAAGGGTTGATTTGAGAGCAGACAGCGCCTTTTAATCAGCAGGCTAGGCTGCGGTGGCTTGTAAATTTGAATAATTTAGTTCCAATCTCAATGTATAGAAAGTTTGGTGTTGTGATCATAAAGTGATCCAAATACCTGTCTTACTTTTGCACTGTTCTCACTTTTGCATATTTGGTTTTGATGTCATGCAGTGTCCTTGAATCTGATCCTGAGTTTGGGTTTGAGGAGGCTAAACGACAGTTGGAAGGTATCTAAGTATTTCTCTACTTTATTTTTCCATACATTTACCTTTTTAACAGCAGTTTGTTTTGCAGTTTGACACACTGAAAGGCATCAGACCCACTTGATTTTCCTTCTCCATGTTGAATGTCTTTCTAATATGGTAATGCTTGGTGGACAGAGGTAGTACCTCAGACTGATTTTTGTGATTTTTTTCTTTTTTTTTCTTCTCAGAGCGGCCATGGCTTGTTGATTCCTATGACCAGTGGCTTGAGAGACTGAAGGTCAGGCTCTTTCTCTGCGTTTTCATTTCAAAGCCAAGTTATATTTTGCAGCATTATTGGTGGTTACAGATTTTATCAAAAGCACTTGGCGGTACCACGAGTACTGCACAAGCACTGTTTAGCACTGATGACCCCAGAAGGAAACAAACACATAACTCAGACACTGTCAGTCCCAGGCACAACAATGTTTCGAGTAAGCACAAAGACAAAACGCTGTTATCTGTGTTCTGTGTGTATTAGTAATATTTCGTATACTGATAGTGTTTCTGTGTTGTATGCTCCTGATGATTAGTGCTTGAATACAATCCATCCTGGTTTTCTCTTGCAGGGTCCTCCTCACAAGTGTGCCTTATTTTTCGTAGATAATAGTGGAGTAGACATCATCCTAGGGGTGATGCCTTTTGTCAGAGAGCTTCTCTCTAGAGGGACAGAGGTAAGGAAGTCTCACAACACAACTTCTAAAATAATATATTGCCTAAAATATTAATCCAACTTCTGTCCATCTACCCTTAGGTTGTGTTGGCCAGCAACTCTGCTCCAGCTTTGAATGACGTAACAAATGGTGAACTGCAAATATTGACAGAAAGCATTGCTGCTATGGATCCAGTGATTCAGTGAGTATTTGAGTGTTTTTAAAAGCAGGACACATTGATGAGAAAAATACAGAGACAGCAACATACAGTAGAGTCTTCTGACACTGCCTTTTCTGTTTTTATGTTATAGTCTGATTTTCTTTGCTGAATAACTTCTAAAATATAATTTTGTGTGTCTGACCTCATAATTTCACGCTTTTAAAAGCGTTTTAAAATGGTTGAAGAAGATCCTCAGTGAACTGTGGTCTGTTTGTTGTTCAGGGCTGGTCTGAGGGAGGACAGGCTGACGTTGGTCCAGAGTGGTTCCAGTTCACCCTGCCTGGATCTGAGGTTGGTTATTTGGCAATTTTACATTTTGAAAGGGAGTGCTTTTCAGCATGTGAAAACCGATTTATAATATCCGCTGTGGCTCTGGAGGGAACTTTACAAAGCGAGAAAATAACCCTGATGATGTTTAAATGGACTGATGTTACCATGGTTATCTTGGACTTACCATGGACTTAAAGACTACAAATTAAACAAGAAAACCTATATGTAAAACTGGGGCATGGAGTATGGGGGTGGGGGGGGAAATGAGAGCTTTCACCAGGCAGGGGTAGTTTAATGAAAAATGCTGCCGAGTTGCACTATGTGAACATAAATATTATTTATGGCAATGTAAACATGTCAGAAGCTTCTCAGCTTATCAGAACAGAGATGCAATTCATCACACCTTGTAGGAGGGTCAACTTTGTGCTGGACATTTACATCAAAAAGCCAGAAATCTGAGAACCTGGTGAATTCATAAGATGTGTTTTATTGTGGCAATTTAGTGCAGCAAAAATGTTACCATGTTCTGTTTTCTGCCTCTGCGATTCTCTAGCCGTCTGGACAAAGTGCTGGCGATGGTGGTGCGGGAGCGACAAACCGACCTGGTGATCATCGAGGGAATGGGCCGAGCCATTCACACCAACTACTATGCCATGCTCAGCTGCGAGAGCCTCAAAATGGCCGTCATCAAGAACTCGTGGCTGGCCGACCGCCTGGGAGGAAAGCTGTTCAGCGTGGTCTTCAAGTACGAGGTACCGGCTGGAAAACCCATCCAGCACTCTGCAGCTCTGACGCCCTCATGAGGTTTGACAGAGCTCGAATTTGAGCAGGACAGAACGCAGAAGTCGAGCGACCACAATGTACTGGCTCTGAATGTACAGATGATGATCGTATACTGCTACTGGGTGAATGACTGATGCAAAGCTGACTGTAAAATTTGGGCGAAAATTTAAAGGTGATCATTAACAGGGAGGATTTACATTTGATTTTAAAACGTTTTTAGTTCTGGTTTCATGAACATGATTTACACTGCTTTCTTGCAGGTTTCTGTGCATCCTGTACAATCACTTACTTTGCTTCCATCATTACTGCCTGTTGATCACATTCAGCATCTGGAGTTTGTTTTCATGTGAAGTCATCACTGCCTGTGTTAAGTAAATGTACACAGACTGTTTTGACAGATGAGATCTTAAGCTTGTTGAAATGAATGAAAAACAAAAGTTTAGTTAAAAAAAATTGCATCAGTCATTGACATGCTGCCAACACACAACTGAGCACCCATACGGGCATAGGTTTGGTGTGTGTTTGTGTGTTAGAGAAAGCAGCAGCAGCAGTAATTACAGCTTTGAGCGGTAACACTACAACGGTACATAAAGTGCATTTGATGTGCCTACAATACCACACACTGCTCTTGTTTCCCAGCAATCTCACGCCATGGAGTAGGAAGAGTCTGTGGATCTCCTGTTTTTTTCTTTTGTTATTACTGCCAGTGAATGAATTGAGATTAGGAAATGAATCATTGTCACTGTCACATGTGTAGCTGTTAAAAGTGGCATCAGGGAAAACGTTTGATTAATGGGAGAAGCAGCACTTTATCACAAAAAGAGATTTGGTCGTGTTCCTCCACAAGGTGGCAGTATTCTACTGTGACATATGTTTTTATGATTTCTCTAATCAAGGTGCTCGGTGTCAAAATTAACACTGCATATTTCTGTAAAAATATTCTAACAGTCTTTCATCCGAGCATCATGTGGAACGCTTTGTCACCGAGCTGGCCGTGACACAAGTACATGGATTCACTATAATTAACTGGCATGTATTTAAAAGTACAAACTGTAATCCATCCCTAAATCAAAAATGCAATTGTTTGAAGGCAATAATCCTGCAGCACCTAGTTGTAACAAACATCAAACACTGTGATTGTGAAGTGGCTGATTGTGTAATGGTGACATCATCTTAAATATCTGAATTCAAGGCACGGTCTGATTTGAAAAGCCTTGCCTTGGTGTGACAGTGTTTCCCAAAGTTACAGTTGCTTGACATGTGGACTTGCAATATTGTAACTTCATTTGTACATATATGTGATATACAATTTTTTGTTTGTGTGTGTATACATATACATATATATATATATATAATTCATTTGCATCACTTCAGTTAAACACACCAAGCACAACTTTGTGTATTATTCTACTGACAATCAATTTTAAATAAATGGTGAAAACCTTTATTTTATTCTTTTTAACTGTGTGTATTAATTTCTGTAGTGCATGTGTCAGGGGAGATGGCAGCCGTCTAGAGGAATAGGGAGAGTTGAAAGTTGCCCCATATTAAAAAACCAAGCCTGCCCCTGGCGGTATAAAAGCTGGTATGTGGTGGTTGATGCCTGCTGGGGAGCTTCGGGTTGATAATGCATGAGGACGCCTGGCAGGGGGTCCTCCTGCTTTTCCTCTTGCTCATCACTCTGACTGCCAAAGCGCGCGCTTGTGCACGCGCACACTATTCCTGCAAGATACCCTCTTGGATTTAGTGACATATTTGTATAACTTATGAGGTCTGTCCTGGTTTTGTGTTTAGTATCTTTCTTTTCTTGCTGTATAATCAAAATTTCCCTTCATCATCAGTACAGTCATCGGCAGGTTATGAGACTATAGCCCCCCCACCTACCCATGCATAGGAGCATCAGACCCACAGAGAGGCGTCGTTTGTGACCATTTTGTGTCTGCTTCTCTGTTATTTTGCAGGTGAACCTGTATGTAGTTCAAATGCACTGAAGCCAAAATATTTCCCTTTGAATGACCGGAGCATGTGACCAGGCTCAAAGTTACAGTTCAATAGACTTGTTTCTGCAGCTGCAGTGGGACCAACCATTTATTGCATGGCTTTTCACTGTATAACTTTCTAATTACATGCTCATAACACAATGATACCACAGGCCCTGAGAAAACAGTGCTGCATTGACTGTCACTGTTTGCATAACACTAATTATGGTAGTTACAGTAAACACTGATTTCAAAAGGCTTTTTCCTTCAGCTTTGAATTCAACCCTGTAGCTGAACCGTTTGTGGATTCTGAGCAACAATAACATTAATTTGATTTATCATGTGACCTTACAATGAAACAATACCGTACTTTGTGTAGTTTGTGTTTTTATATATGTATATACCGTAAATCCCTCTTGTGTCTCCTGGGTAATTTTTAATAACTTTTTTGTTATTTATTTTACTTGATGTGTTAGAATGGTGGACCTTACTGTACTGGGATATTCAAATAATGTCAGAAAAAATGGCCTTCCAGTAGGCCACTTTCCACTTCCGTCTTACTGTAATATCTATTGCAGTGGTTTCCAACCTTTTTATCTGTCAGCCCTGATGTTTTTGAACATCATCATATATAAAAATGGAGAGTGTTACAATTATAGATGACACAGCAATCCTGGAATAATTGTTCTTCATTTATTTTAGTTGGTTTGATTGAGTTTGCATTTATTCTGGACACTATGTGCTGCATGTTAATATGCTAATTATTTCTTCTTTTCCGATGGCTTGGACTGTCAGTCTCAGAAGGTGGTGTTCAGGTGTTATATTGGTAAAAATACAAAATACTAAAATGTTACTTAAGTAAAAGTATTAAGTATAATCAATAAAATTTACTTAAAGTAATAAAAGTAAAAGTACTCAATGCAGAAAAATGTTATTATATATTATATCAATAGATTGTTATTACTCATATAACTCATACTCAACTCATACTTTTACTGCTGTAGTTGCTGAGGTGGAGCTCATTTTGAACTATTTTGTACTGCAATTAATGATTTTCATTATGGATGAATCTGCTAATTATTTCCCCCGTTAATCAATTTTTTGTTTGAAAAAATTCTGAGAATAGTGAGAAATGCTGTCACAATTACCCAGAGCTCAAAGCACCTTCACAATACTTTGCTTTGTCCAACTGACTGTCCAAACCTCAAAATTACTTTTAAAAATTAAAACAAAATCCATAATGAAAACAGTTGTGAATAAATTTTCTGTCATTGGACTAATTGTTTCTGCTGTACTTGTATGAACTGTTGGGTAATTTAGTTTATAACAAAACACATTTATAAACTTCATGTGCAAAAATCTTAATTTGTAGTCAAGTCACCTCTGAATTGTAATGGATAGAAGTACAAAGTGGCATAAAAAGAAAAGACTCAAGTAAAGTATAAGTACCTCAAATTTGTACTCAAGTGTAGTACTTCACTAAATTTACATTACAAATACATTTCACCAGTGGAATCAGGTGAGTGGGAGGTGTGTCCCATGCTGACAGCCCATTTATTAAAACTAAGCCTCACACCAATTTGTAATCATGTTGGTAGGTTTTTTTCTACCCAAACTTGAATATATGTTTTTTGGTTTTTTTTGGGACCAACTCAGAATTCTAAGTTTTTCTTTCCACATACCCACTGGGTGGGAATCACTGATCTACTGCAACAAACCATCCATCCACCAGCATTGTCAGGGGGGAGAATGTGTGGATTACCTGCAGCTACTGCTCATACCTGGCAATGCTGTAGAATCCAGACCTGTGAGAATATGTTTGTGAAAAAAAAAAAAAGTACAGAGGTTTTGATTCCAACATGTGTGCCACTGACACCGACTCCCATCATGATCTCTGAAAAAGCTTCTTTAGTTTCACACGAGGCACACAGGAGCTACAGGGGTCCCATTCAAAGGCCATCTAGCGCTTTACAGAGCTGTCGGATGTCTTGCTCAAATTTGCCTTGCACAGACTGCAAGCATGAAGCAATATGTGGAAATGTCAACTTGAGTGTTTTAATGTGTTTTTATACTGCACCAGGAACACTCACTATAGCATCAGCGTGCAAACTAGCCTCCTTTAATAATCCCGATCCATAGACACATGATGAAACATGGATCATATGTACTGTATGTAACATTCAAAGAAATCCACAGGATGCATGTTTTATATACAGGGCACACACTAAATGACTCAGCGAGTCACAATTGGACCCATTATGATGTAAGACGTTTGAGCACTCTATACAGATTTCTAAAGGCATTTTAAATTTTAGTCTGTTATCTTCCTCCAGCAGACTCAGTCCCTCTGTGTTACTTCACTAAGTGGCTTGTCAGCATTGTTTGTATTCAAACCAAATGAGTATAAAAGCTTGTTCATTGGTTTCAATAACCCTAACAAGCAATTTTTCAGGGCGGACACACAAAACAAAATAACAGACTGAAAATTCAAAATGTCAACCAATTCCCTTAAGTGCACAATCATTCTGCAAATATACAACATTAAATCTGTCGACACACAACAGGCTCATAGTGTAGATTCAGAATTAGTCTGGCTGGCGCTCTGCAGTCAGTTGACTTTGTAGGATCAAGAAAGAACAGGGCATGAAAAATGCAGTCCCAGGGTTTCACTGCAGAGGATATCCACCAAACCAAACCCACTACTGAATGTTACTGAAGGTGTTGCATCGAGTTTCTTGGGCTCGTTTAAAAAGTATGTTTTGTAGCCTACAGGACGTAATTGTCTGTATTAGCAAATACTGAGGAATAAACACCAGGTAACATGTATTTGTCTCATACACTGTATGGCCAAAAATATGTGGACACCCAGGCATTACACCCATAGGCCGTGTATGTGAAAAATCTCATTTCAAAACTATGGGCACTAATTTGCATCTATAACTCCTCTGAGGAGGCTTTCCGCCAGATGTTGGAACCCACAGAATGTTGTGATCAAACAAGTAAAATATGAAAAATCCCAGTAATTCATTGACTGTCTTTCTAAAACCCTTGCTAAGGCCTTGTTTGGTATGGATTTCTGTTTTTCCACACCACAGTGGGAAAACCATTTCTTTATGGACATTGACATGACAATTTGTCATGCTGAAAAAGTGAAGTGCCCAGACTGTCCCCACAAGATCCGGATCCCAGACATAAGTAATGGCTGAGTTGCATCGTGGGAAATGAAGGCGCCATGTTTTGACAAGGAGGACAGAATACAAAAAGATGTTATCACTGCTTCTGTGGTTGCCGCATCGAGTTTGAACCTTGTTCTTAACTGTCCATCGCGTTGGACAATTTTGTAGATCCCCAAAACAAAACTACACAAATATGTGAACTTTTGGACCATAGTGTGTTTTGGAGCAAATTATTGTAGGATGCAACTGATTCTGTAAAGTTAATCTTGGATCCAGTTGAGGGCATTGTACACATCCAGGTGTGATAGAAACAGTTTTGACAGGCTGTGAAAAAATCATGATGGATCACTTGGAAAACAAAATCTGATCTCTCTCAGCTTCTGTTATCTTGGTCTCTCCCTCCAGATAGGACAAAATACCAACAGAAAGCTATGCCAATTCTTACTGCCTCGGTCCTTGTCTCACTTGCTGGGACAAGCCCTGCTGATAGACAATCAGCCAGTCGGCCCCAGACATGGACGCGCACTCGGGAGCGCGCACACCGAGTCGTTGGTGACTCTCCTCCTCTTAAGAAGCAGGAGACCGTCCGGATGCTCGGCACATCCCGGGGTGCAGGGAGAGCGGACGACAGAGGTGCTGCTGCTGCTGCTGTGTTTCGGTCCTGTCCGCTGTCAGCCTGCAGCCATATGACTCAACTGCTATTCAAACCATAAACAACAACAAAGGAAAACAACAGCAAAAAACAAACGCGGGTAAGGCATTATCTTCATTTACTATTTGCATTATCCCCAGTGTAAGTGATTGGGTTGGTTATTGGCGCTTTGTTGACTAACGAAATCCTACTATCGTTTCTTCAATGTCTCTTAATGGGTTAGTGCTGTTTCAGTGATGCTCAAATGAGTTTGCACTGACTTTATGGTAATTTCATATACCCCGCGGTAGCCTACCTTATTTCATGTTACTCGTACAATAGATTGTCTATAGTTCTCAGTTCTGCAGCTACAATGGAGTAGAATCCTTATTATAACCTATGTTTATTACAATTGTCATTAACCAATGTAGCCTATAGGCCAATCGGATTGCCATGATTTTCCATCTGTGCGTAAAAACGCATCTTCATAATGTCATAAAACTTAATAACTTAATTAATGCAAATAGTTACTTCCCAGTTTTACTGATAAAAAACAGTTTGAGAGCCAAAATGACAGCATAATATTTCGTAAGACACCGGGAAAAAAACAGAGTTAACCCGATAATTAATTTGACTTTTTTGTTATGGAGGCGCTTCCTGCTGTCATGCTTTAAAAATCAGATCAACATCACAAAGGAATTTATTGGATGAATGGTGAGGAGAATCAGAAATGATTGCAGCGATTATCTCTTCTTGACAGCTCATTGTTGCTCACTGCACACCAAAGACAGTGTGAAGTGTGTGTGTGTGTGTGTGTGTGTGTGTGAGAGAGAGAGAGAGGGAGTGATAGAGGAGGGGAGGAAGGGGGGAGAAATAGAGAGATTAAAGTTGGGAGTCAGTGTGACACCATGCAATTAAAAGTGAAACACCACTGCAAAGGAGCAATATTTGTGGACTCACATTGAGGAGTTAATGTGAATTAATAGCAAGTCAATCAGCAGGGAAGCATTAGACTCCATCAGAAGGAGTATGGAGGAACCCCACAGTGAGTTGACCTAGGGCCAAAACAAAGCTCAGATTCACTAATAAGTGAATTATATGAAAATCAAAAGATGAGCTAAGGGCATGCTTGCATCATTTGATGTTCAAGTGTAAATTAATGTAGTATTTTCCCAAAAAAAGTATATCCATTTTTGAGTGAGATCTAAAAGAAATAGACCATGCAGCCTGAAAGTGTCAAACAAGGACTCAGACAACCCTTAAAGAATCACAGTTTGTCTATCCTAATTTTGAGTTTCAGCCAAAAAGACCACATTGCTAAACATCCATCCAGCCTCCTCCACCGCGGTGTGAAACTCGCCTTGAATATCACTGCCAAGCGTGGCTGCATCTGTTTGATCAAGACTCTTTCCACACTGGCAGGCAGTCAGCGCTGATCGCTTCCGCCAAAAGGAATGGGAGAGAGAAACTTTTGGGTTCATATAATGCGTTTACATGCTCCACTTGATCATCTCTAAACGGGAGTGCCTCCCCCACACTGACCGGTCAAACTGTTCCCATAGGTCCAGATACAGACCCAGCTGTTCAGATTTAACAGTTTAGCAAAGAGGAAATTTTGTTGGTGGTTTTGGAAGCCAAAGCTTTTTTGTGTGTGATAGAGGGGATTCAGCTGGTGTCCTTATCTGCCACGAAATGAAAGATGCCGCCGACACTTTGTTCTAATAAGACAAATCCTCCCTCTGTCCCTCTCTCCCGCTTTGATTTCAGTTTCTCTCCTTTCCCTCCCTCTTTGTTTCTGTCTCACATCTTTCTCCCTCTCCTCTCTCTCCACATTACATCTTATTTTCTCCTTTCCTCAACCCCCCCCCCCCCCCCACCCTCCTCTTCCCTTTTGTCTCACTCATTCTCTCTCCTCTCTGTGGGACGCCTCTTGCTGTGCTTCTGGTGCTGTTTGTGTCTCACAGCATTTTTGGAACATGCCTCAATGTGGGTGTCTGGAGGAGGTTCCCCCGCTGTGAGTGTGTGCATGCACTGATTGTAACAGAGAGTCTCTTGAGTGTGTGTGAATGAGTGTATGCAGGCCTCAGTGCACGCAAATGGAAGATAAGGGCCTGAAGGTCTCAGGATGTCGCTGATGTTACCATGCATCGGTGACATTGTTCTAGTCTCACCCAACATCTGTTGTACCTGTGACCAAATTACCACTGAATCATTTGGTGTCTCCCCTCTCTCTGCTCCGGCTCACTTGCTGACAGATGGACCTTCCTTATGGCTCTTGTTTTTTTTGTATCACCCTGCGTTGCTTCCAGGGGCCTTTGCCATCCAACACACACCTAAAAGCTGCAAAAATATAAACCTCACAGTCAATGTGTGAATCCCACTGATATTGTTTGCAGAGGATTTTGGGGAGGCAAAACACTTTTATATTGCTGAAGTCAGTGGTATTGGCCCTTGAGGAAATGAAGTTTTATGGCCGTGAACTGCAGCTTTGGCAGAGGTGTTTATTATGCAGAGGCACTAACTGGAGCTGTAATTTGGATGCTTGTTATTGAGCTGATATTTATGATTATTTGGTGATGCAAACTAGATCTATTTTACCCGAGATGAGAGATATAAAAGTGAATGTTTATGCATCAAATATTAAGCATTATTACTTTAAGACAGAAATGAATGGCTCTGTTTGGAGCACAACTCAAGTATTTGTGACACAACAGACAACACATACAGTTTTTGTGACTATTATATTTAATCATGCATTTGTATTCTTATTATCTGACATGTCTGTTGAGAATAGATTCTTACTGTAAGCTGCTGACAGATATCTTCTCATCTAACTCTCTACCACAACACATTAAAGCCCAACAAAGCGTATTTCCCAAAATTTGGAATTGTTCCTTTTAACTTCTAATCTCAGTATGTGGCCAGCAAAAGAAAATAAACCCCTTGAAGGTGGCCTCTGCCTGACATGACAGCTCTGCTTTAACAGCCTGTTTCTGGAGTCTTTGTTTGCTGGATCCTTATGGCCCTGCTGGTTGCTATGAGAGATAAAACAACAGGAGCAGATGGCTCCTGGAGGTTTGGTGTCACAGCAGGTGAAGCTAAAAGATGCACACGTACAGCAGTTTAATACCAGGGGCGCCTCCAGCTCCGCCTCGCTGATTTTCCTCTCTCACCTTCCACAGATCTGGGTCCACTCACTGTTAAGTATATTTTTTATAACGAGTGTGTCACAGAAGTGCCTCCATGCTTAAGGGACCGACCAATTGATCACAGGCTGGAGAGAGGTCTCTGATCTCATCAGAGCTTAATCATCCAGCCCTCCAATAGTGCCCCCCCTCATTCCAATTTCTTGCAAGATTACCTATCACATCATACTTATCACACTCTGCTGTGATTCATGTGTCCCTGGTGGCCGTCTCACACTGTACGCTGTGCTTAGAAAAATTTTTGGCACACACCTATATTGTGTTTCCTACAATGTGTAAACCATAATAAACCAAATTTACCTTCCCTGCTCTGGCTTCCTATAAATGTAGAATTGATTTTAAGATTTCATTGTATTTTATACTGTATCAGATATTTTCTCTTCATGCTTTGCTGAGCTCAGACATACTCAACATTACAGCCTCAACATCGGAGGTTCAGAACAACAATCCTGACTGAGGTCAAAGTGAGGATAAAGTTGGGCTAATAAATTGTTGTGTCCCTTTCAAGAACATTTATTTATTTGTTGCTTTTACTACATTACTTTTGCACTGTAAATTTCCCCTGACATCACAAGCATTCTCTCCACTTTATAGAGGATGTCCTGATTCTAGACACACCAACTCCACACCTTTTAACTTGGTGTGTGCCACAGCAATGGCATACACACACACACAAACCATAGGCTACCAGTCACATCAGCAGCAGCCACCTGACAATGAAAGCAGACACGCACCTAATAATGCAGAACTTTAAGGCTTAATATAATTTAAACAGGTGAGTTATAAAAAAATCCACCCCCCTCACTGTTGTCATGCAGGGCAACATTAGCCATAGCCTATACACTAAAACCTTCCTTTGTACCAGGCTGTAAACATGTTTTAGTCTACTGTAAAGTTGGCCATTTTATGATTGACTCCCTTTTGGAGCCAGCCTCAAGTGGCCACTCGATGAATTGCAGTTTTAGCTACATCCTTATTGGCTTCAGCCCAGAGACCGGAAGTTTGCCGCTTGGCACAAACACACATTTTTATTGCGAAGTTGTTGACCAAACAATTAACTAGGCAGTCAAATATTTTAATAAATTCAGTCCCAGTCCCTTATTTTGTACTTGGGTGATAACTGCAGTTTTTGGGTCAGTTTTTAGAGAATTCAAACTGCTTTTCTGTATATCAAATTAAAGAAGGATCTAATGTTTATTGTTAATGCCCTTGAAAACTTGGTTTCTATGACCAAATAAACAACAATCAGAGTTAAAGTTTGGAAAACACATTCTTAGTAACAGCCCCACAGCTGTTTGTGGAATGGCAGATTGTCGTCAGATTGTGATTTAAATAAATCGTGACCGGTGCACAGAATATGTGACATCATGTTTTTCCGACGGAGCCTCATCCACTTCAAATCAGTGAAAACAGTTTCTAATTTTGGCAGAAAATATTGTACTCATGTTGACCCCTTAACCCATATTAAGTTGCAGATTAATAAATAGGCTTGCAGGGCCTTTAATACCGTTTTGTTCTTATAAGCCAGAACTATCCTAACACACTTAAAACCATGAAAGCTAAAGTCCAAACTCTGATTTTGTTTCAGTTTTGCCTATTATCTCATTTGGGAATGAAGCTCGTCAGTTCCAGGCCACTTGTTTCGCCTCCCATCGCCTCAGCAGCAGATGCTCGGCCTGCTGTGCCCTGTGTGCAACACACAGCCATGTATAATACAGGCTCTGGCAGGAGGCTGTGTTGTTCGCGGAGGTTGTTTATCACACGCAAGAGACTGTGCTTAAAACCCGGAATGCCACCCAGAGTGCTCCATTATCATCCCCATCCTCTGTCTCCTCAAAGGACCACCTGTTAGAGGCACATGAAAGTCTGAGAGAGGAAAACAGGCCACTGCTGTGCTGAGATACTCGACCCCCCTCCACCACCGCCTGCCTTCTCTTTCTCATGACAGGTCTATTCAGGTCTTTGATTTGATGGGATTGAGGCATGGTGCCTTCAGTTTCTATGGAGGTGTCACATCTTTCTTATGTGTTGGGAAAATTCATTCTTTGAAGGGTCATATCATTGAGGTGTTTCCACCTCAGATGATTCTGTTCTGCAAACATTTTGACTGTTAATTTCCAAATGAGACCAGCGTGTACGGACAAGAAATGGATGCATCTGCTTATTCTTCTTTTGATTTCTGAGATCAAACACAAATCTCCAGAATCTTGCTCACATTAAAGGAATATTCCACAGTATTTGATTCTCAAGGGTAGATTTTTTAGGTATTTCTAGAAAGTAATAATCCAAGCTTTTAAGAGATATTCTTATTTGCTTTCTTGCCAAGAGTTAGAAGAACAGTACCACTTTCATGTCTGCACACTGACACTGGTGCTGGTTGTCTTAGCTTAGCACAAAGACTGGAAACAGGTGAAACAGCGAGCCTGGCACTGTCCAAAGGTAACAACAAAAATCGTCTTAACAGCACCTCTAAAGCTTACTAATTAACACATTTTATCACACGCACATACACACCTTTTACACTTAACATGTTATAGGGAGCTTTAGAGCAGTTGGCCAAACTAGCTGTTTTCCCCTATTTCCATTCATTTTGCTAAGCTAAGCTAATCAGCTGCTGGCTCTAGCATCATTTATCAATCTTCTAATCTAACTTTGGGCAAGCAAGCCAATAAGCGTATGTCCCAAAATGTTGAACTATTCCTTTAACACACTGTCTCGTCCCACAGTTCAGTTTGGATGTTTTCTTTGTTTTCTTACTAAATTGCCCTTTTGCCGTACAGGGTCCAGGGCCATACAGCACCTCATGTGTCAAACAGATAGACCGTTATCCTGGCTAAACACTTTGTGCATGACACGGCTGATTGCCCTCCCCCCTGACACTCTGAAGGCCTGTTTGGAGATAAAGGTCTCACCTCAGCAGCCTGCCTCACACTCTTGTTTGCAAACTGCACAGCTGGTCGAACTCCCAGAGGCCAGCCGACGCAGTCTGCCTTTAAATCCCCCAGGCGCTGCCTGCACTCTACAAATTTCCCTCAACATAACCAGCGTCCTCTATGCCCCGCACACACACACACACACACACACACACACACACGCGTGACACCACTGTCCTCTTTTAGAAACAACTAAATAACCCACTGTAAACCCAAAGGGTGTGTGTTTTCAACTTGGTGTGTATCAGTGTGATGAAAGAGCAGACACCTTTTCAACCCCCCTAACTCCACCTCACCGACACACACAACACACACGCGCACCATCACCAGCAGCTCAATACTTCTCCCTCATTGATTTTCTGTATGCCCTGCACCACCGTTTGTCTTTTAACACAAAGGAGTCGCCTGCCACAGCACCATTATGGCGTTATATGTGTCTGTGCCAATGCATTGACTCAATGTTCTGAAGTAAAAGGACAAAACAAACCTTATCATGTTTAGAAACAACACCATGACCTATCATCTTACACGACATGACAGAATTCTTTATGAATGAGAAGACTGGTATTCCCTTTGATAATTAAATATCAAATATAAAGTTTTAGTGGAATAGTATTATATTTGGATTGTTTATTAGTTAAGTTTTGGTTTCTTACAATATTCCTTTTGTGCAGGAATATACCCATTGTTTTTGTTTAATATGTGATGAGTTTAATGCATGTAAGTTAATTGCATTAAACATCAATTTGAGCCATCAATTATACCTGTATAACCCAGGAAATATTCTCTCTCTCTTGTGGCTTACTTGTAATAGACTTGTTCAAAATACATATTCAACTAAAGGTTTTTATGAATACAAATAAACTTTTTGTGACATTAAATCACTATTTGAATTGAGCTTGGCTGCAATATAGATTGGAACCTTAGGAAGGAAGAGAAGAAAAATCCTTCCACTATAGTGCTTTGTTTTTTCCAACACCATCATTTTCATTAATGTTTGGACAAGGTGCCAGGCCTTTAATGCAGATACACAGAACCTCATATTTCAGTTAAGTCACACCTCACAGATATGTTGATTTTTGTAATGAAAGGTACGGTTGGAGGGCTCTTGGGACCACTGAATAGGCAGTGATGAAGGATGTGTGCAGTGCAGTCTCTTATATTGAAGAAGGTATGAGCTACATAAATGAAGGCCTGGAAGTCATTTCTAAAAAGAAGCACATGTGTCTGTCCATCTCTTTATCACATCCTCACCACATCCCACCAAGTCAAGATAAATGGGCCCACTCAAGAGGCAGGGAGTGAAGGTCTGAATTTGTAGGATACAGGACAGTGGACACATTCATTTGGTTTCAGATAGGACCTTCTGCATTAAATGCCTGAGGGTCCAAGTTAGACCTAGCCTATTTATGTGACTGATATTTTCCCAGAAGAAAATGCCTTTGTTTACACAGGTAAACGAAAGATTACAGCCTCCTGCTAATTTTTATGTTATTTTTTTACTATCTAGTTCTACTTGTGTAAATAGGCTGGATGTTTGCCGTCAATATGTAGTTAAAAATAGCGAAAGCTGTATTTGAAAGCTACTGATTTTCCATTGATTAAAAATGTAAATACATTGTGTACCTACTAAGTCCACAGCCATGCTTTTGCCTGGATCTGTAAGGCTATACTGTGTTGATGGTGCATTGTGGCTATGTCATGTTCATATTAGTAAGCATGCTTTGCTAATTAGTACTTAACTAGGGATGGGGATCGTTAATTTTTATTGAGATTGATACCCTTATTGAGGCTGCTTAACGATCTGATTCTTTATTGATACCACTACCGATACTTTACTATTATTTAGTGATGGTTATTTGGTAAGACCAGACCTAACGGGCATGAGGTAGGCTAGTCTATGGGTAGGCCTGCACGGTATGAGGAAAATATTCAATGTGCGATAACTATTGAGCGAAAATATATTGAGATGACATTTCACTTGCGATAAATAAACATATATTGAAGTGTAAATATAAACTGCCTGGTTGTTTTTAATTTAATATTTTAAATACAGCTAAATGTTGTTTCTAGACAACAGCAAAGTAACTCAATAACTTTATCTGACATCACAAGTGCGAGTGATGTTTAGAAAGAATACCATCAGTCTGTATCAGTCCCTCCTCCTCTCTCGCTGGCTGCAGGTAACGTTACCAGGTAGAAGGAAGAGCAGCTGATTTGTCTCAGCCAGCAGCTGAGTTTTTAAGACTACAGACCAGTCTGTGCTCCAGACAGACAGCTCTCTATTTAGCTTGTTTTTATTTGGCTAATGCCAAGCTAGCATTAGCTGTGCTTGTATAAAATATATAAGATGAGATACTGAGGACAGAGATGATTAAATTAACCATTTCTACATGTTTAACGTTACCTCACAGACAGGTGTATTGATAAACTATTGCCTTTTTACTTGCAAAGGTTTTATTGCACGTACTTACAGTAACGCGCTTAGCTGTCATCAACTAATGTTACAGTAGTTTGGAGCTAACTTAACCCTCACCGTAACGTTATTCCACCGCGATGGCGCCTCTCGCTCTGCTGCTGCAGCTGTGTGTGTGTGTGTGTAGGAGCCGACAGAGAGCAGGCAGAGACTGCAGCCTGATGATTTTATCCATTGCGTTTCAAATTAAATAACATTTGACGCTCGAACCTTATTGATTTTCGGGTTTTGAGAAATTTTCCTTTTGGAACCGGGTCTCGATCCCCATCCCTATATACTTAACACAATTGGCTAATTCTGGCTATTCCCATTGGTCAGATTTAGCTTGTTAGTTTTGCAGGTATTTGGCCACAAATCAAAGTATTGGACAAACTGTAACTGATCACAATTCCTCCCAAGGGGCACATGAATGTATGTACCACATTTCATGGCAATGCATGTGATAGTTGAGAAACTGTGTGATCAGCAGACCGACATTGCCATCCCTAGAGCTGCTTGCATGGCTAAAATAGAATAGAATTGCCAGTGGATTTAGTGGGTTTAAAGGTATGTTTTACTGAAAATATTTCTTTTGAGTATCAAACATCTGAAAAGTTTGCAATTTACATCGTGCACCTTTGCACAGGAATGAAAGCTAGCTGCTAACAGGTACAATGGATTCCAATGGCAACCCACAGTCACAGGAAGATATAGGAAACCATGCCAGAACATATCAAAACATCAATAAAAAACTCCTCAAACCACTTCACCACACAATAAATCACTAAACATGTTCTGTTGGATAGCCCACTATTGGTTGTACAGTATGTGTTAATGACAAGAATTGGATAATGCTGAAGAACAGGCTGTGAGTATGTGATACTAAGAAAATAGATTTCTTTAAGAAAGTAATTCTTTAAGAAAGCTGAAAGTTTTTGAAGGAATCGTAAAGAAAGTAGACTCCATTTACATTCTTCAGCCTAGTGTCCAAAATTATTTTTATATTAGGATTTTTACATGTCTCCAATGTTACATCAAATTCTTAAATTGTACATATAATTCAAGAATTCACTGTATGTGGGGCTGTAATAGATTATATTTTTTATTAATGATTCATCTACCAATTACTTTCTTGATTAATCGAATTTTAATTTGTTTCATGAAATGACAAATACTGATTAGTGTTTGCTACTGACCAAAGTGATGCCTTCTCATTTACCTGCATATTTTGTCTCTCCAACAATCCATCAATTAATTTTTTTTTCAGTCTACTGATCCTTCAAAACCGCTAGATTGTTTGGCATGAACAATCACCATTCCCGATAAAATCTTAGGTTTCAGTGTCAGTGATTTGCATCTAATTACAAGCAGAATGTGCGCAGTGTTGAGATGTATTTTCTCTTCCCAGCAGGTGGTGTTGTGCTTTACAGACAATGGCTCTCTTCTGGAGTCTTCTCCTGGTGTTCTTGTTTGCCACCCTAGTACTGTCACACGGTGCTGAGCCTGGAGCCTCTCACGGCAAAAAGAGACAGGCACAGACATCAGCAAGTGGCAGCAACACCCTACAGCACCCCCTGCATGGTCTACAGGGCCACCATTACAACAGGGACCGTGGAGGGCATGGGGGCCAGGGGGCCCGTGCTGCTAAAGGTGGAGCCGGGCTTCTCTCCCACAGGTCCCTGCATCCCCTGGCCAGGCCTGAGGATGATGGGACAGGCCTGGAAAGTTTGAGCCCAGTGAGACTCGAGATGGGCCCTGGCAGGGACAGAGACAGAGTTCGAATGAGTATGAAGAGTCCATCCCAGACCCGGGAAAACGACCTTCTTGGGACACGCAAAGGAAGGGGACACGGGAATGGGAATGGGCATGGGCACCATTTTGAGCACAGGAGACAAGGGAGTCGTCGTGAGAAGGGGCGGCATGGAAAAGGTGAGTCAACTGATCCAGACATCCAAAACATAGATCGTCTTTCTAACAAATTATCAACATCTGCAGTGATTTACAGTGTTGAACAAGTAACAAGGAGCTGTAGGCTTTTTTCAAGAAGACATTTTGACATGTGACAGAACAAACAGCACAGGTGTAAATAATAAAATGAATTATGGCTGCATTCCATTGATCTGCTTTGATTGTGCATGCTGGCTCACTGACATGCTGTCATGGCTAACTGGGACACTTAAACAGAACCGATCTGATGGTACTCACGTCAATGATAAAATTACATTTTTAACAGCAACCTCTCTATCCATAGATAATGTCCTGCATTGTGACTCCAGATAAGGTGTCACTGTGAAGAATTTAATATTAATAACTATACCTCTACAGAATAAATAATAAAAGTCTGTGGATTATTCAGAGTAACCAAGCTCTTGTTTCTGGTGGCAGAAATTTCAGAGACAAATATCTCAAAACCTGGACAGATAAATCCAAGACCTTGGACTGAAAGTTCATTCTTGACCTTGGAAACAGTAGTTGACACAACAGTCTTGCCAAGGTCCATTTAGCTTTGGATTGTAACACACAATCTTTTTCATAACAGCTCTCACTGCTTTTTCAGTGTTCACATATCCATTTTCATCTTTTAAGCTAAAATTTATGAGAAGTCATGAAAGTGCTCAGGCAATTTATGTTTCCACAACAACCAGGCAAAGTCCATCGGCTGAGAAAGATCATTTGATACAAAAGTGCCAAATCAGTTACTAAATGGACCTTGTGGTGAGACTATCTTTAGGGAGAAAATAATTTTTGTAATGTTCACAGAACATTTAGGAATGACATTTTCCATAATTTAATTGGCAGTACATAACATTCCCACTTATTAAGGCTTCATTAAGGTTTGGTAACATTAGATTTTTTAGAATTCTGAATAAAAAATTAACGCAAACTTGTTCCATGTTTGTTAGAAAATGGTAAACTTAGTCAAAGTCATATATAACATAGTCATAACACATCAGTATTGGTATAATATTTTCTCTCTCTGTTTATCTTGTCTGTCCAGGGTTTCTTCCTGAGCCTGAGCTGAGCTCTGCGTTTAAGGACCGAGATCTGTTCGATGATACTCCCTCCTCTGCTGCCTCCCCCTCCCTCAGCGTGACCCCACCCAGTGAACCCCCCTCCCCCATCGCAGCCGTCTTTGGCTCCGGCTCCTCCATGGTTACCACGGCGATGAACGAGCATCCCCCAACGTTGCCCCCGGCCTCCACCAAACCCCAGGTAACCCCAACGAAACCCAAGTGCTTATTAAAGGCTGCGTCTGTTGTGCCTCAGTGTGATCCTAGTGTGAGGGGGAAATAGAGCAAAAATGGGCCCCATTACTGGCGTTATGCTGCCGCAAACCTCATAGCTCATCTTGGAAATGACACTCTCTACTGTGTGAACCTGAAAGTGCTGCTTGTGAAAAATATCCTCCAGCAGGCCAAATTCACTGGCTCTCGGTCACAGTGTGTATGATAAATATGACCGTGTTCTGTATAATGAAACTACGCCTCTGGGATCAAAATCACAGAGTCCAGCAGCACATTTTCTATAGCTACCTTCCTGTTCCTTTATTAGAAACCATGGCAGGACAAAATGTATGTGAGCACAGAGAGTGTTTTTCATGTCCGACTGTGGGCACATACACTGAAAAATCTGCAGGAGTGCGTGGGGTACCACACACCACCTGTCACATTCACGCAGCATGATGCTTCAACAGTATGCATTTAAACAGCATTAATAAGGAGAAAAATCACTCGTGTTTTCCCAAGCCTCCGTCAATCTTGGAACCGTTACAAATTAGACTCTTTAAGACACCTGATGTCAGTAGATACTGAGCCACTTCATGAAAGCTTTTACATTCTTCACAGCTGCTGTTACAAATACTCAACAGCTTGTAGGAAATATCTGCCTTAGTTACAGGATCAGGAGACTGTTTGATTGACAGTAGTTTTGTTGAGGAGTGCTGCTCAAAACATCACGGTAAATATGTCTCATGGATTACATTTAAACTGAGATGTTTAACCAGACTGAACATTTTGTCTTGAGAAAGTTAAAAACAAATCACAGGGTTTTGATTGAAGATGTTATTCTGGAAGGATTCTAATTATTAATCCCCGTGGGACCTCACCCAGCAGTAGGACAGGTTCACCTACTAAAACCAATACTATTTTGACAACAGTTGACAACTGAAGAAGCCTCAAATAAACAGCGAAACATCTTCAAGCCATACTCCAGTCCAGTGATTTGGAATAAACGTTTGCAATGCACTTTAATAGAAGTACTGAAGGTTTTTATTTTAATTAAATTTTTGTTTTATAGTTCTTATTGATTAACATTACATTTATTCATTTTGCTGATGCTTTTATCCAAAGCGACTCTGTACATGTCAGAGGTCGCACGCCTCTGGAGCAACTAGGGGTTAAGTGTCTGGCTCAGGGACACAATGGTGGATGTCTCACAGTGGGAATCGATGTAAATGAGCCATAGCTAGCCTAGAAGGGTAATTTTCATCTGTTGTCCCCAGCCAAATGTTGAAAAGGCACCCTAAACATTGCCATTTTGGCCTTGAAGCCATTGATGTTTTAACTTTGAAAATGTAATTCGATTCGATACCAAGAATTAGGATCCCTTCAGGGAAGGATCATGGTCAAGAATCCTCTGTTGACTGTTGGGAGACAGGATGTGAACCACCTTCTCTGGTGTCAAACACTTTGTCCACCCAGCAGTGCTTGAAGTGGGCCGGTACGGCACCTCCACATTCTACTCTTTGACTTTTTCTTGCATGCTGGCGTATGGTGCTGGCACATCTCACAAGCTGCCGGGACTCTCCTCTGCCCTCTGCATATCAGGTTCACTGGGCGCTACGTGACGCTCACCTGTTCCTGTTCTCGCCTACCTGCTAATCTCTGTCGGCGGAGAGAGACAAGGAAGAACAGAAACTTGGATGCCTTTCAAGCAGCCACGTGCAGAAAGTAGCTTTCAGTTTTTGTGAACCGACCAATCACAGCCTGGATGGGGCAGGACATTTAAAAATATTGACACATTTACACTCGGGACAGGTCAGGATCAAAGTGTCTCCATCACTTTTTGGAAGCTTTTGTTAAAAATGTTCTGAAAAACAGCTTGCAACAAGAAATATTAAATAACAATGCACAATAAGAAAATGTGCAATGCAATTGAAATGTAGAAGAAACAAATGTCCAAAAAAGTAACTTAAGCTAAAACAACAAGCTGCTGATTACTGCTTTGTATTCCATTATATTTTTATATTTTGAATTGTCATCTGCCACCTTAATTTTGTTCCCCTTCATATAAATAAAGACATTTCCACCATGAATTGGTGCAGAAATTAAATGTTTAATGTAAAAAGTCTTCTCGAGGAGGACCCCCAGATCCCCCCACTGATATATTTCAGCATCGAATATTATTCAAAATACTTAAAATATCTTCTCATCTTGTTCTTGTGACCCAAGTGTGTCGTCACACCCCTAATCTGAGGCCTTCTGTCTCCACCACTTTACAACACAAAGTTACACCCCAATCAGCTGACTTTTGAAATGTTGAACTCGTTCTTCTGCATGAAGTTGTAAGCTATATTAGTAATCTATAGTCTATGATATAATACATACTTTGTATTTAATGTAATAATATGAAGTTGAAAGAGTACTGGCACCTATTTTTTTCCACTTCAAGCACTGCCACCCTCCCAGTTTTTCGGTCCTATAACAATGTCCCTCTAGTTCCACCACTGATTTTCAGACACCTTACATTATTCACAAAAGGTTGCTTGTTAGGAAAGTATAAACATAGATTATTTTAGGTGATTAACCATTGGTGCTCTCATTTTTTCTGGTTCAGGTTACTTTATTTGTACCCATAGGTAAACTGTTTTACAGTAGACAAGTCATCGTCACAGACAATAGACAGTAGATAAACATAATACAAGTAAACGTTCCAATCATCACAAACATGGTGTCTGTATCATCTGTGCAACTTGTACTTCTGAGTGATAACTGCTGAAACAAAGCTATTTTTATACCACTTTGTTTTGCACTTTTAAGAGTTTTAAAAGAAGTTGCGGTGGCTCTGTTCCCTGGTCAGTGTCTGATGCCTGTAGACAGGACTGTCAGCCTGCTTGGTATTCTCTTTACAAGATGTCTGAGAATCCAGGAGTCTGTGTCTTTGCTGTGAGAACAGTCAAATATTATTGGCCCACAGAAGAAAAAACTGATAGCTTTTCCTGAACCTAGGTTCATTGGCTTGAGCATGCGACACGGCTTCTTAATTAATGTTCGATCTTCTGTTGATGGTTTAATAAGCATCCGAGCCCAAGTAGGTAACCCAGTGCAATTAATCTAATTGATATTTCCATTGGCTCATTTCCTGAGGGTGAAGGGAAACAAGTATGGATCTGTTTCCACGAAGAGGTTGATTCTTATTTTTGGATGGATGTGTTTCCGGGACCAAGTATTTCTCAGAAGACATCTCAAAGTCCTGCTGACTTAATTATAGTGTCTAACTTTTCTATTTTGCTCCCTCTGTGTAAGGAAAAGGACAGTGGTAACGTTTTTATGGCTTTTATTGCAGAAAATTATGGCTGAGCAATCCACCAAGGAGTTTTGTTATATAGCAATGTCATCAAACACTTGTCTGAATGATGATATTATACTAAGGTAAAATATTTGAATTTATGACATCTACTGACTTTGACTATGTAGGGAGTGAGAAAATTTAAACTGTCCATTATTGTTTTATTTTTCCATTCCAACTTTTGACTTGGAAAACTACACACAGGAAACTGTCTTGAAACATAAACCACATGTGTGTCTACTACAAAATTAAATATTGTCATATATCAATACTAGGGGTATATGTTGGAGTAGTCATATAATGAAAACGACCTAAAGTCTAAAGCTCCAAATAGTAGCCTCAGCCTGCAATGTTCAATATATTCCACAGTATGAAAGTGTTGACAAGAAAGAACAACATCCTGTTCTGATTGTTTTGTTATTCTTAGAGCCTTAACACTGGGGGAAAAACCCAACATTTGTCTTGAGGGTATTTAACCCGGACTCATACAGGCGGCGTGTGCACCGCGTTTTGGTTTGTCCTCAGCCTGGCGTCAACTCACACTGGAAGCGTTGTTGTTTATTTTTCATTTTGTGTGCACATCCCACATGGAGAATTTCAGAATAATAGCGTTTTGCCTGCCTGATTTTGCTGAGTTGTTCAGCTTTTGTTGATTTGTTCAGTTGTCCTTGATTTATTTGCTTCTGCCATAGTTAAGTAGGCTACGTAGTTAAATAGTTTCTTTTTTGTTTAACTGTGTTTATTGTTGATACACGAACGGGAGTCTGAAAAGGGTATTTTATTTTGAAAATCGACTGGATTCTATATGCCGTTTCTGTGTCTGACTTCCTGCCCGGGTCATCTGCTCTGTGCTGCTTGACGCGGCTTCTGTCAAAATAGACTGGCTGCCTATTCTCCGCGCGGTAGAGAGCCGCTTCTGGGACGCGCTGCAGCACTTCTGGTGTGAGCACAAGCATTGACTAGAATGGCTGCAATCAGCTCCTGCAGCTGCAGCACAGCTAAATAACAAAAAAACAAACAAATAAATAAATAAATTATAAAACAAAAATAAAGTATACAGCCAGAGTGTCAAACAATAAATATCAGTTAAATTAATTATATTAGATAAATGTTGTAAACATTTTGATGCTGATTTACTCTTCAGTCCAGAAATACAGACTATATAATTCATCATAAATTTTGATTTATGAATAAAGTATTTTTCAAGCAAGATTAATAGACTGACTATGTATTGTACAGAGGAGTTTGAATCAGAGAAATAAAATGAAATGTCAAAATTGGATATTTTTACGTTTGAGCCAAAGTGTCCATTAATGAAAAAACGGGATGTGTAAGTGCCAAATCCGTATGGCCAGCAAGATCCGTTCTGCACATGCGCAAAAGTGGTTCTGTCAGCCAAAGAAGGTTACCGCAAATCTGCCTCTTCAAAATGATCTAACTAAATCTTTCATATCGAGATAACATTTTTTTTAATCACTGGAGATGAAACTGTTCACAGACCCGGAGGTTTCTCATACGGAAGCTGTAGGGTCAAGTA
The DNA here is from genome assembly GCF_014851395.1 of Micropterus salmoides. NCBI lineage: Eukaryota > Metazoa > Chordata > Actinopteri > Centrarchiformes > Centrarchidae > Micropterus > Micropterus salmoides. The sequence goes on from NW_024043372.1 coordinate 10,643,899, forward strand.
ATGCTTTGTCAGCCTTTATGAAAGTGTCAGTATTTGATGCCCTGAGATGAGAACAGACAACAACACACGGCACATTTGTGGTAACCTTTGGCAGACAGGACCACTTTTGCGCATGTGCAGAATGGATCTTGCTGGTGGTACGGATTCGGCACTGACAGGAGGCACGTGGACTTCCGCAAAGAACTGACGCCCTCTGATGACGTTTTTTTCATCACGCAGACCATAGAGGCCCCTCCCATACTCACAGAGGCGGAAAGTATAATCGCACATGCCTTCTGTGTGAGTCGGGGGTAAGAGTAAAGGCTGTGGTATCAGTGAAATTAAAAGGGTTTACCCCTTGGGAACATGAATATACTCAGCAAAGTTTTTGACAATCTGACCTTTTGATGATGTGAAATCTAGTGTGCTGTGCTAACATTTTGGCCAAAGGTTTGTCTGAGAAGAAAAGGTCAAAGATTTTCCACAATGGAAGGTGTGTGTTCTCAAAAGAGAAAAATGTCTTCAGTAGTTCTAGATTTCTTAGAATAAGGCGTTGACATTTCTTTTGTTCACATTTCATAGTCTGTGGCTCCAGACAAAAGTGGCTGGCAGCAGCTTGCATCCTGTATCCTATCAACAGTCAATGTTGGTTTCTTTCAACCATGACAAAGGTCTTTCATTAACCTTAATCAAGTACTGTTAGTTGCCTCAACTTCACAAAAGTTTGACCAAATAAGTGGCAGCGCAGGAAAACAAGGCAGACTACTTAGGCAAAATACTCAGGAAACTTTGTAAACTACTTACTTTTAAAGGAAGGTAAGAGAGTAAAGTAAGAAATTGCTTTTAAAAATACATTTTCCTAAAAACGCTATGATGTTTCTACCAAAATCAAATAGATAGATAGATATATATTTATTAGTCCTTTCTGAAATTCATAGTGTGTCATACAGCAAACATCAGACCAACAACAAACCAACACCCAGACAACTGCATTACCAACAATAACATCTCTCGAGTGCTCTGCAGATTATACTAAGGTGCAGCTCCCCAACAAAAAAATAAAACAGATTCAGCACTGTTTTATTATTTCACTGTTTGTTAAGAAATCCAATGCTAGTGGGCACAAATAACCTGCGGGCCCGGTTGGTTCAGTTGGATCAGTGGTTGACTTTCATATATTTAAACATCTTAAACTGCATTAGTTGCCTGCTGTCCTCAGTGGCACGCAGTAAAGCCTATGGTTGTGTGTAATGAACTGTATGTTTCAATGTGTTTATTGTATATGTATTATACAAATCCTGCAATGTATATTTGCATTTCAGAATGTGGGCAGTCATGTTCTCTGTTCCCAATCGATTGTTTTTTAAAGCACTTCTGCTATCTCTGTTGTCTCGGTGAGAACATTTTATGAATCAATGAAGCATTACTGCTGCTTGTCACAACACGAGTCTAATGTGTTTTGACTATGAACTCCCTGAATGTGTTTACCTGCAATGCTGATTTTAACAAATTAAACCATAGTCATCATCATCTACTGCTGAAGTGGTTTAATTGCAGTAACTGAACATTCATCTGAGGAGACACAATTGCTCTCTCCAGTGTATTCTCTAAAGCAGTTTGATTGCTGGATTGTGCCAAATTTAGGATTAGTTTTTAAATGACAACTTCATATTCTGATCACAACTGCATTTGAATACGTAAATAAACAAGATATTTCAAATATTACTGTGGAGGTAGACCTTACACATCATGTTGAATCTAAATGCTGATGGGATTAGGTGTTTACAGATCTGCATGTCAGTGTCTTTTACAGAATGTGAGATGTTTTGTTAAATATATTTTTAAGGGATTTTTTGTGCCTTTACTGAGCGAGACAAGATAGTGGATAGCGTTTGGAAATGGGGGAGAGAGAGAGGGGATGACTTGTAGCAAAGGGCAGCAGGGTGGAAAACCCCGGGCCACTGCAATAAGGTCTCAGCCTTGTACATGGGGCGCATGCTCTACCAGGTGCGCTGCACCTCAGAACTAGCTTAAGACGGTATGCAAATGTTCCCACTGAAATGTAGATTAAATAACAGTTATAAAATGAAAGGTGTTACTTCAATTTATGTTTCCTTTTTCAGAGGCATGGAAGAGGAGAAGGACAAGGAGAAGTGATGCCAACATTGGACATGGCGCTCTTTGATTGGACAGACTATGAAGACATGAAACCTGTGGACACTTGGCCGTCTTCCAGGAAGAAAGGTTAGTAATTGTGATTGATGGGTTTTTAAAGGTTGTGATTTGAGAACAGGTTTGGTGGAAATAATCCAAACCAAACTGAAATGATCCTTAATACTATGCATCAACCTATTTTATTACTGTATATTTAAATGAACACGACTAAGAGTCTAACAATGTAAACCTCATGCTTGAGGAAAAGTCAAGGGATCACCAAAGTCATATGGATACATCCTCTGAGCACCAACAATGACTATGCAAATTTTGGTGACCATCTATCCAATAGTAGTTGATATATTTCACTGAATAAGTGAAAACTTTGACCTGCTGGTAGTGCTAGAAGAAATGTTAGGGGATCTCCGTTGTAATTAGAATTTATCCTCTAGGGGCCTTGAATATCTCTAGCTAATTCCATGGCAATTTGTAGTTTTTAAGATATCAGGAGATCATCAATGTCAGTAGGATTCAACCACTGGGGGACAATAAATGTCTGTACAAAATTTTATGACTATCCATACAGTAGTTTTTGAGATTTCAGTCTGAAAACAAAGTTTACAGACCGCCAACTGCCATCTCTAGAGTTACACAAGTGTTGTTTAAAAACTACATTAGTACCATTTTATTTAATCCAAACACAGATTGTGATTATCTAAACTAATTCAAGTGCAACTGTGAGTGTTTAAATTCATTAGGCTTTTTATTAGCACATTAATGTCACTTTCTATGAAGCTATGTAGCAAAAGACGTCTGGACTTCCCAAAAAAACAGTTTGATCAAAATGACTTTTGGATGAGGCAATATTTTAATTACTCTCCATTTCAATTAAATGAAAATATTAAAAATTAATAATTAATTAATCTTGGAGATAATAGATAACTCATATCTGAACTATGTTGAAATTGTGATGTATGAATTGACAGAACATTTGACAATCAATCAATCTGTTTGGTTGAGTCTATATATTGATCGGTTGACTTTAGGAGCAAATTGTTTATTTCCTTTCTCTACTGCAGACAAAAGGCGGAGTAAGAACCTCAGCAGTGGAAATCTGACTGTAGACACTGATGCCATCGAGCCATGTGACCACCACCTGGACTGTCTCCCAGGTCAGTCTGCATCATACATGGACCGCAATTCAACTCGGTGATGCTCCAAAATGCAAAAGTCAAAATTTGCTCAACTATTTTTCTTACAAACAACAGAAATCATATGATGTGAAATCAGTAATGTTTTGTTTATACCAAAGGAAAACAAGAGACAAATTTTCCTCAGGTGTGGACAGACAAGTTTTTCATACCTGATACTGAAACATGCCAGAATTTAATTGTAACAGTGCATATTGTCCTTTGGGTTTGTAATCTTCTTTATGATTTAGAGGCTTTCAAAAGCTAAAGTTCAGAGAAAAACATCCTTACATAGAATTTCGCTGATTTGCTTCATCATTGTTTCATATGAATCTTCTACATGGCGGTATCCCGTGTTTGGATGTTGAATGTAATGTGCGCTTTATGTTAAAGGTTCTTGTTGTGACCTGAGACAACATGAGTGTAAACCTCACAACCGAGGCCTCAACAACAAATGCTACGATGACTGCATGTGTGAGGAAGGTAAGTAAGGAGAGTGTGGTAAAAATGTAGAGTATCACACAAGACATGGGTCACTGCTTAAAGAAATAGTTTGACGTTTTGGGAAACAGGCTTAATTGCTTTCTGACAAAGTTAGATGAAAAGATGGAAACCACACCCAAATTTCTCATTTGAACATGAAGCTACAGCAAGCTAACAGTCTGATTAGTTGCCAGGCAACCAGCAGAGAGTCCATGAAGCTACTGGTCCCAACCAAGAGATAGTCCAGCTCATAATAATAACCCACTGTAAATCTGATCTAACAACTCTCTAATAACTCTCAACCAGTGAATAAGCATACATCCCAAAAGGTGAAATTTCACTTCAAAGGTTCAGTGTGTAAGTTTTAGTGGCATCTAGTGGTGAGGGTTGCAAATTGCAACCAATGCCTCAGTCACCACTCACCCATCCCTTAGCGTAGGAGAAGCTACGGTCGCCGACATGCTCTGTCGGCTCTTGTGCTAAATAATATGTGTGGTCCTCCATTTGTCCAAATTTCACTTCTCTTCTTACTTCTAACAAACCAGACAACTTCTTCTTCTTCTTCTTACGTATTCGACGTAGTGATGAAATGCGCTCTGTAGAGCAGTTTGTCCATTTGGGCTACTGTAGATGCGGTGTATGCAGATAGAAATATCTCATTCTAAGGTAATAAAAACATAACTGTTTATTATGTAAGGTCTGAAAACATAGTTATGTATATTATATTGCATTTCTGTCAATAGATCCTCCTAAATATTACAATATCTTTCAATAGATTACTCCTAAATATTATTTAAAACAATACTTTTTTAAGCATATATATACTGTAAAACTGAAATTAATAGCCCAAGCTTTTATTTCTTTTTTTAATCCTGTCTTTGGGAAAGGTGTCTAGATGGGTCAGGCCGTTAATTCCTTTACCATGCCGGTAAATCTGAATGAATAATATATTGGTGCTCATTGTTTCTATAAAATGACCTAAGTGATTGAACTGTGGAGAATCGAACTGATCTAATGATGTGTAGCATGTCCATATTGACAAAAGTTTAAATATTTGCACGCTCTAAACAGATTAAAACTATAGCTCAAACAGGTGTCCTGATGGCTTCAAGAGGTTTTATACATTCAAAAAAAGTAAAGTAAGGTCTCAAAAAGACCTGCATTTATTTGTATTTAATTTAAGTTTTACAGTATTTATTAAGTTATTTCCCCAAGTGTCACTGTTTATAATTATGATTTTAAAAGCCTTTGACTAGTAGTGGGTAGAGGTCCCTAAAATGGCCAAAATTAGTGGCAGACTGACTTAGTGGCAAACAGAAAATGTCTCAGTGTTAATAATTACATTTTATGTTTGGAAATGTTAATTTGATAGATTGTTATCTGTATGTGCTTTAGAGGCAGATATCACTCCAAGGTCAGTTGTCATTAAAATAAAATGGTCTAATTGCCTTTCATGGGTTTCATAATGTTCATTTTTACATTCTTAGATTCTATAGCACGGCAGATTTAGCTATGTATGTATCTCACAACACATCCACACATATCTGTTTAATCTATTCAGATAACAGGGTATTTATGACCTTTCAGGATTTCGTTGTTATGCTAAATTCCACCGGAAGCGGCGTGTGACCAGGAGGAAGGGTCGCTGCGTTATACCAGAGTCAGTCAGCAGTGACCAAGGAGGCTTCATCACTATCTGAGGAAGAGGAGGTGGAGGCCAAGATGGAGGAGCTTGAAGGAGTAGGAGCAGGAAAAATGAGCCCTTCACAGAGTAGATAGTACAGCCAAGACATCACATTACACTGCTAACAGACTAAGTGCTGAAAGGTGACAGCTTGCTGGTTTTTCAAATCAACTCCACAGTGTAAAGCATCCAGATGTCAACATCTGGTCAGGTAAAACAAAATAACAGGTGACGTAACTGGATATTCTGTTTTAATGTTGCATTGTGTGATGAGCCACACCTTCCAATCCAGCAAATCACCATCTTTAAGCACTTGTTTAGTTCAGTTAAAATCCATCCATTAGTCTTAATTCAGTTTTGGTCACTCCAGTATCACCACAGAAGCACATGTACATGTTGTTAAAACACAAGGAGGGGCTTTTAAAAACTCTCTCAGTCCACAATGATCAGTTTTTAGACTATTTGTTTTTTTTAGTTTTTTTTAAACTGGTATACAAGATTCACTTAGCTGGAAACACATCTCTGAGTTAAATATGTAAACTCAATTATGGTTGTTGTTGGTTTTGGAGCAAAGGCACACTTTGTGAGTTTAGGAAAATGCTTTTTGAAATCCCTCTCAACAGTTTTTCCTGCATCTTATTGTCTGAAATATTTGTCACTTCAAGGTTCTGGAGATTGTCTTGCTAATCTGGGTGAAACAATGTTTACAAATAATTTTTAGTATTGAATTACTGTGCTTGGAGTCCCAATGGGAGGCTTTCACTGCTTTAGGCTTATTCAAATTGTAAAGCTGTCACTCACAGAAATTATACTAAAATGACTTTGACATGTTTCTATATGAGTTCTCTGCTATGTTTTGTTTCTAAACATTAATTGTAAATGCTATTTGAACCCAGTCTACTGTCCTGTATTGTAAATATGAATGTCTGAATTGCCAACAACTTTTTGTTAAATTGACATAATTTCTCTTCAAATGTACTTAACAGTAGAATGATAAACAAAGATGCGTGTTTGACCTTCTTTTTACATGTCTTAATATATGTTTTTATTTATACTGTACTTAAGCACATGTTCGTCTGTGTATTGTGTTTCTGTCTTTGTTTTCATGATTAAACACTTGCTAGGATAAACATGTTGTGGTGTAAACCCGCCTATATTTGCAACACTGACCTTAATCTATGTCAGGCATTAGCTTGTGTTAGCTTGTACTTTTTTTGTCCCACCAACAGTAATTTTCACAGATGTTTTTGTGTTGTTAGATTAAAAAATATATTGCATATAGGTTGCATATATAGACAAATAATCCTATTGTTATAAATATATCACAAAAGCTTTTATTACTAAATGCACATTTATGAAGACATGTCTTCAGTGTGGAGGAAATCTGTAGCTTTACATTGTCCTTTTTACAAGCGGGTGTAGCAAAGCCTCGGCCAACATGATGTCCATCAGTGTGCAGTCTGAAGTCTGCACTGTGATGTTGGATTGGACAGAACAAATTTTTCTTTTTGTCTTGTTTGAGGTGTCTGATGGGCCTCAGCCCCATGAATTCTCAAAGGACACAGCAGTAGTGGAGGAAGTATTCACAGATCCCCTACGTAAGTTAAAGTAAGTATTATCAGCAAAATGTACTTAGAATATCAAATGTGAAAGTCCTTGTCCTGCCCCAGTCACAGATATATTCTTTTATATTACATTAGTAGATTGTTTATACTGATCCATCATTGTGAAAGCAGCATTTTCTTGGTGTAGCTTGAGGTGGAGCTAGTTTTAACTACTTTATATACAGTGTGTTTGTTTAATTCATTGGTTCCAAACTGGGCAGTCGGGCCTTATCTCCAGAGGTTCACAAGAGAAATCTTGGAGGTCATGAATTGATAAATCAGGCTGGAAACAAGAAGATACAAAGTTCTGCTACATATATTTATGTACATCTTCTCACTTTCTCTATTTTGCTTTTATTGTGAAATATTTACATTTACTCGTTTAGCTGACACTTTCATTCAAAGTGAGTTACAATTGCTATGTATTGTGTTAGAGGTCGCACACCTCTGGAGCAACTAGGAGTTCACTGCCTTGCTCAGGTGGATTGATGTTGCAGTGGGAATCTAACCGAGGTCTTTTACACCACTGAACCATCACCTCCACATGGGATGGATAATTTGACAGATTTTAGCTTCAAACAATTATTTAAATTAAACATCTGAGGAGTTTAGTGAGGAAAAAACTTTGGTGGACCTGCTAACAACGGATAAACACCACAGCACTGGAGTAAATGGCTGTTTTGAAGAAAGAGAGAAGTTTAATGTCTTGTTTCCTTCCTTCATTTTCCAAGAATGTGGTTAAAGTTTTGAGAAAGAGAGAAATTCTTCTTAGGGATGCTTCAGAAGAATAAAAATCATGACATTTGTTTTATGAGGATCCACATGCCATTTTCTCGTTAAAACAGATTTTGTCACATCTTCCAAACACATATTTTTCTTGAAAATGAGGACTGTTGAGTCAATACAAAGGTGCCATCTATCTCCAAGTGATAAAATGAATGCTGCAATCTTTGAAGCTCATTATCTCCCTACTAACCTGAGTGGTGTCAGAACCATTTATGCAAAGCTTAGGACACATTAAAGCAAGTGCAACCAATAACATTCAGCACGTCTCTGTTCCAAACACAGAAGGCTTCTGAAAATCTATCTGTATCAATATTTGATTTGATGAAGAAAGTAAGACTCATTTTTCTTTCCTAACCACCAGCTCAGTCGGTCTGTGATTGTGCCATCCTGATTTACGGCCACAGAATAAAAGCAGTAGTGATGTATTTTTAATAGTTACCTCTGACAGGGTGCTCTGGTGGAACGGCCTGGCCAGCAGCCAGCGAAGTGATAGATTACACACAGCCACATCCCGGCAGAGCTGCAGCTTCGCGTCACCAACACCACAAAGGCACTTACCTAGGCTTCCTTGAAGTAATTACCAAATGTTGCTATTTTAACCCAACTTTTCAACATCAGGGGACTCTCAAAAGGACATGGGTACAACAGTGAGCACAATTTACATGAGTAAAATTTTTGTGAAATGAGTAAAATTAAGGGTAAATGTGAAGTCTCTCTAAACAGCTTCAGAGACAATGAAACAGACCATAAATCATGAAAAATAATTAAACACACACAGAAATGCTATAGCATCACTATATGCACTCTGCACACTGCCATTCACTTGTCGAGTCTGTCACAGCAGGTTAGGATGTAAAAGGGATCATTTATTTGTAACTACATCAGTTCCTCTGATGGTTAAAGGCCTTACAGCTCAAATGAAATAATGTGTCCTACATTTATCACTCTGCAATCTCATTTTGACCCACATCTACATACAAACACATTTAGCAGAGTATTAGGACTGCTACATTTGGCTCTGAAATGTTTGAAAGCAGAAATCCTTAAATGAGATGGAAAAATCTTGAGTCATGTTCTATCACAGGGGTCAGAGGTCAGCAGGAGGTCAGGGTTCACACTGGATATGGGAGTGCAGGGGCCATCTGCCATGCTTGAGGCATACAATGGATCATCTCCTTTAAGGTATAAGTAGACAGAAGCACGAAAGACTGAGTCAGACATTTAGCATTAAGACTTATCCACTCTCGTCCACAGTGACTTACTTTGAGTTCAAGGGTTAAATGAGCTTAAATCCCGAGACTGGCGTCATTTCAGACAAGCAGTAGGGAGAAGGGCAGATGCCAGTCACAGAACCTTGAAGTGACAATATTTCAAAAGGAGAAAGTAGAATGAGAAGTATGTGTGTGCAACTTTTATCTTGACATTGGAAATAACACAAGGGCTACTGTGATGTCACAGGGATGAAAGCAAAATGTCATATAACGCTTGCCAAGCGGCTACTCTGATACGCCCTCAAAAACACAGGTGGAAAAACACTGAGCTGCAGCTCACAGTCTCCTCTCTCTTCCAAACACTAGCTACCCTCCAGGCAGTCAATATATTTAAAGTTGTTACTGTGATGTAGAGACAGAGCTCAGTTAGCTTATAACTTTATGGATGAAAGATACTTTTGTTACAGATTAATAACTCACCACTCTGAAACTCTTGCTACTGTCCATGTTGCTAAGCTGGTAAGGGGATATACAGCTGAACCGAAGCCCTGTTTACCAGCTTCGCACTGACCCACCCTTCTCTGCTTCTGATTGGCTAGTAGTCCTTAACTAGGAACTGCTCCCAACAAAGATCATTTAGAGACAAGATGTATCACTCCACAGCTAAAACGAAGCCTTTAACACACAAGTGAAAAGAGGAGCTGCAGCAATGTGCAGTATGACAAAAATATGGTGTTTTTTGAAAATTAAACCATGTAAACCTGTTGTGGTACCCCTAAATGAGATTTTGAACCTGAGAATGAGCACTACCTCTTTAACTCAAGATTTATAGTAACGGCAAGTGACCGAGCAACATTATGTAACTTTTCTACTACAAAATAACAGGTGATAGAGAATGGGCGACGTAATCGGGCTCAGCAGCCTTTTATGGCATTGCTTCTCAAAGTGGGTCCTTGAGGGGGATCCCCGGGGTCCCCAGCAAAAAGGAGAATCATTTATTTTCTTCTAATTCCATCCATAAGTAACACAATAACAGAATGTATGACTACTTGGGTCTTGGGTTTCATCAAATTTCTGTACTAAAACATTCAAAAGCAAGTTTAGGGGTCCTTGATGTGAAAAAGTTTGAGAACTACTGCTCTATCAACATAATGTTGGCTAAAGGCATAGGTGAAGAGGTCGAAGAGGACATTGACAAAAAAAGAGATCGACCAAGCAAGAGGCTGCCGTGTTGTTGAGAGCTTAAGGAAATAAAAGGCAGTGAGACAGACACCGAGCTGGCCGTCTTGTTGTTGGACTAGTAAGTACTATTGCTATGTCTTGTGTTGTCGCACTTGCTTGAAGTTTGGCTACGTTAGTGAAGTTATCGACTTGCTAGTTTTGTTATAAGAAATGTAATCATAACAAATGCACGTGTACAGCTATCCTTATTTATGACAGCGGTGAATTACATTCTGAAAGGGGAGGGGCGCCAAATCACACAAAATCTGACATAATGTTGCTTTAATCTGATCTAATTGATTCTAATCTAATTGATCTTAAAACATTCGTCCTTGTATCAAAAACAAAAACCTCCATCAGTCACAACAGGACCTTTTGAAATCATTGCATGATGTGTTGCATGTGATGTTATTTGGTTCAACTGACACACTTATATAAATATATATATATATTTATATAAGTGTGTCAGTTATGGAAGGACACCACTCTAACTGAAAGCTGGAAAAAGGTAAAATAAAACTGTGACCACTTTGTTAACACTCATGTGGTTTCTTCCTTCCTGGGTGACTGAGGCCCAGTGCAGAGCAGTAGGAGGGGCAGGTAGGAGTGAGGCGGGAGGGAGTCACATGGGAAACAGTCAGGCTGCTGTCACATGGTTTATGTTTGCAGGCTGAGCTGAAGGGAGGAGGAGTTTGGGAGAGAAGTTTGTGTAAGACAAAACCTTGGTATTCTTTCATGTAGCCCCCACAACAAGTACAAGAGCTGCTTTGACCAAACAGCCTGTTATGGAAATCCCTGCCATAAATCTAAAGGTGAGTTTGCTGTTTTACTTGATTGTCATGTTGAAATTGTGTGTGGTAGCCTGCCTTTGTAAAGTGTTTAACAAAGACTGGTGTTAAATCATGTGTTAATGTCCACTGTGTTGCTCAGTTCTCATTGGTAATTCCTCTATGTGGCAACCCTGTCTCAGACACAGATCACAGTGTTAAGTTATTTAGCAGATATAGCCTCCAAAAATATGTTTAACTGCATTTCATATCATAGACTTAAAAGTTATGTTTTCAGTGATGAGCAACAGGCTTATGGACAGACTAAATAACATTATTGGATGACAGAAACACAAACATAGTGATTAATCCGTTCATTGTAGGAGATGTTAACAAGATTTATATGTATACAGCTTTGCTACTGGATATAAGAAGTTGAACCAAATAACAATCAGTCAGTCATTTCTGATGTCTCCACTTGTTGTGTTTAAAATTTTGGCAGGAAATGATATGGCAGTGACCTTTCTGTGAGGAACATACATAAGTGAACTGAGGCATTTGTGCAATTTGTGGAGCCATGATATCAATCATCCTGATGCAGCTTCACATTTCATGCCGGATGCAAATTGATCACATGTTTAACGTTCAGTTCTGTAGTTTCTTGCTTTGTTTCGCATGTGAGCATACATACATAGATTCACCCAGGTCTGCATCTTATGATTATTTTCAGTATTAATTAATCTTTTTTTTTTCTAATTAATTAATTGTTTGGGCTATAAATTAGAAAATTGTGAAATATGTCCATGACAGTTTCCCGGAGTTCAAGGTGACACCTTCAAATGTCCTTTTTTGTCCACCAAACTTCCAAAAAAGAGATTTGCTGATATAACACGTTTGGAGTTTTTAGTTCATAAGTGATTGATCGATTTTCCAAATTGTTTTCATTTCATTTTCTGTAGAGTGACTAATCGTTCCAGCTGTAGACTGAAGTGTGTCCATAGGGAAAGGAATAAATATGGTTTAACTTTAAGTTAACAATCCTATATTTCCTTTTAACACTCATCTTTCTTTCTCCATCATAGGCCATAGTACTGGTGCACTGGCTGCTTACAACATGGTGAGTGTGAGCACAGTTTTTTTTGCCACATACCTGAGGAATTTTTCTCCTCCTCTGGCACACACACAAAAGCATATCTACACAGAGACTGTCTCGAAATCTTGAACCTCTTCAACTCCCAATTCCCATACTTGCATAATCAAACATAATTCTTCAAATGTGACTTGTGTCTTGTGTGAATTGTATGTTTGCTGTAGGGGATGTATGGTTGTGTGGCTGCCCCTCTCCTTTGCTTGGGGGAACTTCAGCGTTTTAGCCGTTGGGGTCTGGGCCATTGCACAGAGGGACTCGATTGATGCTGTGCTTATGGTGAGTATTTGCCTTTATTCCTTCACGCACGCTGCAATCTTAATATCATGTGACACATACAGGAGTCTATCTATAGGCACAGCAATGCATATCCGTGCTAACCTATTTGTCTGTGGAATCTAGGACAATCTGTGAGTGTCCCTTTGAGAAAGATAGCCTTCCCTTAATTCAGCACAGCGTGCAGTAGCTGTGGCTTTTCATGGTCATCAGTTTACAGCACCAGGGGCGGTAGTGTTAGGCCAGTCTTAATTGTGTATTGTGTGTAAATTAGACAGTTTCACAAAAATAAAGACATATATATTTTAAGCCTAAAAACTTAGCCACCTTATCCTAACTCTGAACCACGACTCATGTTTCTATGCTAACAAGTAGTGCAGCTGCTGACCAGTGGCGCCAAATTACACAAAAGCTAAAAGTGTTTTGGAATAGGCAATAAGAAGAGTTTTTAGAGAGCGCAGTAACCTGTCATTTAGTTTTAGATTGTCCAAAGAAGTTGTCCTGAGCCTGAATGACAATAATGTATACCACCAAGTGTTGCTTGACCTCTTCAGACTTTTTCCCTTCTCCCTGAACCATGGAAGTATGGGAAGTCCTTACTATGCTTCTGCCTTGTAATTGTAATTCTTCCTGAAGGCTGGGGGTGTGAAGGGAGCTGAGCGGTTTGACACAGTTGCTCAGCCATCAGCCATGTTTTTTAATTAGGTGGGGGGTTATTTCCCTACAATTCTTGGCAAATTAGTCCTATTTACATAGTCAAGAACTAGACATATCAGTCAATGAGGCAATGTAAGAAAAAAAATAGCTGTCCAGTGCCTTTTTCAATGACACTTTTGACAGCTATGGATTCTGAGCCTTTTACCTTGTATACTCTAATGTCCAGTGTCACTGTTGCTCACAGCCAGGGTCCCTCAGGAAAGACTGAGCTGGCCAAAGTGAAAAAAGAAAGTTGAAAGAAGAATTAATGCACATATTTCTTTGTGGTTCATGATGCATACTCATATTCAAAGTCAAATCAACCCCTACCTCAATTGCATTAGTTTTGGGAGATGGTGCTCCTTCCTTGTGCGCTCATTATGTAACCTAGTTTTTTATTTAATTAACTCCAAGTAATTTCAATGTATCTTTTTTCACATATTTAACACACATTTCTTGCTTTTGGTGAATTATTTGACATCCCAAAATATGTATTTGACAGTCCCAGATAACAAACGCAGTAGAGACATTTACCCTCAGAAAGCTCTTTTCTCATAATTGGAATGACTTTATTTTGTTGCAAGGAATCTTTCCTCATCTTTCTTTGGCATAATTACATAGATATGTTGGCACTTCACAGCATGGAAGCACTTTCCATACTGACACACCATCTCTGTCCATTAAGATGCCTTTCTCTTTGTTCTTTTTCTGTAGTTTCTGATCGGGATGGTTGTGACAATTTTGACCGACATTATCCATTTTGGGATCTATTACCCGCAAATTGATTTAACAACTACCAGAAGGGACTTGTATCGCTTCAGCGCAGGAATGGCCATCCTCAGCCTGCTGCTTAAACCTGTGTCCTGCTTCTTCGTCTACCAAATGTACCGTGAACGTGGAGGAGATTATAACGTTAACTTTGGTAAGTGCTATAAGATAAGTCAAGTATGTTAGACTGAGTTTGAGTTTGTAGACTTGAATCGTGGAAGTGATCATATGTGACCACAAGGCTGATTATGAAGAAGAGTGGGTGCTGCACAGATTTCTAGCTCTCATAAAGCAGGAACAGGAATTTCAAAAAATTTATTCTTACAGCAGAAGCTGATGATATCTTCCAGCATACTGGATATTTATAGAAAATAAATCAATAAGAAAATCAAGTAAGTGAATTTGATTCCCTTTTGGGAAGCAGATGACACATAAAATAACAAGGTTTCATTATTAAGTAAGTGCACAGTCTGGGAAATGTGAATTTTCAGAACCAGTGATAAACAATCTATAATATCTGAGGTTTCCTACTCCCCACCAGCCCTGAGTGTGACCAAAGCTGGAGGTACAGTGTGATGCATGTGTCCAGGGGCGCTTTGAGATCCTCCCTATGTTGTTTTATGCATTTTGTCATGAAAGGCCTGCCAAGTGCAGCACAACAGGGATGACTCTGTGCTAAACCACTTGCAGATGATTCCAGAGTCAAATGAATTAGTTACAGTCACAAGACATTTCAAATGCAGCAAAATATCTGGGCTGCAGTTCGACCGCTCAAGGAAATTATTTCTCAAGTTCACAAGTTGTTTACAACATTTGTATGTCATTCTGGCCACCAATTTACACTGCATGCAGGACCATATTAATCCCATACGGGCTGGAAAATGTCTGCCATGATAGAAAAATAGCACAGGATTGATGTGCCAGAGCAGCATGTTTATCCACAGAAATAGAGATTTTGTGATATTATTGGCTGTTGAGTATATAACTTTCTCCTTGTAGGCAAACAAATAAGTACACTTCATTGACTGGTCAGGAGATAGCCCACTCAATGTGTGTTCTTTGATTAATCGTGTGTGGCCATTGATTTTAGGACTTGCACTGCTGAGAGCTTTTCCATCAGAAATCCCACTGAGTTGTTATGCCTGCTGGATGTTTCTCATGGCTTAATCTATATGCATTAACCAAAAGTGGTTTTATTCATCATTTGTAGTGTAGGAATTTGATGATAGTAATGAGAATGGTTCCATATAGGGGTAGTG
This sequence comes from Micropterus salmoides, assembly GCF_014851395.1. Lineage (NCBI taxonomy): Eukaryota > Metazoa > Chordata > Actinopteri > Centrarchiformes > Centrarchidae > Micropterus > Micropterus salmoides. The sequence goes on from NW_024043372.1 coordinate 10,659,124, forward strand.
AGCTTTTCTTACACTCGCTCAGTGTTTGCCTTCATAAATAGAACATAAAAAAAGGATGAACATAAAGAAAGAGTTGGGTGTGTAATGTGATATAAACTGTAATTTTTACTAGCTAAAATAGTAATTTATTACACTGCACATTGGGGAAAGTAATGAAATGTTTCCTACATTGTAACCAACAATGTAACAAAAATACTTCACCTGATTTGACTGTCTCTGTGGTTTTACTTTAACACCACATACACACAGCAGGTATATCTATTAGACTGTGATTGGCTGCATAGTGACTGATGAATGTAGCTAATGTTAATTTCAGACAATTTGTATTTTAATTGCTGCATGATTGCAAAGCTGCCATCAACCTGGTTCCCTGCTGCACCAAGCACTCTGGGAACCAGGCAATCGGGTGCATGTGAGTAAATTGTTGATTCAGGTATTCAGGTATACCTCATTTTTGATTGGCAGCCCTCTTATGCTGGTTTAAATCACTCTGGTTTTGTATATTTAGTTTTATTTATACATTGCTTAATACAAGGCTGTAGGACTGAGTGATCACACCTTAAATTAAACACTTGCTAAACAACTCCCCTGAACTTTGAGGCCGGTCAGGCTTTGGATTTCTCCACATGCTGAAGCAGTGTGTATGGAGATGTAATAAGAGCCATAGTTGGTATACGAAATATTTTGGCATGCCCAGCTAACTAGTTTACTTCCTTCCATAGTAATGTTAACTTCACAGTGGTTTGGTTCACTGTCTACCTTTTATAAGACCTTCAAGCGACTAACAGCAAATCTAGTGATTTATTCAGACCATCAGAGGGAAAGTGAGAAATATACAAAGGTATTATTGTAATTATATTGTAATTGTGAATGTATTCCCATACGTGTCGCTCAGAGCAATCTCAGTCAGTGGCTCTCCCTCTCCTCTCGCACCATGCGTACGCAGGTAGGATTGAGACCGAGTCCCCACCATTAGTGACATGAAATATCCGCCCTTGTCAGCTAGATTGTGGTTACGTGTTGTCTGTTGTGTTTCCTGTTATGATTTGACTATTTGCCTTGTGTCTTTTCTCTTCCTCGCTGCCTTGACCTTTGACTTCTCAGACTTGGAAACCTCTGTGGACAGTCGATGCACTACGGATAGTGCTGACAGTGCCTTTATTGGCCGCCGATATTGATTCCAGGCTTCTTCCTTTTTACCATTTCTCTTCTCCAATCATCCTCTTCCATCCTCTTGCACACAGGAAGTAAGATTACAAATCAGGCTGCAGGACAAAAAAGAAACGGACATTTCATTTTCTTGGTATTTCTCTCTTGTTGGCTTGTTTATGTTCTGTTGTCCATCTTTCTCTTTTTAATTATTTATGTATCCTTTCATCTGTCTCTTCCCACCTCCGTCAGTCCTCATTACCCTCCCATACCTTCCTGAATAGCTGTATTTGTCAGTAAAGTATCATTGTATTGATATCTATTGTATTATATGGGGTTATATGAATCTACAAGTTTGCATCAATGTATTATTCATTATTTTACTCTCCAGACACCTAATTTCTGTTTGTGTATTCTGTTTGCATATATTTAAAGCAGAGCTGCATGATGGTGCACATTCTTAAATCATCCTAATTAAAATCAACATAATGTTGACTTATAATAGACAATGATTGTGACCTGAATGTGAAATGTGAAAAAGAGTAAGGTTGTTGATGAGCAACATGATGATGAAGTATTTATTTTAGGATTACTAATGTATTTTTATGCTTTAAAATAAAATAAAATAATAAACATCCCAGTTGTACAGTATTAGTAAAACTCATCCAAACCCTCTGCAAAGAAAGTAAATGGCTTGTTTGATTAGCATTGATATGTGCATGTTTGTCACAGTAATAGGACTCTGGGCCATGCAGAGGTAAGAGTGTTTGAACTTCCCAAAACACATCATTGGTATTCTGGCCATGTCAGAGTCAGGGCTGTATGTTTTTGAGCATCATAGGGAGTCCTGTCAGACTTTTCAGATGGAGTATCAGTGCCTTCATGTAATCCATTATAAAACATGTTTACATTAGATATGATGCACCAAGTCAGGTTTTCAATGTAAACTGGATTACTTATATCAGAAAATTCTGCTCATTCGAGAAAGGCTTTTTAAGGACTCATTCTCAAAACACTGATGGTGGTCTGTTTCTCTGGCCAAATTCTCTCCCATTAGTCACAGAACAGAACAAGCAGATAATCAGACAGTAGTGGATGTAAAAAGAGTGATGAAATGAGAGGAATTTCAGAACTCAGCAAGGATTTTTTTTTTATTTTTTATGTAATTTGCTGTTTTCTCAATCCAGCGTCCGTCAGAGGAAATGTGGGCTTTACTGTATGTTGGCAAAGACCTGAGTTTCCAACGGTATAACCAGTATTTATCCAGAGGGGGCCAGATGCTCAAGTCAGGATAACAAATCAGCCCAACTGTGTCATGAATCTGAAATGAGTGTGAACCTTTGCGTTTAAATATGTATATTGCAAGATCCTTGATTAGTTGCAGTGTTTCTAAGCAGATATGATTATGAATATTACAATTGTATTGCAGAGGTTGTGTGTGTTGATGATGTTTTGGCTTGTCTCTGCAGGTTTCCCCTCTGTATCACGGAACAGAGATGCCTACCAGTCCATTGACCAGGAGAATGAGTCTTCCAGCCCAGCCAATCCCTTCAACCAGGCCCAGGACAGCAAACCAGGAGTCCGCACATACTGAGAGAACCAGGTGGTGAACAATGCAGTGCTTTCCTCTGACTTTTTATAGTGTTTAGGTGCAATTTTTACAATCGTTTCCACATCGGTTCCTGTGTTTTGTACAGTAATCCTGCTTCAGATTGCAACATATTGAATACTTTTTATTAAGATAAATCATTAGCTCTGTTAGGGTTTTATAGTGGAATATGGCATAATTAAACCTATTAATTTTTTTCTTCAAAGGTGGTAACGTATTTTGCTAAGCTGGCACAATAATAAGAATACAGAGGAAACACTGCTCCACCACTTCCATGCTGTGTTACTGTTGTTTCCTATTTTTGGTAGAGAGGTGTTGAATGGAACTGTTGTGTCTGCAGCATTTTTGTCAGTTTACTTTTTCCAAGTGGGTCAATTTTATAAATGTGGCACTTATAGACATTAAGAGTCTTGTCCGTTTCTCTTTGTGATCTGTAGATTATTATGTTCTCCTTGTGTGCAGTATTTAATTATTATTTTCCAACTAGTCCTTGCTTTATGGCACTGCAACGCTGGACAGTTTTTAAAACAAGAGAACTGAAATGAATGTTCATTGTCGTGTCGTTTTCAGGAACAAGAGCTGTAAAACCCTTTGACTGAGTTGAAGACATGATGACCAAATTAACATACAGGCTTTCATAGTACAGTGCAGCACACAGACAGGCACTGTTCTTTTATCTTGATGTTGATCTATGCAAAGACTGTATTAGGAGTATTATCACGTCTAATGCTGTAACAATGAAAAATAGATTAAAACTTAAAAACTTTTGTAATGAGTAAGTAATGATCAGTCTGTGCATAAGCAAAGCGACATTTTCTTATTTAAAACTATTTTAATGTATTATTCTTATGTAGTTGTCATAAGTAAACTTGTTTCAGTAAATTACAGACCACATACTGTGCAGCCTGTGATAGCTGTTGATCTGTTAGAATATGTCTTTACTGTATACGGACTGTATTCACAAAAGTTAAATGAAGAGTTTTAAGCCTTGAAATGTTTACATTTAATATTTGTAGCATTAAATTTGCCTATTTGCCTTAACATCAACTCTCAGTTTTAGTGTGCAAATTACATAATGTTGATGGCAGTTAGGAAGGTGGACACTGTGGCTGCAGGATTGATTTTACTGAGCGGTTGGATCATTTGGATTTGTTTTTACAGTCAGTTCTCTTTTGAAAGTGTTTCAAGCTTTGAGTTCCTGTTTTGAAATCATGATAACCTATGTGACAGACTGGAGATGTGGATGTCGGTCACGGAATGGTACTGTGAAATTGTCACTGCTGTAGTACCGGAGGCTCTTGAGTCATACAGATCATAATAAGTAATAATAATAAGTGCATATTAATGTATATTTGCTTATTTGCATATCTCATGTAATTATACCTTAACTCAGTTAATCCAACTGTACGCTAGTGAGCCTAAGAACCCCTTACTACAACACTGCATTACCACATGATCCACTTGTATTGCAACTGCAGTTTGTTGCACTTTTTATGACGTTAGAAAATAAATTTTAGAAAATCAACAAGCATCTATAAAAAAAAAAAATTTGAAAAAAATGAAAATACTGCAGCTTCAAATTTGGGCCAGGTTTTTCCTAATGTTCTTTTTATGACTGGTCATATTTTGTTTTGGTATTCCAACATGAGAGTGCTCGTTGTTGTTTCTGATTGGACATTTTATGTGGCAAGTGTCTGTATTATTTCTTCTTAAAATAAAGAAGAACAAGGTAGAACATTAGTTGAATGAAGTTTTATAACACAGATAAACTCTGTACACAGAGGATTAACATAGTGTTTGCATCTGTATGCACAGCAACTTGAATTTTGAGACCCCTGTCAGATTTTTCTCTGTCTATTCTTCTCTCATGCATTTCTTCTTCTTCTCTGTCACACCTCTGTTTACTCTCCCCCAGCTCCTCTCCAAGATCTCTGTACTGCCCTGCTTATATTTAACCAACCAAACCACACATATATCTTCCTGCTTTTCCCTTTTTTTTTCACTTCACTGTGCATATTCCCAGAGCCATACCACATCCAGTCTTTTCAATAAATGCCAAAATGTGTCAAAATGTAATTCAACCATTAAGTAGGCCTACAATATGCACTACAACAGCCGTTGAGTTAAAATGACACAAAAATGCTAAAAACATGAAGGTGAAAGATTTATTTTCTGCCTGCTGCCTCTTGCATTGCAAATACAACAAGATTAATTATGGTGATAATGCTGTGTGCACCTGGGATGTAAAAACACCTGATTTTCATATTTCACCCATATCCCTGGTGAAAACAAGTGTTCTTGAGTGAATTACAGTATAAGTATTGAAGTAGTACACACAGAATATGAACTTGTAGTCAAGGTTTCTGTCCCTGATGGCTTTCATTATCGTGAAGCGGGAGTAACTCTGGTTGGTTTGAATGGTCTATTGTCCTTAGGTGTGTAGGCTGTGGAGCCGTGAGCCCTTGAGGGAAGTAATTTGTTTGTATATAACATGGATGGAAGTTATATTACTGCTGCAGCAACAGAAGAAATCTTGTACACATGAATACATACTAACATTACATAAACCACAACAGCTGCATGTTCAGCACCTCACAGTACAGCCCAATTATTTGTACTTTCTAAATATGAGCAGTAAACACCACATTTTGGTGTCCGTCCATCTGGAGCCAAAACACCAGAGCTGCCGCAAAAAGTGGCCTTATAAAAAGTTACACATCTATCTCAGCAGTAATAAAAATAAAAAATAAAGTACTTTTATCATTATAGTAAGTGCATATTAATGTAAGTCTTAGTCAATTGTCTAGCCTACATCCAAAACTTATTTTTACTAAGTAACCTTGCAGTTCAATTTTATGGTTCATTGTAAGGGTTCATAATTTCAGAACAATTTCCTAATACCTTCCCAGTAAGTCTCCTGAAAGAACTACGTAATGCGGTGCTAAATATGGGAAAAAAATAGAGACCATATTAAAATGGTACTCTTCTATTAAATATGTTATTTAATAATTAAAATGAATTAATTCCAAATAATTTATTGCATAACTTAGAATAGTCTTTTTGACAGTACACAGCAGATCAGCTCAGCATGAAATCAATGGGAAAAAAATGTGAAAAACATTCTCAATTACTATTACTACTTCCCTATAATTGGCACCAGATTACATATTGTTATTCAGGAAACCTACTAGGAAATGAAAATACTATTTGGACCATTAGGATTACCTAGTTACTTTACCTGTATTAATCAGATGTTTTGTAAACTAGTGCTCAATAGAAGCACCAAAACATGTTTGGATAAACAAACCAACATAAATATTGTTGACCAAGTCCTGAATTATCCAGCTGACACGTCACTCTTAGGAATGAAGATATATACTAACTTTCTCATGAGTTTCATTGAAAGTTAACGCAGCAGAATTCCCAACCAAAAAAAAGAGAAATAATTCAGAGGCTACAGAGCCAGTTTGCACTGATGTATTAACATCTACAATATGTTGGTTATACTGTATGTCAGTCAATAGCTGTCCATAAAATGAAGGAATCCAATTTCCACTGAATCCTGTTGTGCTTTCTTTCTTTACTTTTTGTGAAAGCATCAGGGAGAGATGTTAATTAATGAGTAACCTGTGTTAATGGTTCATTTCTGCTGAGCTCCTGACCAGAATGGGAGGCTGTGATGATGAGGATGGTGAGGGTGAAGGAGGAGAGAGAGAAGAAAAGAGGAGGTGAAGATGTAGGGGGAGGTATGGCCAGCAGCCCAACAAGCTGTTGATTAATAAGGAGCTGCTGGGCTGCCTCTCCTGAGTCTTGCATGCATGCAGGTTTGACACATCCTCAGGCTCACACCTGTGATTCCGTGTCAAGGACAAGCTAGCACGCTGCCATTGTTGGTCGATGCAATAAAAGGAACTCAATTTGTCAGCTCTGTTATTGCATTAGTGACAATCCCCAGAGAGGTTTTCAAAGAAAGCATTTGTAGGCTTCAGGCCTGTAGACTTCCAACACAATAAGAAACGACTTATTTACAGCATCTTGAAGTGACCAATATTTCTTAAATCAAATTGGCCAGCAGATTTTGGTAAAGGTATCTGTGTTGTTTATTCCTGATAAAGTATATGACAATAAAAATAACAATGTTTACTCTATTATAATTTTAAAATAGAAAATCCACTGCACATATGAATAGAAAGGTAAATAACGATTGAAACAACACAAAAAAATAACCATTTTTATTCAACAGGCTATATTTTACATATACCTTTTTTCTCATTTTTCTTTGTTTCTTTTATATTTTTGCTATTTTTCTTAGTCCCATTTCACCAATCGTCTGTTTTCTTTCTTGATTCTCAGAAAACAAGAGCTCAGTACACTGGACTTTCGGGACTGAGCCCAGACTAAAATATCTTTGCATACTAAAATGCTTTTAAATAAACAAATATAAAGAAAAATGCAAATAGCCTGTTTCTGACACACTTCCAGAAGTAGGCCAAGAAGATGGGACTAAAAATATGACCCTCAGAGCTGCTGGGGTCAAATGAAAAACCAATGGCTATGACTCCTGGGTTAATTATACAGCATAGGGGCAGTGAGTGATAAAGAATATTGACGTGCTTTGACTTACATGTCTCTAATTGAGTTTAGGTGCACAGATCTTCGAAGTGTGAAGATCTCATTAAAGAAAGGGATGGAGCAATAGTCTCCATAAATCTTAAATATTACTTAGACAATATTACTTAACCTGCACCTGCTGCCTGCTACTCTGTGGCTAACAAAACAACAAGAAACAGTCTTAAAAGCCCTCAGAGATTAAACCACTGTTCACATGTGAAATTGATTCAGGGATGACATTTTTATGCCTCAAGCATCTCTAGTCCCCAGGTAGCGCACCCTCAACCCTTGACCTTTTCACACTTCGGCCTTGTGCATCTGTCACTGGCGATAACGGCATCAAAATTGATTCCAATCACCCTCCATACCATGGTAGTCAGCACGGAAGGGGGTAAACAAATTCCTCGCCACAAGGCATGTCAGTGATTGGTTTTATATGCTGAAAATTAAATAAAGTAAACACTGTTAAAAAAAACAAGCTGCTTTTTGTCTCCTGGGGTGTGTTCCTGTAAGGAGGCTAAGGCCATATCCACACTACTCTGTTTTAGTTTACAAACGGAGAATTTAAACTAATATGATCTCCGTCCACACCAGCATTTTTAGCTGCGTTTTGGAGTTGATCTCCATCTCCATTAAAACAACTGAAAACGCACATCTATTGGCCGTTCAGGTACACTGGGCATGCGTGTGCCAGTGTAAACAAGAAGCAGATGGTCTCTTCCTAGTTGCAGAAGATTTGGCAAAAGAAAAAATAAATACAACAATAAGGAGCTGGGATTGTTACTGAACGTAACACAGGAGTGTGGTGGCGGGAAAACAGACTGGGAGTCGTTGCAAAGTAAATACGGCGACTTGCACAGTACAAATGTAGGCAGATAACTGTTATTTGCACAGTACATAATATTTTAATAAAAATACCATGTCTACGGAAGCCCTAAGCAGCCATCGATTCATATCTTTATTTTACTAATAATTATCTCATGATCTTGAGAAAACAAATGTTGTTTTCCCGTGATAACAAGCTAATTTTCTTGTGATCTTGAGATAACAAAAGAGTAGTTTAACGCAGGGGTTGGCAAGAACAGTTCTTAATGGTAATTTGAAGGTGGTTAGCTCAGTAAGTAAGGTACATGACTAGTAGGATTGAGATTGTGAGTTTGATCCTCATTGAAGACCAATTTAAATATTTTTTTTCATATTCCTCTTCAACAAAGTTGTTATGAAGATGACTGATTCACATGCTCACAATTAATCACATGCTGGAGTGTGTGCTGTCGATTGGTCCACATTCATCAACCTATGGACTTTTGATTTCCCGATCATTCCCAGGCAAAGGAAATTCATCTGCTTCTCATCCAGGGGAATCCATTTAACTACACATTTCCTGATGACTATTTCAGAACCTTTGAAATAGCCTTCAGGAAATATGTGATTTGTTGAAGAGAATGATTAAAAAACACACAAAAGAAGAATAAAAAAAACTTTGCTGAGGGGTCAAACCTTCAATCCCTGGGATGCAAGTCCTGCACTCTACAAACTGAGCTAAATGGTAACTCATCAAATTGACATGACATCGTAAAGAAACGCACCTGCCAACCCCTGTATTTAGCTGGTTTGTTATCTCGAGATCACGAGAAAATTATCCCGTTATCACGAGAAAACAACAGTTGTTATCTCGAGATCATGAGATAATTATCTCGTTATCACGTGAAAACGGAGTAAAATAAAAATATGAATGGATGGCCGCTTAGGGCTTCCCTACATGTCAAAAACCCGGTCAGTAGCATCGTGTTTCAGCTTAGCATGACTTATAAGACCCAAACAGAGAGCCGAGCGTGAGTGGCTGCGTCATCGTTTCTAGGTGCTCCGTTTTGGGCCGTCTTCACTAAAACGCCCTCCGGAGTTTTGAAACGCAAAACTGGATCGGCAACATTTCTAAACTTCTCCGTTTTAGGTCTTTGTTTTTGCCATTGTAGTCTGGACGGGAGGTGCAAACGTAGTTTTCTCGTTTTAATTCGAAAATGCAGTAGTGTGGATGGGGCCTGAGAAAAGCTGGACTTATTGTGAAAAACATAACTTAGGTTAACCGAACAGTTTAAGCCATTACACATAAACTATTAAGAGCTCATTAGTAGTGTTAATTAGTGAGCTTTAGAGGTGCTGGTAGATACCTTTGGACAGAGCCAGGCTAGCTGTTTCCCCTTCAGGGCTCTCAAGTCTCACCGTGAGACACACGCATTTCAGACAGTTCACAGGCTCACAGGCCACACCTTCTCACGCTGAGAAGTTAAGAGAGAACGTAAAGTTGTCCCGCTATATTCAGTTAATGGACGATAATTTTTGTGCAGAGTTCATAGCTTTCTCTGTAGCCTACTAAATGCCAGAGCCGTTAAGCCTATCAGAAATAAAAATGTGTTGTTCCTTACCAGGCAACATGGATCCGCAACTTCAGTGGAAGTTGGAAGCGCTGGACCCAATGAATGCGGTAACTGTAGTTTTTTCACCCCAGCATTTTTACTTTACGATTCCTGGACGAAATCACTTGCCTGGGATCAAAGATAGTGAGAGCGGCTGATGTTGGGGAGTGTAGCCAAATGCATGCTAAATTATTATTGATGCAGTCAAAAGCTCTCCAACCTCTTTGCAACCAGAAGCTGTGGCTTTTTTAGCCAGTGGTGAGCACAAGTAACATAGGCCTATTTAAAGAATTTAAAGAAATAAATAAAAGTACACACTGTAAAAATACTCTGCAGGTAGGCCTACTGCAATGAAAAAGTTAAATAAAGGTATGTAAGTAGGCTATATCTGGAAAATGTAGAAGTAGCCAATTAAAAATAAAAGTTTTCTACTCAAAGGAGAAAGAAAAATGTCCCATATGACTGTTATGCTATTAGGCTATATATTATATCATTAGATTATTATTCCTCATGCTTTAATGTAATTGGTTGAGGTTGAACTATTTTGTATCAGACTGCAATTGATGATTTTTTTTTTTTAATCAACTAATTATGTTCTCCATTAATCAATTGTAATAAATTCTGAAAATAGTGAGAAATGTTTTTACTTTTCCCTAAGTGACAACTTCACAATGCTTGTTTTGTCAGTCCAAACCTCAAATTGATTAAAAATACATTAAAATAATCAAGTAAAAGCAGCAGATCTTCACGTTTGTGAAGCTGGACCCATGAAATGTTTTTACATGAAAAATTATACCAAAACATTTGCCAATTAAATTTCTGTCAATTTGCCTAACTGATGTAGTTCTACTAGCTGGACTTGTATAAACTGTTAAGTAATTTAATTTATATCAAAACATCCGATTTTTTAAACTCTTAATACATTTTGTGTGTAAAAAAGCTTATTTTTTAAAGTAACTAGTAAATGAATCTGTCAGATAAAGTAAGAAATAGTTAGAATATTTGCCTTTGAGATGTGGTGAAGTAGTAGAAAGTAGCATGAAAAGAAAATATTCAAGGTCAGTACAAATTCCTGTACTTAAGTGCAGTACTACTTTGTTACTGTCCACCACTGGACTTTGCTTTGCCTACCTGAAACTAAGCAAAGGACTAGAGATATTTTTCTATATTTTGGCTCTGGACAGAAAGCTATTATCCATCATGCTGGTGAAAATGGCTGGCCTTGAGCCACAGGGCTCTAAGTGGGAGCCCACTACCCCTGTCATCAAGGCATTAAAATGTGCAACAAACAATTACAACACAAAACACCATTTATAAGCTGAAATGTGTAGTCTACTCACACACACAGCTTGGCGTATGCGTAGGGCAAGTTCTGCCATCCTACTGTAGGCCTATGTGTACAGTACTGCTGTTCAGTGGGTTCATTTGGGGCCTAATTTCTTTTTAGTTTTGATCCATCTGTATTTTTGAAATATAAGTATATATAAATAGTCTTTTATCAGATCTACCTATTTTTATACCTTGTATTTGTTCGGGGCAGTTATAGGTAACTATAGCTAAAATCTAACTGCTAGTAAAAGCTTGAGAGAATTGGCTTCAAATATTTGAGTGGCTCCTCCCCTAACACGCGTTATCTCACTCTAAACTTTTGATAAAACTTATGCTAAGCTAAGCTACCCGGCTGCTGGCTGTAGCTTCAGTTTTACCATACAGACACAAGAGCAGTATCAATCTTAAAACAGTATTAGTTTTCTGTACAGATAGGCCTACAATCATTTTGGTAGATGTGATTTCTGGAAAAGGAGCTTTTCTATTAGAGAATCCAGGTTTTTCTTTGAATTTTGTTTCCACATGTCCAGTTAACTTGTTAGTCCTCCTCTCTGTAATACCCCTCTATGCTTGCATCTGATTTGAAAGCTACCATCCATAATGCAAATATAATGATCTCTTAAAATATATGAGATGAAACAATTGCAGTTCTGTATGCAGGATAATTAAGACTCTTAACTGTATTTTCACCCTCATTATGTAACCATTTGTGGTTTTATCCCCACTCTGTTCTATTTGCCCTAATTGTATTCTTCTTAATGTCATACTCTTTTCTTCACTGACCCAATTTTTCCATGGAGATCATTAAACTTTCATTTTATCTTATCTTTAATGTTTTTCTCAATTGTGTGATGAAGACTTTTAGAGTTTAAAGAATTAAAGGCAGTGTTCTTTCTTTAGCATAAGTGCCTACAGTGGCACCCGCTATAAAGTGAATTGAGAAAAGGTGTGTCCTGTCTTAATTGTTAAACAATTGAGGGCAATCTCTCTATGAACTTTGCTTTCAAATGTACCATTAACAAAAAATACTTTTTTTCTTGGAGAAAAATAACCTTTGCCCCCCCCTCCAAAAAAGAGAGAAAGAGAGAATAATGAACAGTGAACGTGGAGCAGGTAGTTCAATGAGTGCAGATGATGAATGACCATGGGGAGGGAGTACAGGACCAGAGCAGAGGCACAGCCATTTGTTACTCTGCTGTCACAAATGTATTTTTAATGAATCTGCACCTCTGACTCCTCTGCAGAGCAGCACTGCTCCTTAAGGCCATCTTGACCCAATATTTCCCGTAAAGCGGTGGCTCTGAACAGACCCATTTTAGCTCTGGCTGTGTAATGTAAATAACCTTCTCCTTCTGAGTGCTGAAGCCATCAGTCTCACTCCTCATTATCATCCTTACCTGTGCTGAGAAAAGGGGTCGTTCCTGTCTCGGTGCTGGAAGCAGGTGGGGAGGTTTCACCTTGAATCACTCCTGTGTACTAAGCTCTGTTTCTCAAAGATGCTGTTTTTTTGGCAAAAAATCCTTCAAAAAAGCTTTTGGAGTCTGCCCCACTATTTCCTGAAATCATTCCAAATTCAGATATTTCTGGTGATGTATGGCAGATCCTTTAGATCCCCCATGCCTTTGCAGTGGCAAGGTAAGTAATGACGTTTGTTTAAAATACCATCCATCCATCCATCCATCCATCCATCCATCCATCGTCAACCGCTTATCCTGTGCACAGGGTCGCGGGGGGGCTGGAGCCAATCCCAGCTGACTTTGGGCGAAAGGCAGGGTACACCCTGGACAGGTCGCCAGTCCATCGCAGGGCCACACATAGACACACAAACACTCACACTCACACCTAAGGACAATTTCGGAGACACCAATTAACCTAGCCTGCATGTCTTTGGATGGTGGGAGGACGCCAGAGCACCCGGAGAGAACCCACACGGACATGGGGAGAACATGCAAACTCCCTGTTTAAAATAACAATGTGATTAATTAAGAAGAATATTTGGTGGAAAAGGAGGAGCCGTGAAGTCAGAGAGAAGTAAAAGTTACCTGCTGATTTCCTGCAGGGCAAACACCTTAAAGCATGCTGCAATGATGTGCGATGAAGTTGAGAGGTGAATATATTTCCTACAGCAGTACACAGCGCCTTGGTTGGCTGAAATATTGAGGATCAGTGTGGAGATCGAGGTTAAGCCAAGGCCAGTTACATTCACACACCTCTGTAATTCTAGCTTTTCCACTTATTGCATGTAGATGTGGAAACTGTCGGGGGAAAAAAAAACCCCACTGCAGACACCATCCTGGAAAAGACTACTTCATTTTGGAGGAGACTGATGCATGAGATGATACACATGAACATGTGACCTACACTGACACCCTGAATGACACACTCATCATTGCCTTTGCTGTGCTCCATCTGTGCTGTCACACCAGTTCAACAATCTTCTGGGGAATTGGACCTGGGCAGTAATCCATCCTCAGCCTCCAGCTTCCAAAAAAAAAAAAAAATGTTTTATGCAAAGAATGTATGCTGCAAAAGGCAATTCCACACATACACAAATGCACACACTATAAAAAGAGCGTTAATTCACTTTCAGGATACTTCATTCATCATTTTAACAGCTAAAGCACAAACATAGCAACAAAAGGCAATCCAGGAAAGTAAGATTATTATTCATTCTATTTGCTCATTAAAGCAGTTCATGCACCTTAAATAACACCAATTGTCCATTTTGAACAAGGAGGCTGTCCATGTCCGGCTCTGACAGCAGTGAGTCATTGACCTCCATGTATGTACGTCCAGTTACTGTCTATAAGGGCTGTTGACAGCTCCCCACTGCGGAGAAAATGTTATGTACAGTATCTGGACAGCAGAGGAAGTCAAATTCCATCCTTGGCTTGTTATGGTTGAATAAAGTCACATTGCTACACAGGAGCAGGAGATGGTTGAGGGGGACAGATGTCATGGTGTTTATGAAGGCATCTCATTGTGGCTGGATGTCTCTGTGGGAACCCTCTTCCTGCCCGGGCAATTGGTCTTGACAGAGTTCTCCCCCGACTCGAGGATCAGCGGGCGGTTGTTCTTGTCTCTGTCTTGGTCTGTGACACAGGTCTGGTTGTTACTGTCAAGACAAAATAAATGAGGGGCTTCACTCAAAAATCCAACACATGAACATTTATTCAATAAGTGTTACTACTTTAATGCAAATATGCTGGTTATACACTAGACTATATACTGCTACTACTAAACCTCGGCCTTTTTTAAATGATTGGTTGATTTTTTTGTGTCATTCGTGAGACAATATCCAGCAAATATATGATCGAGCAGTAAAACAAGATCTCTTACTAAAGAACATAAATTACTGCATAAACTGTACATATATACAGCATATATACAAAATGTATTATAATCCAGCCAGAGGAAATCTGGTGAGACTGGACACATTTTAATAAAAAGAGTGCAGTCCTTAAATCATCATGTAGAGTTCAACAAAATACAAAACAAACAAAATACTTTATGCTCTGAGGTGCTCTTGAACTTACTTGTTTCCATGGCTGAAAAAAGTCTATCATTACTTAAGACTTTACATATAGAAAAACTACATCTGTGCACAGTGTATGTCAATACCTGTCTGTAGCAATTGTGCTGTCTTCATAGATTTTCAGCATTGTTTCTGTGCGGTCATCGTGGTGCTCCTTAGGCTCCTGAAACCTTGAAAATACATTTTGGAATAGGAACATTTTCTTAAGTTGCACAAGGCTGGTGTTATTCTGTATTTTTCTTATAGTCAACGTATCCCATGGAAATAATAAAACCAACAATATCTCAATCTCTCAATACATTCCGGCTTCCCTTCTTGTGGCACTCAGCTCGAAGTCTTTTTGTTCCCACTTAACTTTTTAAGATGTTAAACGCATTTACAAAACATTTAAGAAAATAATTAAAATAACTATTCCAACCTAAAAAAATGCAATTACAGTTTTGTTTACAAGACATACAGCATTTTTTGTTGTTGTTATTTTCTTTATCCATCCCAATACGTTACATGTACCCACCCATGCTTCACAAAGCGGTACTTCATATCAAAAGGTACTTTGGAGCTAACAAGAGCTTCCATTTTCTTCCAATCACTGTCATCATTCAACCAATATGGCAGCAGATGGACAATATGGGAATAATATATGCTCTGAATACAACACCTGGGCTCGAGTCTCTCTTTGACTTTGGCAATGGACAGGATGTAGGGGCTGATCTGTCGGGTGATAGTGGTTAGGTAAGAGTTCTCCTGCTTCAGCTGCAGTAGGTCATGAAGCTGGGCTAAATCAGTTAACGAAGAAAATGAAATTGAAATGGTAAAGAGGTAAACATTTGTGCAATGAATTTAAATGTTTGTTAGTCAGTGCTGAAGACAAACCTTCATAGATCTCCTGCTCATTTGTGACCCTCTGAAAGGTCTCCTCCCAGATCTGTGAGGGAAATGAGGTTAGCTGATTCTCATAAAATATTATATGGACTGCGGTCATTCGGCTCATGCATTCCAACAGTCTAAATTTATAACAATGGGTGAGAATCAGCTTGTCATAATGGAGCTGACTAAGGACAAATGTAGAAACGTTTTTATCGGAACAGCCTGGCCGAGGCAGGTACACTCTAAAGGTCAAAACATCAAGGTATCACTTGACACACCTCTTCAAACATGACTCGCATAGTTTCCACAGTGGAGTACTGGGCAGCTATCTGGCTGTCAATGTGCAGCGATCTGTCCAGGATCTCTCCCATTTTATCTGTGTTGATGATTGAGTGGTGCTTGGTCAGATCTCGGTGCAGCTCCTGGACCTGGTCCTTTAGATTCTGAATCTCTGTCTGGAAAGTCTATAAGCACACACATATACAGGACATACTGTAAGGCATGACTCTCAAGAGCTTGTCAATGTCTTTAAAACAGCAGCAGAGATTTGATGGGTGTGCAGATGCCAGGTGAAGTGCATCTGAGTGTGAAAACACTTGTTGTCTACTTGACTGACTGATGATGAAATCCCAGAGGAAGCCATACTGCTGGCTTATCATTGTTTTACTTTGAGGATCAGAGATGGCAGAGAAAGTTTCTGCAGCAGTTTAAAGCAATTTAGACCAAAATACATTAGATTTATAAACTATGGACATAAAAAAACACATTAAAACATAATGTGCTTCTTTTTATTTTTTCACAAATCTTATACAACGTAAATTTGCTCTTAGAGGATGACTCTATGGCAAAAGGGAAATAAGCACCTTTGAATTCTTTACAATATGTTTTTTAGCCAAGCTGCTAGCATCCACCATGTCAGTCTTGACTGACATATCTCAGCAACTATTTGACGGATTGCCATGAAATATGGTACACACAAGCCTGATCTTCACAGGATGAATTGTAATAACTTTGATTTAAGTTAAATCTTCAGTTGCACTTTGTGTTTAGTGCTAATGTGCAAATGTCAGCAGCACGCTAAAATAAGAAGTAAACATGGTAAACATTATAACTTCTAAATATTACCATGTGTTGTTATCATCATCATAGATGATCATGTTTGCCTGATTTTAGTATTTAGCTCAAACCATGCCTAAATACAGCCTCACAGAGCTGCTATCATGACTGTAAACTCTTTTAAGCCTTAGTAACTGTAAATGTAACTGTAAATCTAGTACATCATTGGTCACACACAGCACTCACCCTGTAGGTGTTCTCATAGTTGCGGCAGTGCTCGGTGAAGGGTGTTTCCCTCCCCTCAGCCAGGAGGACCTTGGTGCAGATGTTGCGGTGACAAGTGGGCCTTCGGGGCATTTCACTGAGAGACGGGGAGCGGCAAGACATGGAGAGAGGGGACTGGTGCCTGAGGTGAGGGGGGAAAATCATGACTGCCTTTTTTTTCTCATTAAATACTGTGCTTAATGACATTATTCTCCATCAACAAAACATTACATCAAGCTAGCCTCTGTCTCTTACACCACAGGAGGATTAAAGCCTCATATTTAATAAATTGAACTCTATAATTGACCATATTGGTCCATAACAGTATTGCACTGTTCAAAACCCTCAGGACCCAGTGCAATATATATATATATTTTTTTACCAGTTACATCCAGAGCGTTCTATCATTGCAACCAGTTGGGAATTGTGCAAACTGTAACACCTTGGTCCAGAATTTCCATTATTACAACCTAATTAGGGCCCGAGCATGCAAGGACCCTATTGAAATTTTAAGGATTATTATTATTCTTTCTCCCAAATGAATTGCACTTTTGACGGCCAAAAGATGCTCAAATACTCACGAAACTTTGCACACACGTCAGGCGTGGCGAAAAATTACTTATTTTAAGGGCACATGGGCCTGGCAAAATGGCTCTATAGCGCCACCTGTAAAGTTGGAAAAAATTAGCCCCCGCGCCTACTTCAACCTACATGCACGAAATTTTCTGGGGACATCTATCATATCAAGACACACAAAAAAGCCTCAAGAACCCATACCCTAAACTCAGCCATTTTGAACTGAAAGTGCGATTTTAACCTCTTTTTCACCATTTACAGGGTGCGTACTTTAACAAACTCGTCCTACAGATTTAGTCCGATTGACTTCAAATTTCTGCTGTGCCTTCTAAAGGCATTGACGATGAAAAGTTGTGCTATCTGTGAGTTTTTGTCAATGGTCGTGTCCGTGGTGTGGCGTCCAAAATCAGTGATTCGCCATGAAACAGGAAGTGGTTATAACTTCAGTGTGCGTGCTCAGATCTGCACCAAACGTTACATGTAGGATGAGAGTCCCACCCTGAACACATCCGTATGCCAATAAATACACAATGTCATAGCGCCACCTGCTGGCAACAGGAAGTGTCCAGTTTTACCCTGTTATGTACTACTGCCAACCTATTTGCCTCACCTGCTTCAAAACAGTCTCAGAAGAGCCTTAAGACATTGATGATGCTATGTTGTGAATCTTGTGGGTTTCGGATCACGGTCTGTCCTTGGCGTGGCGTCAAAGTTTGATGCTTCGCCATGACACAGGAAGTTGTTGTAACTTTACTGTACCTGCTCATATCTCTACCAAATTTCACACATTTCATAAGACTCCCGCCCTGAACACATGTACATGTCGACATTCACCCACAGTCATAGCGCCACCTGCTGGCAACAGGAAGTGACCTTTAACGAAGCAGCCCCCGCCGCACGTTTGACCTACATGTATGAACTTGTATCATGTCCAGACGTACCAAAAAGCCTCTTGGAGTGATGCCCTAAACCCAACAGGAAGTCAGCCATTTTGAATTTTACAGAAATTTTTGGATGATTTACACACTCCGTACTTTCAGGAACTCCTCCTAGGGATTTAGTCAGATTGATTTCAGATTTCTGCTGTGCCTTCTAAAGGCATTGATGATGAAAAGTTGTACTTTCTGTGAGTTTTCCTCAATGGGCGTGTCCGTGGCGTGGGGTCAAAGATCATCTCTTCGCCATGACACAAGTTAACACGTGCTTGATAACTGTCCCACCCCGAAGACATCTACACGCCAATATTGATTTATATTCATAGCGCCAAGTGCTATGTAGCGCCACAAAGGGGACACAGGAAGTGACATATAACACCTTTATGCAGCGTCCAAAGTGCGTAGCAAATTCACAGCCGCACCGGCAGAGCTTCAGAATATTCACCGCAGCCGCCTCACACCCCGACGCGCTACACGTGCGAGGGCCGCCCAACGCTGCTTTAATTCAAGTTTGTATTGAATTAAGATTTACGTGCAGCTTTATATACATTTTATGTACATTATCTTATCTAAAAACACATATATTCTGCTTAACTTTCACAATCATTTAATTTTTGTTTTGTATTGTGTGGTAGCTTCTTCAGCCGATAACTTATTAAGTTTAAAAAAGGAACTGTTCAATCCATATATATCCCTCTTCATATGCATGTTTGTTCGTCTATGTATTTGTCCTTTTGTTTTGTGTTGCTACGTTTATATTTTCTTTAATGAGGACTCTCTTGCAGAAGAGATTGTAATCTCAATGAGACTACCTGATTAAATAAATGTTATCTATCAAAGTCAATTAGTACACTTGCTGTCACATCTCTTTACCATCACCTTCACCACAAGTGTGAAAGTATGTATGTACAGCACAGAGCCAAATAACTAGATAAATATACATTTATCTAGGTTCTGGTAGGACCATATTCTTGGCTTCATGCCTAGGCTAGCTGCTCTGAAGCCATTCTACAATTACCTAGGTGTGAATACATCCCTCTGACGTTGTCATAGGAATGCTGTCCTCTAAGCCTCCAGGCTGTCCCGACACGCACGATCTGACAGCCTTAAGACATTGCCACTACTAAAGCAGCAGCATCAGTTGCATGAAAGAACATGGGTATACAACTTCACGTCTGTTGTGTATTATGTGTTAAAAAGTAGGGCCAGCCAGCTGGCCGTCCACCAATCCCTACCCGGTTTGCATCCTGCATTAGCGGCTGACAAGTGGGGGAAGGAGCTTTCAGACAGCAATTTAGGATGTATCAGACACAACAACACATTCAGTCGCACTGAGTAACAGACTACACCATGTGGGCGGCATTCTCAACCACCATACGGTGAGGAAAAGCCCATTTCCTCCTCCGTCTGTGAACTGAAGTATGGAGTGGACTTGAAAAATTGTGCAGTCAAGCACCTTGTGTAACAACTGTCATCTTACAGTGTCAATGGTGTCAACAGAAATTCACTGAAGAAAGTAGAAAGCAAGTATACGACTATGCCTCTGATCCCACACTGTCAATGCAGGCAGTAAAACACCTTTACTACAATCTCCATAAATATTCAAGAGGTTCAACTACAAAAGTTACATATTTGGGAGTCACGCTGCAATTCACGGCACTTGTCACATACTTATGACACTCCATCTATACAAGAGAATAAACTGCAATGACTTAAAAATAATACATATAAATTTACCTGAGGTCTCGTATGCTCTTACTCCTGCCTTCTTGCCCAGTGTCGATGCAACAGAAGACCTGTCTAAAACATGTATGCCTCTCTCTCTGCCATACACATGTCATCATCCAGCCTCTGTCCTCCCATCACTGACGCCAATTAAAGACTTTGCCCGTGCTAAAGCTGTGACATCAGTGGCCTGGAACAAAGCGGCCCGACCGCTCCTGCATGCCAACTTCCAGATGAATCCTGGAGAGTTCTGTGAAATTACGATAAAAATAGTGCCAACCGGCCGGCCACCAATCCCTGCCCACTTTGCATCTTGCACTGGCAGGGTGCTAAGCAAGTTGGAGAGGAGAGTTGTCAGTATGTTGGCATTAGTGGGTGGGCTTAAGGACCTGTGAACAGTTGGGAGACACTTAGTTGGAATAAAATTGTGAGTATTTGTTGAGGGACCTTAAGTACAGAAAAAAGGACTAAACTCTTTGTTCTGAGTAGCAGTGATGGGTGTTTTAATAAAGGCTGTATTTGCTGGTGATTTGAAGCAATTCTGAAAAGAATGTATGAAGTTAAAAGACTATGAGGCTTTGTCAAACCATTATCAGATTTTGTGGTTTTCAGCTACAATGCAACGGAATGCAATGTAACAACTGACTTCTAAGTAAAACAAAACATCAAAATGAAAACATCCCCATCCAGGACCTGTGAAAACATAGCACTGCAATCATTCACCCATCTTTTTGTATTATTCGTAATGCTTCTGGCCTGGCCACAGAAAAACAAAAGCTTTCTAAAACAGGAGAGACTGCCTCCCTGCCTCCCTCCTCAACCCACATGCAACAAGGTGAGTTAAGTAAACATATCAATATACAGAGCTTACAGACAGACAGAATAACTGCCATAGTGGGACCCAGCATGGTGCCTCATTTCCTCTCACTGCAGTCATCGCTGTCTACCATCTGTACTTGCACACCCTTTGGGAATTTTGAGTTTGGATCCTTCACAAGTGTGAAATTTTTGTTCTACAGACTTTTTGATTGCTTGGAAGGATCCAAAAGAGGCCATGGTAATATTCAGGCAGTGAAAGCACATTGTACATTAAACCTTCATGATTACATTTAAATGATATTTGGCAGCAGGTAAATGGATCTTACCTTGTTGCAATACTTGCTGATCCGGCAACAGAAGGAGGGCAGCGCTGACCTAGCAGCAGTAAGGGCTCCAGACAGCGTGCAAACTCACTTCTGTAGTCTGTGTTGATCTTAGGGAAGGTAGAGATAAAGTCACCTAGTCTTGTATTAATTCAAAAAGAGTTTCAAAAATGTGCTTGTATTTGTACCATATTATCCTTTATTGTTTCTCCTCCTAATTCTTAACCGGCCCAAACAAAAATTAATTTAAAAAAATTCAGTTACAGTCAGGAGTTGCCAGATTCAGGCCAGATCCTATGGTTAACCCTACAATATATTAATAAAAATAGCAACCTAACAATAATAGCAATATATGAAATATAGTAATACCAACAACAGCCATTCTCATTATTGTTCTCATTATCATCATTTAAAATGTTTTCTTTTTAAATTGATAAGATTAAAAATAAAATAAAACACATAAGTTTGCATTTGTTTCCAATGAAGATCCAGTATTTTGTTAGATTTTGTAAGTTTCTGCCTAATTACTGTTTTTCAGTAACCTACTCTATAACTTCTCTGTTTGTAAAAATGTTTGACAAAACAACCGTAACTCAAGGTCCACTAGCTTTTTCTTGGAGATTATCCTGAGATTAAATTAAGATTATTTTGGCAAACTACTATTCCCAAAGTAAAGAATGAACTTTCATGCTCAAAAATAACCCTTTTTAAGATCACTGTATAATTTGTGATAAGCTGACCTAACCAGCAAAAACACCTTACTTTTGTGCTTGTAAGACTGTAATTTTGTGGTGTTTTGTCTAATTTGTTGGAAACTTATGATTGTCATATGATGTGTGTATGTTTTATAATGGGTTTCCTTTCATTTGTGCTGTATCCTCCTTTGTGTTATTTGATGTTGTGCTGTCTGCTTGTTATATGTCTTGTATATGTTTTGTTTCTTTAACCATTAACCTTCCCAGGGTCACATTTACATCATATTCATGTTAACTAATGCGCATTGCCCCTGATAAATAAATTATTAAAAGCCCTACTAGAAGGTACCAAACTCAACTTTCTTACAATAAAAAATTGGTTCTGGGCGGGCCACAGTGAAACTGCATTAGGAGCAAGTGAAACTACTATTCAGTACGCTGCAGTGGATTACACTCTGAATGTAACCTTTTCTCTTTTCTAGCCCCGCATGAAAGCTATTCCAACTCACTTTGCTGCTCTGCACTGGTCTCAGTCGATGAGGGAGCTTTACAATCCTCTTCAGCCTCTCCATGAGTTGCTGTGTAAGCAAAAACATCCGGGTGTGATTCAGTGACCTGTTTCACCTCAATAAGACATTATGGACAGCCTCCATTTAAAGACCAGTTCAGTCCAGCTAATACTGTACTTCTCTCTTGCCAAGAAAACTTCCTGATGTAGGAACAGTGGATAGGGCGCTTTAAGAATCGCTGATAATGTGTGGTCTATACTTATACATTACATATATGCAGTGAATCATCCTTTTTATTTTTATTTTATCTTTACATTTATCTATAGACTTTTTACTTTTTGGTTTATGTATTCACTTTTCCCTTCCCTACTCTCCCCTTCTTTCCTCCCAATTATGTCTAATATTGCATCCCAATATTTTATAACATTCTCATGAAATGCAATAATAATTTAATATATTTCATACAGTAGTTTATGTGGCTGTACTCACATAACCCATGTCCAAAAACTCAAACTTGTTGGCTGAGCTGAGGAAGGCCGAACAGGTGACGAGGTGAACCTAAAACCATCAGAGATTAAAGGTTAGACTTCACACAAGCTGCATGGAATATGAGCCACCAACAGGCTGAAATTGAGATCAAATGGTGTTAAATTAATCCCACGACTAACTGCATATTAGTATGATCAGAATGATCGTCACCTTCACAGCCTATTCATAAAAGTATAGAAGTACATTTACTGAAATACAATTTTGAGGTACTTTTCATTTTCGTTTTATGCTACGTTGTACTTGACTACATTTCATAGACAATGTTATACTTTTTACTCCACTTGATTTATCTGGCAGCTGGGGTTACTTTTTAGAATAAGATTTTACTTGAAAGCTAGTTGTTCTCAAACTTTTCAGCTTGTGACCTCTTATAAAATGCAGTGTCTACTTGGGGCTCCTTGTCATGTTTCAGATATCTATGATTTGTTAGCAGTTTCACCAGAGAGTTATATCCCCTGTAAAGGTATCAAATGGTTTCATTTAAATAACTGTTCAAGGCCCCTAAAGGTTAAACGATCCAATATTCCACAGAAAAAAAAGATTAAAGAAAAGCCAAAAACATGAACACAAGTGTGTTTTTTGTTAGTGGTATATATATATTAGAGAAAATGTGTGTTTTAAAACTTATTTTTTTTCTTCTTTCCTTCCCCATTATACATCTCATGACCCCTCGGATTTATCTATTGACACTGTGGAGGGGCAGGACTAAATGACCTAATTAGCTACAACTGTAAAATGTAAAAAATAATGTCAAGCATAAAAAAACATTTACAGGTAACATTTTACTGCAGAAAGAGTACTTTACTTTTGATACATTTTCTTTAAGTAAAGGGTCTGAGCACTTCTTTAAAGGTGTAATGATAGTTTGTGAGCAGGAATACATCAGCAGCAGTGCTTTTGTGACTGATTATTATTATTTATTATCAGGTCTTTATTTTACTCTACCTGGAGGGTTGGCAGGAGGGCTGTAAGGTGTGAGAGCTGTTCCTTTAGTGCTTTCTCCTTCTCCTCATGTTGACTGCAAACACACACATGAACATGTAATACTACACCTTCACATCAATGCCTGCCGAATGCTCAGAGGATTCAGCTCAGAAGGTGCAACCACAAACAACATACTCCATATTTCCAGAGGCTAATCTATCTGTCTTCTCCCTGTGTAACAAACACACAGGCACAGACGCAGGCCGGACACACAAAGCCTGACATAAATAGCCTTTAACACCCTTCCGGGAACACAGCCACTGGACGGCTTCTAGGCAACGGAGAGAGAGAGATAGAGATGGAGGACACTGGGCACAAAAAAAATCTCATTAAAGATCCCCACAGAGTGCAACAATACACTCACTCACTCACATGCACAAAATTGTTCTCATTCAATCACGCAAAGGTACGCATGGAGCGCACAGATTCACAGAGAAAGTAGAGACAGAGATAAAAAAACAAATTATATGTCTTTTTATGTTCAAATACCATATATTTCAGCAATTAGTCATTAATCTTACGTAAATTGAATTGATGTTCAATAATTTGATTTTAGAGACTAATTAGTTGCAAACCTTGGATGATATTGAATCAAACTTTAATGATTGCTGTGGGGATGATGTAAGATTTTTAATTATTTTAGTGGCTGGATACTTCTGAGTTCATGCTAAATTAATGGTTTGGGAGGCCGTCATTAACCTGTTTTTGCAAAGTAATTTCTTAATTTGTATCACTTTACAGCCTTGTTTCTGCACAAGCTAAGTGAGTAACATCATGGCAGGCTGCCACAACTTAGGATGGTATAGTCTGTTGAAAACGGCTCAACATCACATTAACAGGTACTGCAAAAGACACAAGTTGCTCATTTTCCAGTAGGGCTCTTAGCAGGTGCTTAAGGTGGTAAAGGTGCCCTGGTTTTATCTAAAGTGGAGGAAATCTACATACAGCTTACAGGTTTTCCTGCAGCAGTTACTTTTGTTATTTTATGGACATGAGAAAGTCTGTCAATTACATACTGTATATTTGTATTGCAGTACTTTTCAGTTGGCTACATTTTCATTGATTGGATCCAGGCACAAGCTGCAACCATTGGCTTGAAGTCTAATCCTACTGAAGCGGTTTTAATTCTGTACAGTGCTTTGTTGAAATGAAAATCACCTAAGAAAATGTCGAGGAGAGAGATTATTCCAGAGCAAACAGGGTGCTGCTATTCATCACCATGAGTACAATGCAGCATGATATAATGGAAAAACTATCAAGTGACATGGTGACAGCAGGATAATAGCATTCAATTTGGTAAATATTATGAGCTGTGAGGCAACAAAGCAGCATTTTCATATAGGAACTATACATCTTTTTATTTTACCTCTGAGCTGCTTTCAGGAGGATCTTCTTCCTCTCTGCTAGTTTTTCCTGTCAGATGAGAACAGAGAAAACAAACCCCTTTATTTCATACACTGCTGTGAAAATGGCCTTGAGCTCTCTATACCTAATGAATTTTCGAGACTGTGGGGGAAAATAGTGAAAATTCATCAGTGTGGTCTCTGCTCTCTTTGATTGTTCATTATGTTGAGAAAATACACTCTTTTCTCACAATTAGGTTAACAGAGACATCCAGTGGCCAGGCAGTGCAAATGTTGTCAGATGTAACAACTTGCACACAAACTTCAGACTGAGTTCAGAAAAAATTTGAATCTTACAATCTTATAAACAAATCTGATGTGGTAAATCATGTGTAATGTCGCAATGCTACTTAACAGTAGCTGTTTGAAATGACAGTTAACTTTTGTAGGGAAAACACTAGAGGAAGTGTAGTTATACTGCACATACATCACATTTAGGTGCAATGTTATAGGAAATCAGCATTTATGAAAAGAGTAGTCTGCACACTGATTTCAAACCACAAACTTATTTAATTTGACATTTTGATCAAATTCAGATCTTCCAGGTCGAAGTGTCGGCATCAAGCATATTAGAACCCTAAGAGGAAGAGGACATGGATACCTTTTTTATCCACAGGAGAATTATTACTTCTTTAAACTTCAAACTGACCCCAAGATGTCTGAATTAGATTAGATAGAGATAGATTTTGGTTTAATGGTTAACCACACCTGCCATCACACAGTATATTGATATACTCACATACTATGTGTGTCTGTGTGTGTGTATAGTAGCACGATTAGGGGAAAAGGGAACAGTCAGGAACATTACATAACCTGCAAGCTGTTGAACAGACTACAGATTGCACTCTCTTCTTCCTCCACATTCAGACACACTTCTCCTATCATTGCTCTCAGCAGAACAATCGCCTCTCGAGCTGAAGTCTGCAGCTCCTTCACCACCTACGGATGGAAGAGGAGGTTTGCTGTCACTGAAAGGCCATGCAGGCTGCTGCACTGCCACACATTTGTCATCAGAGCCTCAATCAGAACTTCAAGCTGAAACATGTATAGTGCATAGTTGAGGCTACTTTGCTGTATAGTAAATAAAGCTTGTCACAATGAAGATCATAATTTCCAGTACTGCCTGTTTCATTATTTTACACTTCTGTATGGTTTTGACACAGAACACCCAAAGCACAACTATGAGCAGTTATTTGTATTTAACCGTAATTAATTAATCAATGCTCAAAATATTGTTAAAAAATAGTCCTCCTTTATGTTAATAGATTCAAATTGGATTGTAATGAGCTACACACATTCTGGGTGCACCTGCACCACATTTCATAATATCATTACCCCTGCTGAGTGCTTGAATTATTTACAATGACAAACGTGTATATGAACAGACATGACTCTCTCACCAGTACAGCCTGGTCCAACATCTCACACCCCTGCACGTAAGCTGTTTCAATATCAATGCAGTGAGTCCGACTCTCCCTGTTGTAAACAAACAACAACTAATTTAATGTGGAGAAGAGAAGAGAAGAGAGACAAGACAAGACAAGGACTTCTAACTGTCATACATTTTGAGAGGATTCACTCACACTTGTGTGTCTCGGAAGCACTTGATGCAAAGCATTGACTTATTCTCTGTTGAGAACAGGATGTAGGGCTCCTCATGAAGAGCTGTGGAGACAGTGATGCCTTTTAACTTCAGCCCACCGGACTGTGAGAGTATTCAGTTTTTCCAGTGATGCAGGTTAGTGAAAAACGAGAGCTTTCAGAATACAAACACAGAACGACTGATGTTTACCAAGTTTTTCATACTACTTTCTTAAGTCTTGGAAATGTAAGCAGAACACAGGAGGGACTACTCCTCACATGAGCAACATGTTTCTGCCCTTGCGTAATAACGTCTTGTGGGCCTGCAAATCTTCTGGAGTAAATTACAGGTGGCACTCACAGCACTTTCTGTGTTTGGCTTTGGTTCGTTTGGCCAGGGATACAATCTCATGGTGGGAAAACATTCTGGCCTTGTGAGTCAACTCTCTGCAGGCGGCGCACAGTGGCTGGTTACAAGTGTTACAATAGAACATCACCCCTGCCTCCTGTATGGAAGAAAATAATAGAAAATGCAACTGAAAGACAAAGTGGGGAGATGTTTATGTTTCATATTGTTTAAGGCTACACAAGGCAAATTATGTGTGTAATTTTAAAAACTCTGACTTTGGCGCTCCCCCAGTGACAGCATCAAAAAAAGACATTGTGGCAGAATGGGATTTGAACACTGAGAAAGATATAGAAACTGCACTCATGTTTATCAGGATTATCTCATTTCCTTACAAACAAAAACTTGTGACATCAAAAAAATTTGAAAGAGGTCATAATTACTTTAAAAAAAAATCAACATAATGACTTTAATGCCCTAATTAAAAGTCTGGATTCATCCTTGTTTAACCTTAAATTTCTCTCTTATGTCCTCAGAGACATAAAGCAATACAGGACTCACATGCTCTCTGCAGTAATGATGTTTTGCTTAACATGATTTCTGGCATACTTCCTGTGCTATTGTGAGCCCCCAACACTTCCTTATTGTACATACTGTATGTGTACATTAATTTCTAACATCTGTATATTTTTTCAATATCTTTCTATGATGTAATCATGTTTTTGAAAATGCAAGCCCACTGTTTGAATGTGAATTCATGTGGGTCAGTCTGTCAGTTTGTACCTTTTTGTTACTTTCCTGGTCACAGTTGGCACACTGCACCGTCTCCTCAGCGTCCGCATTGTTGTCGACCAGGAATTTGAGCAGACGGTCCTCTGGAGGGAGGGCGCTATTTCCTTTTACTATGGATGGGTAACTGTGGCAAAGACAGACAATCAGACAGCCTGAGTGATTTGTTTAGAGAAAAGTTTGGATGCCCGTGGTTCAATATACAGAAATGTGATGTAGAAACGTCAAATTTCCAGTGAAGATAGTAGTTAAAACTTTTGAAATGAACAGTGTTTATGTATTCATAGATTTGATTTTTCAATGAGGAAAAGCTAGCAAATGTATTTTTTTATATTAGTTAACAAGGTAACTAATTTGTGTTTATGAATAGATTATACGTCATATGTCAAGAAATTTAAAATCCAAAGCAAATTCAATCCATTCCAAGGGCAACCACAGATCTCAAGTTTGGATTTCACAGCATTTAAAAAGAAAAAGAAACAAGTAGCAACAACAAACAAACATTGATGGAAAAAAATCATAGCAGTGAAATATTAGTTTTTCACATAAACAGTTTAAACTGAAAGCACAAGCTAACTCTGGTATAACCAAATCTGTCTAACAACACAGCATGCCCTCCACTGCTGGACAAATCTATAAGGCATCGCCACTGAATTCACAAATATGAAAATATTTGCTGCCTTTTAAAAAGGAAAATGTATTTGAATAACCTCTTTCAATAACAAGGCAATTCAAATCTGTGCACCGAGCAATATAAAAAGACACACATACATTATATTAGATTTAAAACCTGTAAAATAAAATAGAAGACAAAAATAAGCATTAATTTCATAAAGAAGAAAACAGTACTGCAGGAAACCTGAGGGGGCAGCAGTGGCGTCCGGGACACCGCCGCCGTAGAAGAAGATAATGCGGAAGAGGCTGTCAAACACGACGAAGCAAGCGTGTGCGTAGGTGAAAGTGTGATAAGTAGAAAGTTCCAGAAAAATATACGACTAAGCAAGAACGCATCTAAGTCTACTGGGGACACATATTCGACGTTGAAAATGTCTGCGATTGGAGAGGAAAATGTGCGAGGTGGGAGCGTTTTTAAAGATATTGGCGCTGAAGACGGCGACTGGGAGCCTACTGAAATCGAGAGCCTGTGTATGAACTGCTTTAAGAATGGTATGACACGGTTACTCATGACCAAAATACCCTTCTTTAAAGAAATCATCGTCAGTTCTTTCAGATGTGACAACTGCGCCTGGTCAAACACCGAAGTCCAGTCTGCAGGCCGGATTCAGGATCAAGGCATTTGTTACACTCTGAAAGTCAAAACAAAAGAGGACTTGAACCGGGAGGTTGTGAAATCAGACAGTGCGACGACCAGGATCCCTGAACTGGATTTTGAAATCCCTCCCTTCACCCAGAAAGGCGCACTTAGTACCATTGAGGGCCTTTTAGACCGAGCAGTTGCAGGGTTGGAACAAGACCAGCGTGTCCGTCGAGAAGTTGACCCTGAGATGGCTGAAAAGATACATGAATTCATCCAGAAGTTGAGGAAGTTAAAAGAGGTTGAAGACGAATTCACACTAGTGATTGAGGATCCATCTGGCAACAGTTTTGTGGAAAATCCTGCCGCCCCTCAGAAAGATGAGGCTCTCACTGTGTCCCGGTTCACGCGGACGATCCAGCAGGATATGCTGCTGGGATTAAGGGCTGACGATGATTTGGAAGAGGACTTGGACAAGGAACCAGCTAGCAACAACCTGGAGGCCATGAGAGATGAGGTTTTGGTCTTCAACACCAACTGCCCAGAATGCAACGCGCCGGCCTCAACCAATATGAAGCTTGTCCAGATCCCTCACTTCAAGGAGGTCATCATAATGGCGACTAACTGTGACAGCTGTGGCCATCGGACCAATGAGGTGAAATCAGGTGGAGCCACAGAGGAGCTGGGCACCAAAATCTCCCTTCACATCACCGACATATCAGACATGACCCGAGACGTGCTCAAGTCAGAGACGTGTGGCATCATCATTCCAGAGCTGGAGTTTGAGCTGGGGATGGCAGCTGTGGGTGGAAAGTTCACCACTCTGGAGGGGCTGCTGAAGGACATCAAAGATCTGATTGTCTCCAAAAACCCCTTCACCTGCGGTGACAGTAGCACAACAGATCGGGTACAGAAGCTGAGTGACTTTGGGGAAAAAATAGACAACATTATGGCTGGAAAAATGAATGTCCACTTCATCCTGGATGACCCGGCAGGGAACAGCTATTTGCAGAATGTGTACGCCCCGGAGCCAGATCCCGAGATGACTGTTGAGAAGTACACCCGCACGTTTGAGCAGAATGAAGACCTAGGTCTGAATCAGATGAAGACTGAGGGATATCAAGACGATAAATGAACCGCTGAGAAATGAACCGCCAGCACAAGCTGAAAGGACTCAGTCAGTTGATAATGTCTTGTCAAAAACCCAGTGTAATTATATCGCTCCATATTTTGTCCCATTTTCATACATTTTATGTTAAACACTGGGTGAATGGTTGTTTCCATAAGTATATTAATCAGTGAGAGGAATTATAAGTTATCTAAATGTGCATTGGAAACAAATTAAACATAAAAACATGTAAGCTGCTGTTAAAGGTAAATTCTTTAACTCCTTGGTTATTGCATTCTTGTGACATCCCAGAAGATGGCACTGTGTCATCTCTGACTTAAAGGTTTTTTTTTCTCTGAGGACCACATCCTGTGTGACAAATTAATCTTTTTACACACCTGTAAGCATGACATCATCTGAATAAAGTGTTATCTAAATTGACAGTTTGGCTCTGCTTTTTGAATTGGCAGATGTTGAAAGACAGTGTGTAATGTTATCTGTTGACTTAGATTCAAATACTAATTTTCTGCACTAATCTGCATAATTAGTCTGAGGAACAGTCAGTGAGTTGAAACTTCTCTATGAAAAAAGACTTCATTTAGATTCTAGGTGCTTTTTACAGATTTACATGACAATTTTTGGATCTTTATCAATTAATCATTTTATCAGAAAACAGTAAAAAAAATTCTTTAAATTCCTTCTTTTATTTAACCATCAATCCAAAACCCTGAGATGACAAGAGAAGAACAAAATACCAGAAAAGCAGCAAATCTCCATGTTTCAGGAGGCAATAACAGCTAAAATGAAAAACTCAAAACAGTCAAATACTTTTGTCTTGACTGACTAATTGTTTATTAAACAGAAGCTTGCCTAGTCCTGATTTTAAAGAGCCAATTCTTGTTAGACCAAAGACGTGTGCACAATGACCTTTTGATCTCAGGTAGAACGGACAACACTGGCAGATGCAGAGGCCAGTTTCTGTCACATTAGCCCCATTTGCACAGGCCTGTTTGCTTTAAACATAATGCTGTTTGCCTCATTATGATTCAGTTGAAGTGACACAAATGTTCCTCACCCCTGTCTGCTGTGCCTGTTCTATCTAGTTTTCATAGCAACGGGGATCTATTGTGTTCTACTAATAGCAGAGTAGTGAATTCCTAGATTACGCGGTTCTTGAGTGAGCAGCTGTTAGCAGACTGCTGCTGCCGATGGAAATAGTCGCTGCCAGGCAGCAGAGCACAGCAGCTCCCTGCTCACCGGGTTATTTCCATAGAAAACCAATGATTTCCTGGGTTTTCCCTCCTCACTTCTCAGTTTCATGTGCTATGAATAAAAGCACCGCTGTTGATTTATACAGCTGACTAGTGGACATTATCTACCCCAACACAGGTTCATATTAAATAGCTATGAGGTAGATATATGTGGGAGTCGATTGAGGTTCAGCCAATTTGTCTAGGTCATTTTATCATTCTATTTAATTTACAGTTAGCTCACAGTGTAGTCCCAGCATGTCTAAAGAATGTGGGCGATTATGCATTAAAACATACACTATATAGCCTGAGCAGAAACACTGTTTTAAAAACATAGTTATGACTGAGCAAAAGTAGAACCCAGGAGCTCATCAGGGATGATTATGGTATTTTAAATCAGTTCTCAGTGTGATTAACATCAGTTTTTTCATATTAAATCTCTATACTTTAGAAGCACTGCATGGTGGTGCTGTGTATTGTGTACTGTTTCCTGTGGGTGTCTGCCATGTGTAAACTATGTCTTTTTTTTTTTATTGTGCCCAACCTGCAAACCAATTTCCCTCTGGGATGATAAAGTTAATCAATCCTGTCAATGAAACTGTATCTACGGGACAACACATGAACAGTTGAGAACAATGCAGTGAAATTGAAACTCAGCATTGCTGTTTGATTCTCTTTCTCCACACACAAGAGAAATGAAAAAATCTGGGTCATGTATCTGACACAAGAAAAAACTGCTGGTATAATAACTTCACTTGCAGTAGAGGTCCTTTACTATACATCCCTTTATGCTTTAATGGGGCAAAGTGAATACTCCAGACCTGAAGGTGACTATTAACCATGAGTCATTCCTTAATAGGGGATGAAATGGATTGGTGTCATGCGACTGCCTTTGATTGCCCTAAGCTGCTGGCACCAGTTCCAAATACCAGTATGCTTTGTTTGCTGTGTGACTGGTCTTAGAGAAACTTGCCAGCCCCGCTGAGCGCTGGGGCCAAGGACTAAATCAGAATCCGGGATGACCCTGCAGCTGCTCCAGCCACTCATGCCTGTTCTACCACGACCAGGCCAGCAATGGGTCACTGAGCTGCACCCTCAAACCAAAACAGAGAGACTTGATGCTCTCTGAAACCAATGGGATTCCCCTCAAATCTCCTGCATGAACCAGACCAATCTACTAATCAACTTATGTGGAACGAATCCCTTTGAGCAATGCTGCCCAAAACAGGGGCCTTTGGGGAAAATATGGCTTTTCACACAAAACGTTTGACCCTCAGTGGGGATTCACAGAAAAAAAAAATTAAACAGCTTAATCATGTATGAGCCGTTTGAAATCACCTGCTCATCACACAGCATCACCAAATGTTCGTCATGAAACAAGCTGTGTGAGGTTGTAATCCAAACTGATTGTGTCTATAAGCCACCCAACCAGCCAGTCCTTGACCTTTGGACTCCATATTTTCTGTTTGTTTAGGGATTTATGGCTTAGTACCACACGTGTGATGTCCAGGCTCAGATATCCTATGCAGACACAAAACACTGTGTTGAACATCCATTTCTAGTTCAGAAACTTGGTTTGATCATCTATATGCATCCTAAATAAGTCACACTGCTATCTCTTACCCACAGAGGGGGCAGCTGAGACGGCTGTCATTGGTCCGGCCTCGTAGGCAGCGGGCACAGAAGATGTGGTAGCAGTCCAACAAACACGGGGACTGGTACTGCTCATGGCACAGGTGACAAACCAGGGGGTGGACATTCGTACAATCCACATTACAGATATTTTCCAAGTTGGTGAAGATTCCTCCTGCCATCTGCAAACAGAGTATGTGAATAATGGCAGTATCACTTGATTGACAAGTTTTAAAAGTCCCATCATCACATCACTGAACACAAAAGTTTTAACATGTGTTATGTTCCAATCGTTCCAGTTATTATAAGAGAAAGCAGACTTTGATCGAGGGAGTCAGGTGTTAAAAAAACAAACAAACAAGAGGAGCAGTTTCTCTCTTACCTTGTCAGATGCGTTGTGAGTGCTCAGGGCTTCAGTAACAACACACAATCCAAAGAAGGCAAATGAATAACATTAAAGACATTATCAGCACCAACATTTTATCCAGCCGACAGATCCAACTGTAAATGCAATAGGCCAGTCTGCAGAAAGCCCAGAGAGCCACTGTCTTACCTTTCAGTGGTGTTATCAGCTACCCCCAGCAGGAATGAGAGCAATGCAGAAACTCTTCAATAGTGGTCTGATGGGGTCCCTCCGCCAGGCAGCTGACGGCACACACTTCATGCCAGCCCCCAAGTGCTGCCAGTGCAACACTTGGGGGCTGTGCAAAAGGGACATTTAATATTGCTGTCCCACACAGATTAAAAATACAGTTGTCCTATTTCTAATGTCACTCTGTTGTTATGTCTTGGACTCGAAGGCAGGGTGGATGGTGGGTGAGGGGTGGAAATTATAACATTGCAAATCGTTGAACCTGTTCACACTTAAACTTGTCACAGAAAGAATTATTTTAATTCCTTCAAAGCCCTTTGCGTTTTAGAGTAGTGCTACATAAATTAAACTTGGTATTATTATGCTGCATAAAAGCGATAACAATACTTTCTTACTAAAGAAAAATACATAAAATACTAATTTAAGAGTAAAAATGTGAAAATCTTGATAGTGAAACTGTGGTGAATGAAACTGTTTGATACATCTGATAAAATAACAGGTAACCAGTTCATCGCTATCTAATAATTTAAAACTATGTAATTTAGTAATAAATAAACTGTTTAGTTTAAACCCAGTTAAATATTAACTAATCCTTCATTTAATGTTCGTTTATGCTTAGACAAATAGCATTTCATTTTAAGCTGAACTGCTGCTGTGCACTGACTCCCAGGGTTAACGTACAATTAATTGTAACTAGTTCATCTGTTTTCCTTATAATTTGTTCCAATGTCCAGTCTTTAACAGGAAACCCTTTAGACATTATTAGGAAATTAGCGATGGAAAATAAGCGTTACCAAATAATGGAGACTCAAGTTGCACTTAATTAGCTTTTTCAAACACTTTCAGCTCACCTCTTCATCAGGATGGAGTTTGCTCACTCCTTTGATGTTATAATTGATCGGTTTGTTTGATACTGTAGGCTACATGTGTCTGCTGTTAAAGTTAATTAAATAACTATAACGTTAAATTTAACATATTAATATATATTTAACACGCACGATAACTGGGTCGTAATTATAAACAGTACAAATGAATCCACAAACCGCTTAATCAATGCCAGATAAATCGATGCGATCGATTTTGCGGCCGGGTTTTATACTTCCTGCGCAGCCTTTTCTCCTTCCTTTTTGCTGAAATTCGTAGCCATGGCCCCGATTGTGAGTAGTGAAACGATCAAATAAACTACATACAGACGATGTGTTTTAACTTGTCTTTCGCATTCGTAGAAGCGTAAATCTCTAGTGTACAGCAACAGAGGAGCCACGGATGGTTTAGCCTTTTTATTTAGCTTTGTTTACTGTGTCGTCTAACACCACGTTGGGCTAACTGCTAACGAGAATGCTAACGATAGCTAGCAGTAGTCATCGGGGAACATCAGGAGTGAAGTTTTATGTGAAGTACAGAAAAAACAGCTTATCACTTATGATATTTCGACATAATTGGCAATTTTATTTCGCCTGTGTTACAATAACAGTTTTTTAAGTTACATTATGTGGCGATGGTTGTCTGTATGAGTTTTTGAACCCTCTCAATGTCTGTGCTAGAAAAAGCAGGTGGTCAAGAAGCAGGGTGGGAAGAGGAAGAAGCAGATCCTGAAGTTTACCCTGGACTGCACTCACCCTGTAGAGGATGGCATCATGGATGCTGCAAACTTTGTGAGTAGACCAGTTCAGACACCTTGTGTGTTAAACAGCGTGCAACACTGTCAGTCAAGAGCACTGAGTGTCAAACACTGCTGTCATATCAGTGGGATCAATCCCGAGTCACTGTATTTGATGGTTGCTGTCAGTTCACAGTAGAAAGAAAGACATAATCCAGTGTGGTTTTAATAGAAACTAACAATGTGTCACCTGTCAGTACTTGGAAGAGTTTTTACCTGTACATCTGACACCTTTTGAAATGAAATTAAGGCTGCTGTGTGTGACCTGCTGTGACCTTACACTTAACAGGAACAGTTCCTGCAGGAGCGCATCAAGGTGAACGGCAAAGCTGGAAACCTTGGCGGTGGTGTGGTGTCTATTGAAAGGAGCAAGAGTAAAATCTCGGTCAACTCTGAAGTTCCCTTCTCAAAGAGGTACTAAACACAATGCGACTCTTATCAGTCAAGTAATAACCGGTGACAAAATGTCACTATACATAAACCTATCTAATTTGATATGGTGTTTTTGCAAGTCGTAGTCGTACTCCGCCTGAAATGTGTCTTCTTATTACTCACTCTTGGAGACTTCAAATGTTGCCTGTAAAAGTTTGTGGTTTACCACTAAATGGAAGCTGTGTGTGAGAGGTTGAGAACTAAGCCTGAAAAACATGTTTAAAAAAAATTACTTAACATCATCTACTTTTCTTCAGTTTTGCCTTTACCACAGATGTGATGAAGAATGGTTAAAGGTTCCTTTCTAATGCACGAAGCAAACTGTTTTGAGTTTCA
Source organism: Micropterus salmoides (assembly GCF_014851395.1). Classification (NCBI taxonomy): domain Eukaryota; kingdom Metazoa; phylum Chordata; class Actinopteri; order Centrarchiformes; family Centrarchidae; genus Micropterus; species Micropterus salmoides. The sequence goes on from NW_024043372.1 coordinate 10,695,460, forward strand.
GCATTGATAGAATAAGTGTGGTTTTGCCTGTGGTTCAGGCATTAAATGCCTAAGGACTGTGAGGTACACCTGATACTAATATAATAATAATAATAATAATGGAGCGCTTCAGAGGAAAGGGGTGGGAATCTACCCTCAACCACCACCAATGTGTAGCACCAACTTGGGTGATGCACGGCAGCCATTTTGCACCAGAACGCTCACCACACACCAGCTTGATGTGGTGAGGGAGAAAAAAACAGCTAATTACCCTTGGGGAAACTTAAGTTTATCTACTTTCATACACTTTGGGATGGGCAGAAAATACTGTATCTCAGATATTTCTGTCTTTTCCATTTAATCTTTTACTTTTAGCTTGTGGAAATGGGAGATTGGGATAATTTGTGGACTTCATAGTGGTATCTAGCTGTGCAGTCAGTGGGGCTTTATTTGTACAAATCTTTTCTGCAGAGGCTTGTGCCACCAGCCCAATACAATAAGTGGGATTTTGTTTTCCATCAGGAACTACTCTATTGAAGGAACAGTAACAAACAACAAAATAAAATTTTAAAAAGCCTTATTTACAGCAGACTGACTTGATATAGCAGGAAAAGCATGGTTCTGTTCAGTTGTCCCAGCTAAGCTGTGACAGTGAGCCAGCATGCACAATAACAGGGCCCTGAAATCAGGAGTGTATCTATGTTCGCAGGTTCCTGTGCTTCTAACCCTAGAACTGGGGGTCATTGTCATGTTCCCAGTATGTGTCATGTATATCTAGGGGACACAGGAGGAACATATAAATGACCCCCTGAAATCAAAGCACTGAGGTGTCAAAATGTTTTTGTCTCAATTTCATCAGCAAAGAGATGTTGCTGTTGAGCAACTTATTTGTATTTCAACACTTCGAGTACCACCAACAAAGTCCATTTTAACTCATTCTGTGTATATACTGCAAAGGTTAAGTGGGTAAAAGTCTACTACTGTAACAGTCAGTGCACTGGCTAAGTTAAAACATATACGAAGAGAAGTCAAGATGATCTGCATAAACTAATTCAAAGAATTGACAAGAATAAACAGGTGCATGACGACTATTTCAGTCTGAGCTAGGAACACCACCACCAGAGGGTGACTCTAACACTATCTTTCTTAATTGGAGCTCTTAATATTATGACTGAGGTGTTACTATTATTTCCACTGTAATTAATCTGTGTAAAGTAGGTCTGCCATATTATGCTCAGATTGATTCAATTATACATACACTGCATATCTGCAAGTGACAAACAATACTTGCTTAATCCGTGTGCTTGAAGGTAATAAGTCCTGAGAACCCCAGATCTGGAAACAGCTTTTCTTATTTGAATTGACCTGTATGTCATTTCAGGCCAGTTAATAATCCATAATACAAAAAACTTGCTTTACCCAATTTTGTAATTAAATTAGGATTTTATTGCATTATGGCTAAATGCATATTATTGCATGTTATTATCAGCCTTATCCCTGCAAACTCTGGTGTAGAGTCAAAGTGAATAGAAAAGAATACAACTTTATTAATCCCTCTAACGGAAAGTCAGTTTTTTACACTCTGGTATTACATACATTTTACACATGCCCTGCAATATGGCAGAGCGGCAGTGCCCAGGAGGTGAACTGGCACCTCTCCAGCTAGCAGTCCACACTTTGGTAGCTGAATTATAGGGATAATCTATGTATGACCTATTTTTGACAGATTTTTCTGTAATGTTTTCTCCATTCTCCTCGTCTCTGTCAGGTACTTGAAGTATCTTACCAAGAAGTATCTGAAAAAGAACAACCTCAGGGACTGGCTGCGGGTCGTGGCCAACACCAAGGAGAGCTATGAGTTGCGCTACTTCCAGATCAACCAGGACGAAGAGGAGGAGGAGGATGAAGATTAAATCTGACACCACTTTTAATAAAATTTCAAATGAGGAAAGAAAATCTGTCTTTTTTATTATTTTTTTTATTAAGCTTTAATTGTTTTTTCTTTGCATTACACAGCACAGTTGCTTATGCACAGTACATACCAGATGAATGTGTTTTTAGAAAATAATTTTTGATGCATAATTAAAACTGGCCATTAAGAGTATTTAAATTTGTCTTCTTTGGTACATTTACATGAATTGATCATCAATGAGAAAACGTTATTTTCCTTTGGTGCCATATGTACAGAAATCTGTGTCAAAGCTAATTTAATGAACAAAATGTAAAAGTATACATAGGTGCATTTTGTTAATAGAGAAAAACGTATGATAAACAACAATTATACTGATTATAAGTAATTGGAAAATGACCACAGTGAAAAAGCACCATTGCAGCATGTGCAGTCGGGACACTTCCAGCTCTTGTGTATTTCTGACATGAAGTGAAGTTGAAACTCACGTGCTGTCTCCAGTGAGCTCTCTGCGGGGTATCTTGTGTTACAGCTGTGGTAACCTTGACAACTGTTAGACCACTGGCAGTCAGGACTTCTCTCACAGCATGCAGTCATCGGGTTGTTGTCTTGGGGTGGGGGGGGGGAGTGGAAGTTTGCAAAATGAAGCCACATATTTTGAGACAGGTCGTCCCTATGGCATTAATTCAATTAGACCCCCAAAAATATTAATTGACAAACATTTTCCCTTCAGGAGAAATAAATGTTATTTCCCATTTACAGCATGGCTTCGTAATTAGAGCAAAGCTTGTGCATGAACAGCTGTGTGAGAAGAAGTTTCTGCCTCAATTCTCCGGACTTCCAAAAGGAAATGGGAAGGCGACAGGCGCGGGAGTGGATCCGACTATTAGCGGCACATGGCGATGCCGCACGGTGTTTTTTTTTTTTTTTTTTTGCACACTACTAGTTAAAGTGGTAACTAGGAAGGCATGACTAACTAGTTGTGGGTGAAATTATGGGATGTATCGTCATGGCAACAGACCAGACGTCACAATCTGGGCATGTGTGTTCCATTTTTGTCTTTCTTATTTTTCAGACTGGGAGACCTGGATAGAGATCAGTAGAAAAAAATGTAAATGTTATTTTATATTTTTCACTCCTGGACAGAGATAGCGTGCCCCAGATTCACTGCATTTTTTTTAAAAAACTGAGCGACGAATACATTTCTTTTTGGGTGAAGAAAGAGACTGAGCTGCGGCGTCTGGAGGGTTAACTTTCAGTATTCTCAGTCTAAAAGGGGGTTTGGGGGCTATGAGATAAAGATGCCGGGGTCCCTGAGTAATGAAGACGAGGGACAAGACGACATGGATTTTGAAGACGATATGCCAGGTGAGGGAAAGGGGGAGGCGGGGTGTCCTTCAGATTATTTTTGCGCCGTTACGCCTTGAATGCGGGGAAAAGGGCTTGTCCTGCGTTCCTGAGACCAGAGAGGAGGAGGAGGAGGGGTGGGGGTGCAATAAGCAGAGTCATGCTATTATTTTTTGCACGACCTAGTGTCTTAAAGGTGGGTTTTTTTGGATTTGCCTCCGGCTGTCCTCACATCCAGCCTGATTTGGGGGCATGATGAAAAAGCCTGCTGCATGGATCTGTAGGCTGTTTTTTTTCTTTCACAGGCTGCGTGCGTGTACAAGTGAATGGCTTTACCTTAAGTCCAAAAACACAAGTTTGATTTAGAGAGCTGTTTAAAAACCGTGATCAGGTATTCGGTGCTGTGTCAGGTTCTGCTGTGATGCTTCTCAATTAATGTGTGCATGTGCTTTTAAGTAGAAATGGGCTACAGTGACAACATCCGTGATCGTTTTGTAATAGAAGATGGGATGCTGTTTCCACTTGTGATCAGGAGGCTGCTCCAACTTTAAATGTTTTTCTAGCACTGCATGGCCGCAGAGGTGTGAAAGCCACGTGTAGGCTACAGGAAACTGTCCTTATCAAGTGCCCCTGGTGCCTTTACCATGGTCCTGTGCACTGTTGATGACCACGGTTAAGTCACCAACATCCCTTCAGCTCTAGGTCGTGCACTAACTGAAATGAACTGTAACCCACATTATTGACAAGCAGCTCATTCAGTTCACATGGAGGTTTCAGGCAAGCCAAATCTGTGCACTATTTCTTGTGGCTGTAAAATGAATCTGTCAGCGACTCTGGCAACACAACTGGCAATGAACCAACTGTAGTACTAATGGCAGTTCCACTACTTAAAATGTTTAAAACCAATCAAGGCACAGGGGATGTCAAGATGCCCTAATTAATTCAGATTCAGATTCATGAGCTGCATACAAGAAGCCACTTGCCAAATGATTGTCATTTTGTTTTCTTTTGGCTGTTAAGTTTGTCAATCTTCATGTTCTATGCACTAATGATAATCTGTCCTAACAATTGGTTAAACAGATAAAGCAGGTGATCAGTTAGGGAAACCCTGGTCATAGTGTTAAGTTAACTAAACACTTGACTAAAATTCTGTTTTAATTGTATAAGATTTAAATGTTGCATCATGACTACACTTCCTCTGGTCATTAGATAAACCAGTGGTGGGGTAAGCTATAGGGTATAGCTGTCATGGCTATGTCGTGTACATAAACAGCTAACAGGAATGTCGGTGGCAGCCAGATCACACCAAATCCCTAATTGCCACAGGTCTGTTCCTGGTCCAGTGGGTCAGGGGCTGAGGTGGTGAAGTGCCCCAGAATTGAATTCTACTGGGCAGAGTAGCCAGGCATCTTTATACCATGGTGTCAGTTTGGCCACTGGAGTCAATAGATTTATATATATTTTTCTTTTCGTGCAGCTCACTCTGAGCACCAGATGATTTGATGGTCTCATGTCAGGGGCAAGACTGAAAAGATGCTGCTTTGCCCTTTTCTTTCCTTTCACATCACAGTGTGGGAAAGGTGAATGGTTATAGCAATAGACTGAGTATGATAGGAAAGTTGAGAGTGTAAAAATCCAATGCAGTGTTGTCTCCAGCCATAGGCCTGCATCTTGTTAATTGCTGCTGAGTGATGTGTTACACAAAACTACGTAAGAGAGGAGTTGGTCCAAGATTTTGGTCAAAATGAAGGTATTCTCTGGTTTGAGAAAAAGTAACATACATAGGCTATCTCTAAAAAAGGAACAAGGAACATTTAGTGAGAAAATGATGACAGTTAATGAATACATTTCACATAACATGGTTGCCATGGTGCGTTTCTTGCTCATTTTTCATGCCTGTTATAGAAGTCTTGAATCTCAAAAGCTGGCTTATTTTGCACCACTGTCAGAACAAAGGGGAAACGTTAATCGCAGTACGGCTTAAATCATCGGCTCATCATTATTTACTATGATTTTCTACTAAAAAACAGGTTTTAGAAAAATCACATGTTGTGAGCCTTGTGGAGCAAAGCACACAAAGCATTATTTGTGATGATGCCTTGCGTATAAACCAACACATTGTTCCCCTGTAATATACACAATATTTTTGAAAAGCTAGATTAATACCAGCAGGCTTGCATTTAAAAGGTGTGCAGTAGGAGGAGAAAAGACAGGCATAGAGAGGGAAGGGGAGAAACAGAGAGGAGTGTTGAGCAGTTGAGGCATCATCTATGACTGCCAGCCATAGCCTCAGGGAGAACACAAGCACTGATGCGTGTCCCCAATAACCCAGTAGTTGGTTAAACATGTATGAGAAAGGAAAGGTGCAATTGATTATGGCATGTGAGTGAAGATATGTGAGTAGTAATCCAGTTAGAAAAATCTAAACATTTTCATGTGTCAGTCAGAATTACTTTCTGTCTGCCTTGATATAATTTTGTATTTTTATGTTGTTGGCAATAAACATATCAAAGGGACTCTATAAGACTGACTTACGAAGTCCCTTTGATATGATACACTATGTAGGCGAAGAATGTTATATTATAGTGAAAGGCAAATGTGTTCAAAATCAGTTGACCTGCCATTTTTAAGCTAACGACATGATCATTTATTTTTATTGTGTCGTAATGAATTGATAAAGATATTCACAGCTTTCAGTAACAGTGGTTTACATCTTTGCTGTTTAAAAAAAAAAAGTGGTCATTTCACTGACAATGACAAAGTGCTGCAAATCCATTGTTATGCTGCTGATACAGAAAGCAGTTTTGAGACAGTTTACGACCTCCATCAGCAGGCATCAGAGTGACAGACAAGGTCAGGAATCCCGGTCAGATTTTTCCCGGCATCAAGATGCTTCCATGCAATTAAAATGCAACTATGTAGAAGCACGTCCTAGGGGGACTTCAGCCCCTTACATGCTATCCTATCACAGCCTTTATTTGTTGTAGCACATAAAGTGTCCTAATTCCCTTTGTTTCACTCCGGGTGCTTACACTGTCACAGATTGTTCCATTGTGTTTTCTGTTTTAATTGTTTTGTTCTCCCCTAAAATTGAAAGATTATCATGGGCTTTTGTGTGCCTACAAATGTTATCCCCAATTGGAAAGAGGTCTATTTTTGGATCCCTCACTGTGAAAGTTGACACCATTTTTTCCTGCTGCACGTGCACAAAGCCTGTGCATGAAAGATGCTGTTTTTAAATGTGTATTTGCAGATGAACAGTGCACCATTCCAGTCTGTTTGATATCTGCTTTATATTGCACATATTTTAATCATGTCATGTCTCTAATATATATATTATTTTAATTGTGCTTTTTGGATATTATCCTTCCATCACTTTGATGATTGATGATTTTCTAATGATAGTCTCTGGATGTCTTTGTCTGAAGGTGTTTGAGTTCTCAGCTATAAGCACCTAATTAATGAATAGAGGATAACCTATGACTCTGTTTTTCCTCCTTTGTGGCAAGCAATGCTGGGCAACATTAAGTGGGCATTTCCACACGGGGGCCAACAGTGAAAGGGCTAATGTGTTTTCCAGTAAACTCTAGCTTCGTCACTTGGGAGTCGCTCATGAATCTCCCTTCTAATGGGTCAGTCCTGTGGCCAAGCCCTTGCAGGAAGGTCAGAACTGTGTCTGTGCCATCCGTCCTCACTATACAGAAGTATTGTTTGCCAAGTAGAGCTTTGGTCCTCTTTCTAACAGAATGTGGTGCCAGACCTCCCTGTGCCACATGACTGGGCGACCTCCTCCCCCCTTCCAACACCTGGTACAGCCTGGTCCATTCACCAAGCAGAACGATTATCATTCCCCTGATGGCTTTCCCTTTGGGGACTTGACAGGTCATTTACTGTAGGCAGGTTTTAGCTTATATGGCAATGCAGGTGTTAAACACAGACATCTTTTTTTTCAACCTTTTTTCAGTTCAGTTGCATTGTTGTCACACCTTCTGCCTATAAATGCGATGAATTACTGAGACAATTGAGACTTTTTTGAGAGTTTTTTCACAAGTCTATTGAAGCTGTGCGGCTGTACTTCAGACATAGCTGTGCTTTGAGCAATATACTAAAATCAGCATGCTAACATGCTCATGATGACAATGCTGATGGTAAGCATTTGTTCACCATCTTAGTTTAACGTGTTAGCATGCTAACATTTGCTAATTAGCACTAAACACAAAGTACAGCTGTAGATGGTGGGATTAGTTTTACAGGTAATTGGTCACAATTGGCAAGATTTTGGCAAATTATAAGCATTTTCCTAATTAGTAGGTAAATGTAAAGTAGGTAGGTCGTTAGGTAGGTAGATTTATTTTGTCACAATATAACAAGTTATATTCTGCTACATAGCAGACAATATACATTAATACAGGAGCAATAATAAAAATGGTATACAGAAATTAACTATAATCAATGATGATATATGTACCAGTGATAGTAGAGGACACTATGAAGCAGTGCTGAGGATGAATTTGAGCTTAAAAGTTTTATAGCTTGGGGGGAAAATCTGCTCTGTAGTCTGGTGGTGTGGCAGCTGAAACTTCATGCCCCCTCTTCCCAGAAGGCAGCAGGGTGAACAGGCTGTGGCTGGGTGGGTGCTGTCCTTTAGTATCCTTTGGGCTCTGCGTAGGCACCTCACCTCACTGATATCACTGATGCTCGGGAGATGGGTACCAATGATCTTCTGAGCAGTTTTAATCGCCCGCTGCAGATCCCTCCAGTTTGTGATGTTTCCAGTCAGGATGCTTACTATTTCTCCTCTGTAATAGCTGACAAGAACGTGGCGTGGGAATTTAGCCTTCTTTATCTTCCTCAAAAAATACAGGCGTAAAGTGTGGAGATGTGAGATGACCAAGTCAAGTTCTCTGTGATGCTGAACCTGAAACTGTTCACCTGCTCCACCTCAGTCAGAGGATCACCAAAGCAAATACAGTTCATCTTATGGGGGGCATGAATGTCTCTACCACATTTCACGACAATCCATCCAATAGTTAATGTGAGATAGATGTCACTCAAAACTACAAATGTGAACCTCATGATGGCACTAGAGGAACAGGCAGAGATTTACCAAAGTCTTTAGGATTCATCCTCTGGAAACTATGAGTGTTCAGTCCATCCAGTAGATGCTGACATATTTTGCAGGATAAGTGAAAACTTTGACCAGCTGGTGGCTGCTTCGGGTAGTTAGGATTATCCTCTGGGCACCATGAATGTCTGTACAAAATGTCTTGACAATCCATTCAGTAGTTGTTGAGATATTTCAGTCTGGACCAAAGAGTTGGACTGACGTTGCCATCCCTAGAGCCACACCACCAGCATGGCTAATGAATTAGGTGCATATAAACTTTTAAAACCTACACCAGTAACACCACACCACCACTGTCAAGTTACAGTGATTTATTGTACAAGACGCAGCGCATAGGGACACAGTCCAGCATCATCTGGTGTATCTAATCAGTGATGTGCGGTCAACCTGTCAGCCATAGTTCACTCATAAAAAGAAAGAGGTGCAGAGTGATGGGTTGGATGTGCTATCTGTAATCCACAGCTGTTTCCATCTGCATCTGAGCCGTGTCATCATCTGTGCGTCTAAGAGAGATGTAAGGCTTACTGCGTTCCCATCATGACTTGCTTGGTAGGCGGCTTACATACATCTGAGACATAAAAGAGCTCCCTGATTGAGATACTGGATACATAAACTCAAGGCTGTATTTAGAAAGAGAGAAATAAAGGAGAGATAAGCATGCGGGTGTCTGTGTGAGGTAGAAGGAAAGAATGAGGAAACAAGGCAAAAATATGAAATAGATAAACAGACACAGACAGATGGAGACATCATAGAATCTATCCCAGAACTTCTATGACATTGAATATACATCAGTGGTTGTCCTACTTTAATCAGCTATTAACCTTCAAATAATGTAATCAGTTTTAGTGCTGTAAATGCTGTAGTAGAGGCATTTGCAGCTCAAAGGCACTACTTGCATTTTACATGAAAATTAAATTTTAAGATGATTACGACCAGTGAAAAATGTCAGTCAGCAGCATTACTAAAAATATTGGGCATGTAAATCACAAGTTAACCCCAATTAGCACCAAAGAAGGGACACATTTCATCTGGTGGTCAAAGGGAACACAATGAGCCTGACATTGCCACTGATTAAAGCTTTGAGATCACTGAAGTGTATGTACTGTATGTGTGTGTGCACAGGGTACCTCCTGCTAGCTTTGCTAAATAGAGGATAAGTGGTTGATGAGGCTTGTGTGTCTACTACACAGGAATCCCTCCTCCCCAATCTCTCACTCCAGCTACCCAGGGGAGTGGTAGACTGCAGGGCTAGTGTTGGCTGATTGACTCTGATACATGTGCTGCATATTTCATGCCCTCCAGTCTGTCTGCATGAGATGCAGAGACACGCAGATAGATGGACTGAAAGAGACCGAAAGACAGTTGGACACAGAGGGAGAAAGAGAACGAGATCAGATTGACCTTTATGGGGAGGTTGCATCCTGTGTGTATTTCTCTGTGTCTCTTTATATTATATTGTTTGGGACTGTCTCTCTTCCTTACTTACTACTATGTGACCCACTATGGCATCACTGAAGTCTGCTGCGCTCAGCAGTCAGCACGTTTGTACACAGCAGCTTTGAGACACTACAGCTGACAACCAGCAGCAGGTCGCTTTAGTCCCAGCAAGCATTAAAGGCAGAAGATATGCTCAGTATACCTCAGTGGTTCTCCAGGGAGTTCCCATTTACCAGAAGAGCAGGCACTCCATCTATTTGTGCTTTGACGGGTAAAGTTGATCCACTCTCAATGATGTGTGATTATGAGGTTTATTTTGCCAAATGCTCCTGTTGGTCTGGCATTGACTCATCATTTCAATTCTTTTCATCTGACTTTATTTTCACAGTATACTAGGCCTGCAGCTAATGATTATTTTCATTATCAATTAATCTTTCTTCCTATCTTTTTGATGAGCTGTTTTGTCAGTTCCCATCACAATTTTGCCAGAGGCTTTTTTGTTAAATTTCTTCAACAATTAGATAATTATCAAAATAGTTGTCACTTCATTTACAGGCCATCGAAAAAACGATTTATCAAGTCACGATTTCAGCACTACAGTGTACAAGCCAAACTGCATTCGTCAATAGAAAGATTCAGCCTCATTACACGTTGAATTGGCTGTAGAGTTGACAAACCTTTCAGTATCAGCCACATTTCCAAATGTATTATCTTAAGTACTCTGTAGAGTATACTACATCGTATTTCTAAGCAGATGTTTTTTGTTCTGTGTGTCCAGATGAGGATGACGAAGGGGAGCGCAACGCTGTTCCTCTCACACCCCTCGACAGCTTCTTCTCTGATGACTCTCTCAAACAACAAAAGAAGAAGAAGCCCAAAAAGATGAAAGAGGGGAAAATGCCCAAAGTTAAGAAGAGGAAAAAGGAGGTAAGACGTAATTCACACTCAACACCATCTGTCATGACCTCGAACGCAACAGCTTGGCAGGCTTTGCTCTTTTGCTGTCTCTGCAATTGAATCAAAGGTGTGTTTTGGCTGCTGGACCGCCTCTGTAATCTGAATGAGAGGCAGTGGACTGTCTCAGGTTGGCAGCAGTGGCACCGTCATTGCCAATGTAAGCTGTGGGCTCCGAGGGCCAGTTTAGAGTGTAGATTTGTGCCTGTGGTGCTGGGGCTGCACTCAAGTAGCCTACAATGTTTGTGCCAAGCTAGAAAAGGGAGTCAGAGCTGGGACAGAGTGGTACAGACAGTCGAGTTCCTCTAGCATTTAGTCTCCAGCATTTAGCTGAGGTTTGAGCTGCTCTCAGCATTAACACTACTGACAGTTAACCAGATTTGTTATGGTGAGATCACTAATCACTAAGATAAGCTAAACACAAAGTTTTTACAGCGTGCCTATGTGACTTTTTGCTGTAAAAACTTTTTTTTTTTTATTACGGGTTTACAGTAAATGCTAAAAAGTTTGGTTTGCCAGGTAAAGCTGTGTACAGTTGATTTATCAGAGCTTTTTTTTTACAAATAAAAACGGCTGGAAATGAGGTTGATGATAGCAGAGTTTGTAGGCTGGTGCATCTGACGACAATTTGAATCCCATTAAATTAATAACAAGCTACCTCTAGGGTCAGACGATAGCTGATGGGTTCTGAGATCGTATTTCAGCCAATGCATTCCGCCTCTTTTGTGCTCCCCACAGACTGTTTACCTGTACGCAACCAAAGGCCGCTCAAATGTGATTGGTCAAATGGACTACAAAAGGAAACTAGAATGCTTCCAATACCAAAATCTTGTCCCTCGCCTACAGATTCTGCATTCATATATCTGTTTATAGAGATTAGTAGGCCGGTGTTACATATATTCTGTGAACATTATTATTGTGTTGAAGTCTATTTCCCATCAATTTGTGTTTCCTTGCCTTAATGTGAACCCAAGAGATTAGTCCTACCCTACCCTACCTATCAGCCAATTGTGTCTGCAACTTCTTAGCATAACTTAACTTAAGCCCTGACCCCAAAGCCAAAGTGACTTTCTTTGACATCTTGTCAAGACAAAAATTCTTAATGAGCTCACAGAATTCGAGGAGTCTCAGAATTTGGTGTAACACCAGAAAACAAAGACAATGAGCTAAAAGATAGATGTCAGCAGGTTTATCACTACACCACTAGTGTAATACTTTACTACATTACACATTAATGGGAATTTGACAAACAAAGCATCTTGTAAAGTGAGCTCTCTCATCACCAGAGAAGTCTCATCTACCTTTATTTTTCCTGATAATTTAGCCACTCAGAAGCCTTAAGAATTTTTTATTCCATGATTACAGGAATTTACTGTATTCCCAGTGCACCGTATTTCCCGCCTGTGTTGGTGATGGCTTTAACAGTGTCAGTGACATAGCCAGGATGTTCCCCTCTGCTGGCTTGAGATGCCAGCAGTGCTGTGAGGAACTTGGCTGGCCAGGCTGCCACCCGGCCCTTTGGCTGCCTGTGGTAAACACTGAGCTCTGGGTCTCACTTAGCTAATGAGGGGGGGACTCCCTCTGACACTCTGCTCTCTCTCTCTTTCTCACACACACACACACACACAGACTCTGCTCTGTATTCTCCTCTTTCTTCCCTCTCCTCTCTCACACACATCACCTCACTTTGCCTTGATCGTGCTGCTGCTTTTGTTGCTGCCTTTGCGTCATAGGAACTCTAAATGTTTTCTTTCTTTCCACCTGCTGTATTACTTCTTTCTCTCATGCCCTCCCACTGAGGATCCGCAGCTGCTGTAATTCACTTCCAATCACTTGCTGAAGGTTGGTGTCAGACAGGGGCCAAAAGTCAATTGGGGTCAGAGACTGTCAGTGGCACATCCCAGTCTCAGGTCAAAGCTACTGGTGGGAGAAATGTAGCCATGGAGAGAAGTACCTGCCTTCTTTCTCTCATCTGCAGTGAAACAAAGGAACTATGTACACATGAATGGAAATGAATCTGAGTTTATAGAAGGCAGTTCATTTTATTGGCTAAAGAAGAGGCTGCAGTTTGGGTGCCATAAAACATCCATGAAGCAGTGAGGGAGCTGCTTGTATTTTGCTGAAATACAGTTGGTTTGAGATGTGCTTCTGACTAGTTTTTATAAGTTCAGTATCCTCTAAGGGATTGTGAGTCAACAGCGAGCTGTTACTGATTTCTGAAAAGAAGAGGCTGTTGTTTTGGAACCATGAAATGTTTTTACAGCGGGATTTTTTCTTGTTAAACTGGATTTTATTGAATATCCACGTCGTCGCTCATTTGATATTTTCTGTGGCATCCTCTGCAATCTCCCTAAGGCAGAGCCATTATGGGGAAGCATCTAATTTGATTACGTTATCAGCGCTTATCTGATTTTCCTCCCTCTGAAAGCAGAGACACCCTCTTTGTTGCTGACAGTGTCCTCATTGGTCCTCTGATGTGTGTGTAACATTGAACTCTGGGCCACGGTGAGGTTGTTGCACAGTTCCACCTTGTCTTTGCAGTTGCTCTCCACTGTGGTTCTGCTTCTTTGCATTTCCCTCCTCCATCTCCATCTCCACCCCCACTCCCATCCCCCATCCACAATCTTCCATTTACTCTCTCTCTCTTCTTCTTCTTCTTCTTCTTCTTATGCATAAATGAGATTTGTCTAGACGGGTGCTCTGCAACCACAGGCCTCTGCATAACAAGCTCGTTATGCAAACGCATCTGATTGGATGGCGTCGTTCCATTGGCTGCCACTGTGATAGAGTGCGTGTCGGGGGGGGGTGGGGTGGCGAGTGGCAGGATTGAAAGAAAGAGTGACAGAGAAAAAGAAAGGGGGAGTTGTTAAGAGAGAGAGAGCGAAAAAGTAATGGGGGATGCAAAAGAGAGAAAGTGAGAAAAAAGGAAGGCTTGCAGTTGGGTGAGCTATGAGAAAGAGAGAGTGAAAACTAGGAGGAGAGTGAGAGTGAGCGAGAGAAAGAGAGAGAGAGAGCTAGTGCCAGACACTGCTCAAATTTGGTCACCATGGCAACACAGCCAGGCTGCTGGTAGGGTTGGCGGGCGCTGCGGCAACGTGAGCCTTTCCACTGCGCTACAGAGCAAAACGCCTGTAAGTCTCTCCATGGATCTACACAGGCCTGCTGAGCAACAGGCAGCGAGCAGAACACAAAGCTGCTGTGCACAAATTCACTCTATAGCATGTGCACACACATGTTCACGCACAGAATGCCACATATTGTACATGTACCTATACAAAGGCATACACAAATTCATACACTCAAGGGAAAGAAACACACACAAAAAAGAGAAAATACCCCCCCACACACAAACACACAAACACAAAAATGATTCTTTAAGGCAAGACAAACACACCCATTCACAAACAAATACACAAAAATGCACACATGCACACACACATAGTACACAAATGATTAGGTGAGAGATGCATTATGAGAGAAACACCAGATACTTTCCCTCTCCCTCTTTCACACACACACGCACACACACACACAATCATGAACACATGAATTTGTTCATATGCAACCCTCTTGATCACACAAACAACACCTGTTAACTGTTAAATCCATATAGCCTTCCAGATGTCTCATATTAGCCAGGCAGTTCTGAGCGGTGATTGGCTGTGCCGCCTGAAATGCTCTTTGTTTCTTGGTCGATGCAGTCGATGCATGTATAAGAGGTGAACGTGCTTCTGACTTGACTCCTTGTCAGCTCACTGCTAACTGTTGGCTTGTAATGTAATAGTTTACAAGTTTCATCGCAAGCAGAAGAATTATAACATTTGTAGCGCAGTGACACTTTGGAATGATGTAATTTAATTTATGCAAATGCCATCAAGAAGAAGCTTTTATCCAAAGTGCTTTATAGTACACTGGCTGCATATATTTTTCGCGTGGGTGGCCACTGTGGGAGCTGTAATCTCTTACCCTGGCAAAATAAACACCATGATTATTTGCCCAATCATTCAGTTTCATATTTTAATTATTCCCCCTTTTTATCAGTAGAATTGAAATTCTGTCTCAGAAGATACCTCTTAACTGGAGATAGATGTCGTTTATTGTGTCAGTGGTAAAATTCAGACACTGAATTCAGTTGTGACCCAATAATCTGGCTTTTATGCCAGTTTAGTCAGTCACAATGAGATATGGGGCGAAAGCAAGATTCCAATCAGATCATACTTGTTTACATTTATAAAAAGAGCTGTTTGGCAGGAGATCTTGAGTATGTCAAAGAACTGTGAAGGTTGCTTGGGTGGAATTTCACTCACAAATATAGTTTAAGTTTTGAGAAGATGTAATTTCTACATCAGAGCAATCAGTAAAAGCCATCTGAACCTGACATATGCTCATGTCCTGCTACTGACCAATATTGTGCATTTATTTATATGTATACAAAATGTTTGTGTGTCCTTGTCAAACGCCTTAGGGAGGAATCCAGGCAAGAGTTGACAGCGACCTGGAGGAGACCTCAGAGGTGGAGGAGGAACGGGGATGTCCAGAAATAGGTTCTGAGAGTGAGAGCAGCATGTACGGCCCAACCAAAAAGAAGAAGAAGAAACCGAAGGAGAAGAAAGAAAAGAAGCCCAGGAAGAAGAAGAGAGATGAGGAAGATGACGATGATGACGACGATGACGGAAACATGAAAGTAAGTCTGAGTCAAGGTCCATGAGGCTGTCACAGATCACACCCTGTATTCTACTGGTTTTTGTATTTTAAGTGAAGTGAAGTCACATTAAATTTATCATATTATGATAATCTAATAATAATAAGTTGGATTTGAAGTGCTTTTCACATACCCCAGGGACATTTGACAGAAGCACAGCAAGCAGAAAATTAATAATAAGCCTGGCTAAAAAGAGAAATCTTATGTGTAGATGAACAGAGATGAACACAGCAGTACAGATTGAGACAGGATGGGTGTTTAGAGGCGGCAAATGATGATTCACTAATGATCAAATTCATGATTCATGAATTAATTCATTTTTAATTCAAATGATAATAATATTGAACCTTTTCTCACCCACTGTCCAGCTTGTGGTATGCTAGCACTACTATATATTGAACATTTATTGAGTAATAGTACTATGAAAAGTTACAATAGATAAGATTTATATTATATAATTATATATATTATCTTTTCATTGTGGTCATATTCTAAATTTCTTTGTGTCTTGTATGGTTAAAATTACATCTGCTTCTTCTCCCTCATTGATATATCCAGAATCTATGAAAATGCAAACATTAATTTTGAAAAAAATTATCTGCTAAACAGAAGATGTCTCTTACTCCAATTAAACATTCATTTTCAGTATATGTGTACTGGAGGCTTGAATAGTGGACCATGATTGGCTAGTTAAACTAGTTTCTATGTCACATCCACATGGTTAACAGAGATCTATGGTGAGCATTCAGTAGCTGAATGTGGAAACAGCCTTCTAGTGTTAAGCTCTGCACATACAGTACATCATTCTGCACACTGAAGCTCAAACATCATAGTCAAGGGACAAGAAGAAAAACTGTTTTTTGACTGAAAGAGGACTTGGAAAATATGATGACTCACTACCTTCTAAGTAATCTTGCAGTCCAACAATGTAATAAATCCTTGAAAACTTCAAGAAAGTCATTTCGAAGACCTAAAATTCAAGAATAGTATATTTGTATTATTATTTAAAATAAGGAATATGATTTATTTTTATACATTAATTTCTTTTTATTTATTCAACCTTATTTTACATATCAATTGTGATCTTTCCCATCTGTATTTCCCAGGAACCCAAGTCATCCAGCCAGTTGATGCAAGAGTGGGGTCTCGAAGACGTCCAATATGGCTTCACAGAGGATGATTATAAAACCATCACTAACTATAAGGCTTTCAGCCAGTTTCTCAGGCAAGCACCTAATTTTGTATCTGGATTATCTTCCTATGTTAACTGCTCTGTTCTGTTTCTGTGTCTGTGGGTTGTCAGAGACCCTCGCTGGCACATCCAACAAAAACTCCACAGTGAGACCGGAGCATGGTGTGACGAGTCAACACTGCTCTTTTTGTTTGAGCTAGAAAGCTTGGCTGTTGGTATAAAGAGTCTGTCTCACCTGGGGCTGTCTGGCTCGGCTAAACCTCTGCTCCGACAAAGTGGAGCATGAGCCCCTGCAGTGCCCCCTGTGAGTAGTCAGCTGCTTACTGGATGCCTGTGACAGCCGGGAGGCTCTGGGACTCAGTGCTCTGACCCACTATCTTTCACAGGCCAGCGTGCCAAACCTCAAGCTGTTGCCTGACAAATCACAAACATGACATACACACAGCAAAGCAGGGAGAACAAAACTTAAGGGGCACTGGGGTGTCAGCAAAGCAAGACCCAATTGCTTCCAGTGCTGAGGGGAACTAGAAATTACGTCAACAGGAATGAAGTGTGACATAATAAAGCTGCCGTTGCTGTCTCCTCTCCCCCTGGTTTTACTCAGGCCTCTCATTGCCAAGAAGAACCCGAAGATTCCCATGTCAAAGATGATGACAGTGCTAGGGGCCAAGTGGCGGGAGTTCAGTGCCAACAACCCGTTCAAAGGCGCATCTGCCACCGCTGTGGCCGCCGCTGTGGCTGCCGCAGTGGAAACGGTTACCGTAGCACAGCCAACGGCTGTCAGCGGCAGCCAGCCGTGCTCTCAGCTGGGGCCAATCAAAAAAGCCAAAACCAAAGAGGGAAAGGGTAAGGCCTAGTGAATCGTGACAGAACACATATTTTTAGAAATTATAGCGAGAATACAACTCGTTTAACGCGTCTGATGTCACCATTTGTTTTTCTTAGGACCTGGAGTTAGAAAGAGAAGCAAGACTGTGAAGGAGGTGAAGAAGAAACCCAAGCCGAAGAAGACCAAATCAAAGTCAGGCCAAAGTGGGAAGAAGAAGAAAGCATCCTCGGTATGTCTTTTTCCAGGACCATTTTCTTCATCCTCATTCATCCTCTGAGTTTCTCCGCTACTCTGTGTTTTCAGTGGCATCAAAGTGACCAGACTGTTTACTGCGCTTACTTTGAAAGATGGTTTATTTGAATTCTTTGTGTAGCTCTTCAGTTTGTGTGTGTGTGTGCTTTTCCAGAGTGAGGAGGACTTCCTGGAGGAGTCAGACTTTGATGACATCAGCATCCACAGTGCCTCTGTGCTTTCTGATACCTCGGGGGCCGCCACCAAGAAAAAGGCCCGACGTGGGCGGAAAAAAAGGAAAAGTATGTTTACTGTCTACACTCACCATGCTCTGTGGAGTGTTTTTTTCCCTCCAAAATCCCGCAGAAATCCCACAGAAGCAGACTGTTTGATTATGGGTAACGAGGAAATTAAAATGTATTTTTTTAAGCTTTATTTGTTTTGGGAATCTTTTCTGGAGGCAGATGCTCTTTCTCAGCAGCTATTGCCCTCACAATCATGGAGTTTCATTCACAGTTAGAGCCCGCTCACTGTAATGTGTAAACTGTTTATACTGCTGTTAACAGCTGCATTCAAGTTAATGCCTGTATGTGGGAATTGCCCATGTTCACCTCTTCCTGCATCCTCTCCAGAGGAAGACGGTGATGGTTATGAGACAGACCACCAGGACTACTGTGAGGTTTGCCAGCAGGGTGGTGAGATCATCTTGTGTGACACCTGTCCCAGAGCGTACCACCTGGTCTGCCTGGATCCTGAACTGGAGAAGGCCCCCGAGGGCAAATGGAGCTGTCCACACTGCGTGAGTAGATTAGTTTCATATATAAATACATTTGTAAAGTGTTATATTTTTATGTTTGCTAACAGCCCGGTAAAGGAGGACAAGAAACTCAAAATTAGAGAGGGAAGAAGTCAAATTAGTAACATGTATTAATGGGATAAGAATGCATACAGATGGAGACGAGCTCAGAGTATCCTGGGAAGTCTCCCGGCAGTCTATGGCTATAGCTGCATAACTAAAGAGATGACTCAGTGCTCACCTGAGACAGCCCTAACTATAAGCTTTATCAAAGTCTTAAGCCTACTCTTGTGGAGATAGTGTCTGCCTCCTGAACCCAAAATGTGACCTGATTACACAGAAGTGGAGCTTTATAGCTTACTGGTAAAAGGAAAATACACAAGAAAGCTTCGATCATGCAGCCTTTTGGTCTCCCTTCCCAAGTATGTCAATGTGGTTGTCTCCATAAAAAGACAAACACCATGAAAATATTCTGAAATAATTTATAAATATCTATCTATTAATGAGTACTCGTAGTAATCATTTATTTTAGCAGCATTTAATCCCCTGCTACAACCTTCACTAAGTTCGTGCCACCTGTGTCCCTCAGGAGAAAGAGGGTATCCAGTGGGAGGCCAAAGATGAGGAGGAGGAAGAGGAGGAGGCCCCAGGAGAGGAAGAGGATGACCACATGGAGTTTTGCAGAGTGTGTAAAGATGGAGGAGAGCTGCTGTGTTGTGACACCTGTCCATCTTCATACCACATCCACTGCCTCAACCCACCTCTCCCCGAGATACCCAATGGGGAGTGGTTATGTCCACGCTGCATGGTGAGCTCACATTTCAGTCCAAATACTATTTAATGTTTTTTTTATGTAAAATAATGTGCTATTAATCTGCTTTAATATTTCATTTTAAAGCTAAATACAGTACATTAACAGGCACTGATTAACAAGATGTATTGTTAATCTGGAATTGTTTGGTATCTCTCTAACATTTTAGTCAAGTTACATATGTGAATTAGCTCCTGATTGTGACATGTGAGATGGAAAATCCACTTAAGGATGATATTGTAACAAGAGAGACAATCATTACAGTACACTAAGTATTTTTGAGATTTGAAATGGCAACATAAGTAGGTAGTTATACTCTTTGTTTCAGGTTGTGCTTTGATGTTCTGTCCGTCTGCTATTTACATGTCTTGTTTGTTCTTTTTATGTATAACATCAAACTGCATAGGGACTGCAGATGAAAATTAGACTTTTCAAATTTACATCATATGGATGTCAATGACTGTGTGTTATCTTTGATAAATAAATGTATATATGTAGTATAATAAATAAAATATATTTGGGAGCTGGTTTCTGATTTAACAGAAGGATCAACTTAAATTATTTGATTGTTAGAGTTAAGTTTTAGAACTCATATCAAAGTCATCTAAAGCTAGCAGTTTGTGCTATCCTATCAGCCAGTTAATGTTTTAATTACTCTGCATAATAACCTGAACTAGGATTCTGAGGGTGGTTGTTTAGGCAGGTGGAGGCTTAACTAACTAGCCTTATAGACTGTCATGTGGTGACCCCAATAAAATACATTTTCTTGCTCTGAAACTGCTCTTATTTTCACCAAGATTGTTTGTGCATTGTTGCTTTGACACAAGCTCTAGATAACTGCATGTATCACAGCACCTTTCCTTTTTTTTCTTAGTGCCCTCCCCTCAAAGGTAAGGTCCAAAAGATTCTGCACTGGACATGGGGAGAACCCCCTTTGCCAGCTGAACTGCCTGCAGGGCCTGATGGCAAACCCAATGATCCACTGACCAAGCCTCCACTCAAGGGCCACCCAGAGAGGGAGTTCTTCGTAAAGTGGGCTGGCCTTTCCTACTGGCACTGCTCCTGGGTCAGCGAGCTGCAGGTGAGATACCAGAAGTAGGTCCAATCTCAAATGAACTTTTCTGCTGTCTTTGGCTACAGGAACTATGTGTCCTCTTTGCTAAAAGAACCAACCAACACAACAAACCAAGAGAGTTTTAACTGGACCATCTTTCATAGTTTAGTATAAATATGATGATGTGTGTTCCTTCATTCAGTCAGTCTTTCAGAAATATATGTATATAAATGCACATTGTTTCACAAACCAAACCATTCAAACTACATTTGCAAGTCAGAGCAGTCAAACCTATATTTAGAAAAAAGAGACAGCTTTCTTAATTTATTTTGTACCTGTCTACCCTTAATTAAATGCATTCTGTAACTTGAAGTAGTTAATCAAATTAGTCTCAATACCATAGGTAGATTATATTTTGTCAGTCTTGTAAGAAAGGCGCTTTCCCAGAGGTGGTGCTGAATGAAACTAAGCAGAATTGATTGTTTTGCTCCGTCTGTGTTTGTGCAGTTGGAGCTGTATCACACGGTCATGTATCGGAACTACCAGCGTAAGAATGACATGGACGAACCTCCACCATATGACTACGGCTCTGGAGAGGAGGAGCTTAACAGTGAAAAAAGGAAGAGCAAAGACCCCCAGTATGCTGTGATGGAGGAGCGCTTCTACCGCTATGGCATTAAACCAGAGTGGATGGTTATCCACCGGATAGTCAACCACAGGTGGCTGCTCACAGTTACACAAATTCTTGCTTTTACTTGCCATGTAATATCTATTTACACATGAAAATTTTCCTTCACAGCGCTGCATGTTTCAGAATACAGGAGATGCTGGGTATTTAAAATCACAGAAAATGCGTAGAGAGGGACAGCACAGAACATGTGTCTCTCCAATACCAGTCATTTTCTTCCTGTATGTTTCCAGGCTTTCCAGGCCTGTGTTGTCACTCATATATACAGATGTGTATTTTAGACATATTCATATTTCTATATGAGATACTGTTTGCTCTGGAATTTAATCATACATTTAAAAAGTTGCTGTCCAAATGTAGCCCCGTCCCTTTGCAGCTACAATTGCTGGAAGACCAATAAGTGACTTTCATCAGATTTCTTTTTATATATGTAATGTCCCGTTAACCAAAAATATGTCCTTAGAAAGAGCTTAATTATTGATCACTACAGAATCCCTCCAAAAGCCCCAAGCTACCTGTTGTTGTTGTTGTTGTTTATGTTTAATCTTCCCTGCAGTTATGATAAGGATGGCGATGTGCATTACCTGATCAAGTGGAGAGACCTACCCTATGACCAGTGTACCTGGGAGGTGGATGATTTTGACATCCCAGAATATGACAGCCATAAACCTTGCTACTGGGACCACAGGTTTGTTAACAGCATTTATAAGTTATCAGAACTTTAGCTGTTGTTAGTAGTGTGGGGATATGGGTGAGGATGACCAGAATGAGTCCCCAGAACTCAAGGGGTTACAATTAGCGAAGGCAGCTGTTTCCCCTCTGCCCTGCCCTCTATCCGGGATGCCCCTGTTGGAGCTGTTTGGTTCATCATGCTGCAATTGTTTGCCAGGGAGCAAATACTTGGGGAGGACCAACGCCCCCTGGTGGTGAAGAAAGGAAAGAAGCTCAAAGACGACCATCCGAAGAGGGAGGTCCCTCCTGATGCTCCCATCATAGATGTAAGTTGGGATAATTCGATGCTCTTTGGTCACAGATGTCCAATAATTTGCCTTAGTTACCTGTTTCTTTTGGGTATTGCAAGACTGCATTGTTATTGGCCGTGTTCTCCAGAAGCTCTCTATTGTAAATCTCTCATAAGTAATACTGTAGGTATAAAGCCCCTAATTATCATGATTTAGCATGATAAGGTGCTGTACCTTTTTTTTTTTATGCTGTATATATAACATACAATCCTATTGACATTGGGCTAAATGATGCCATAATTTTGACACTAGCCAATGTAATACTTCTGTCTTCTCAAATTATCAGCCAACCATCAAGTTTGAGCACCAGCCATGGTACATTAATGCCACTGGGGGAACACTCCACCCATACCAGCTGGAAGGCCTGAATTGGTTGAGATTCTCCTGGGCACAGGGCACAGACACCATCCTGGCTGATGAGATGGGTCTCGGAAAGACTGTGCAGACAATAGTGTTTCTCTACTCGCTCTATAAGGAGGTGAGGGTGGAAGAATGTCCTTTTTTATTATGTCCATATAACATAGAATTCAGTACCAATTCTTATGATACAAATGTTAAAGTAGAGATAGAGTAAAACATATTGGAGAATGACAAAAGTAAATGGTAAAGCCTGTAGCATATCTTCTACCTGTGATGTGAGAGTTGATCAGTTGTGTCTTTTCTCCTCTTCTCTCTTAGGGTCACTCTAAGGGGCCGTTCTTGGTGAGTGCGCCCCTCTCCACTATCATCAATTGGGAGAGGGAATTTGAGATGTGGGCTCCAGATTTCTACGTGGTAACATACACTGGAGACAAAGACAGCCGGGCAATCATCAGGGAGAACGAGTTCACCTTCGAAGACAGTGCAGTAAAATCGGGACGCAAGGTGTTTCGCATGAAGGTACCGTCATGCTCACACAGCTATTCCATATACCTTGGTAGGAAGGATTTGGTTTTTGGTTGACATCTTACCTGACACTGACATCTGAATTTACATTTATTAAAGCAAAATTTATTATTATTAGCAGTTACCTTATTTTCAGTAGATGAACTACTAAATCATTTCCCACATCTAAATTGGTCAACATTATATATATATTCCACCCTCTTGCAGAAAGACACTCCTATCAAGTTCCATGTGCTGCTGACATCCTATGAGTTGATCACAATAGATCAAGCCATTCTGGGCTCCATCACGTGGGCCTGCCTGGTGGTAGACGAGGCTCACAGACTGAAGAACAACCAATCAAAGGTAAAACAGCAGCCTGTTCCAGAAGCAGTATTAATATTATTAGGGACACAAAAAACAAGAAAGGAGCAGGAACAATGACAGATATGAGTAGGAAATGTTTGTATATGAACTCATCCACGAATTAAAAAGACTGATAGATCATTAAAGATGTTTTATAGCTAGGTGATTTTGGAGGTATGATTGGAGTTTCACATTCAGGAAGTTTTATATGCGTCATTTCATTGTTTGTGGAGGCACGTGTGTCAAATCTCGCACAATGTGTCTTGTCCAGTTTTTCCGAATTCTCAACGGGTATAAGATCTACTACAAACTGCTGCTCACTGGGACTCCTCTTCAGAACAACCTGGAAGAGCTGTTCCACCTGCTTAACTTTCTCACCCCAGAGCGCTTCAAGTAAGTCCTTTCTCTCTTCTGTTTATCTTTATCATTCCCCTGTCTTCCTATCCTGCTCCATCCCACCAAAACCTGCTAGCTGGTGCATCAAATAGGTCCCTGAGACTGCTAGACAGACAGAACTTGTGTTGCTGGAATGTATGGTTTGAATTAAATATATATTTAAACCATAGTTAAGAAAACCAAAGAAGCAAGAAATTGTTTTTTTCTTTACTGTAGTTTAATTTCATTAATTCATTCTTCTTCATTTGACCTGTGATCTGTGCAGTAACCTGGAAGGCTTTCTTGAGGAGTTTGCTGATATCTCCAAGGAGGACCAGATCAAAAAGCTCCATGACCTGCTTGGCCCTCATATGCTCAGACGGCTGAAAGCTGATGTCTTCAAGAACATGCCTGCAAAGACAGAGTTGATTGTCAGAGTGGAGCTGAGCCCCATGCAGAAGTAAGCACTGGATAAAAAATGAAGCAATTGGAGTTGTTGATACTGTGTATTGCGGCTGTCTGTCTCATCTGATAAATTAGATTTTACAGTAGTAGGTTTTCCTTTGCAGTTTCTGAAGGCTTAAAGTTTAAAATGCAATGAATTTTGACACTAGTTTGTAATCTCCGCTTCACAGTTAGAATACTGCATGCGCTGCTGTGATAAATAATGGTGTAATTTTGCCATAATTATGCCAGACTTTTAATCACAAGATGAAGTTTCAAATAATTTATTTACATCATGATGGGCTAAATGCGATATCTCAGTAACGCCTTGTTGGAATTTGACACAAACGACCACTTGGACTCAAGGATTGCGATTCCAGATTTCACACATGTTGACTGGGACGACACAATGTTTAAGCACAGTACAGGCTTTCCTCCATCTCATCCATTCTGCCTTTCACTTTCTGCCTCCTTCTGAATTTCGAGCAATAACTTCCATTTAGCCATTTACACAATACACACCTTTTATTAAATTCCTTCCAAGTATTCACTGCATATATCATGAGTCCCTACAGACACGACTGGTTGGTAATACAACCGGAGGGCTGTAGTTCTTGTTTTGAAAGAGTGGAAGTAATTGATTGTGATTTTCACTCTCATCTCTTCTCCTGATTTAATATGTATTCTGATCTTTGACCTGCAGGAAATATTACAAGTTTATTTTGACGCGAAATTTTGAGGCTCTGAACTCCAAAGGTGGAGGGAACCAAGTGTCCCTGCTCAATATTATGATGGACCTGAAGAAGTGCTGCAACCATCCTTACCTGTTCCCTGTGGCTGCTGTGGTAAGGCAGCAGTTTTAGGCATAGTTAAATATTTTAACCCAATACTGAGTGCAACAATATGTTGATGGCTTGAGTGCATGTGGAGAGACGGAACCATGGCTTTTCGACACAAGATACCAAACTGTATTCCAAAAATGGTAGCCCTTGTCTTGTTCTTGAAAATTCAAAATTACTGTGTCTTTAAGCCATTAATTTTATCATAGATATCAAGTATTCAAATATTTGTCCAGCTGATGCCTGGATTTGATGTTTTCTTTGCAGGAAGCTCCTGTTTTACCCAACGGTTCATATGATGGCAACCTACTAGTGAAGTCCTCAGGAAAACTGACGCTGCTTCAGAAAATGCTGAAGAAACTCAAAGATGAAGGACACAGAGTTCTCATTTTCTCTCAGGTAATCTCCGGTTATATAAATACTGTGTCTTGGCTGAAAGCCATAGATTTCACTGATCGATAGCCATGAAACACTGAAAAACACAACCTTCCATATTTTGGCTAATGTCAGTTGCAGGTGGTACATCATATTATATTCCAGACAAATATAATTTTTAGTTAAAGTACAGACATTTCTCAGTTTTAACAATTCCATTTAGTTTGATCACCTCCACATAAAATACGTTTTTTATAGATGACAAAGATGTTGGATCTGCTTGAGGATTTTCTGGAGTTTGAGGGTTATAAATATGAACGTATTGATGGAGGGATTACTGGAGGCTTGAGGCAGGAGGCTATTGACCGCTTCAATGGTGAGTTTGAAAATCCAGAATCTATCTGTGTGGGTTTGTGTGGATGCATGTTTTCTTCAATCATCTCACACCAAACTGATTCGCCGCTTTGGTTTTTGTCACAGCACCTGGCGCTCAGCAGTTCTGCTTCTTGCTTTCAACACGAGCTGGAGGTCTTGGCATCAACCTTGCAAGTGCAGACACTGTTATCATCTACGACTCTGACTGGAATCCTCACAATGACATCCAAGTATTGATTTTTCAAAGACTTTCACGTGCATGTTTTTGTGTTAGCCGTTAAGCAGCAGATAGTACCTGCTGTGTGAGAATACTTTGATGGTCCCCTCATACTGTTAACTTCAGCTGTTCCCTTCTATGTTTTCTTCTATCTTTACATTCTCCCAGGCTTTTAGCAGAGCCCATCGTATAGGCCAAAATAAGAAGGTGATGATCTATCGTTTTGTGACGCGGGGCTCAGTGGAAGAGCGAATCACTCAGGTGGCGAAGAGGAAGATGATGCTGACCCACCTGGTGGTGCGGCCCGGTCTGGGCTCCAAAACCGGTTCTATGTCCAAACAAGAACTGGACGATATCCTAAAGTTTGGCACTGAGGAGCTTTTCAAAGATGAAATGGAGGCAGCACGAACCATGGGTATGTCTAAACACCACATTTTCCTCTAGCTAAGAAGATACAGAATATATTCTGGTGTGTTGAAACCCCTAGACATTTATGTTTTGGTTTATAGTTCCATACTCAATCCAGAAAAGTTTTTTACACTTCCATTTGGGTTTCTAACTGCTGTATCATTATAAGAAATTAGGTGTTAAACAAATGACACCATGGTTGAAACAATTGGAGGTTTTGTTATTATTTCTTGTTTTTATCAATAATATGTTTCCATTGGAATTGCTCTACTGGTAGACTCTTCTTTAAAAAGCATCCTCGTTTTATGCCATTAAATACTCCTGCAAATCCACATTTCCACAAAAGTCAGTTACTCTCAAAGAGTCCACACAATTGTGGGTTGTCTAGTCATTCAAAACTTCTCCTTTTGGATCAAATCCTTTTCAAAGGTCAGAGCATTAGACATGGGCAAACATATTTTCTATCTGCTCAAAAAGGGCTCCTATTAGTCATTAACTAAGAGCTTCTCATCAACAGGTGACAACAAAGATGGTGAGGAGGGCAATGTGATTCACTATGACGATGATGCTATCTCAAAGCTGCTGGACCGCAGCCAGGATGCCACTGAAGACACAGAGATTCAGAACATGAACGAGTACCTGAGCTCCTTCAAAGTGGCACAGTATGTGGTGAAAGAAGAGGATGGAGAGGTGAGAATATAGCTTGTTGTTCTTCAGCTTGATGAATCAGGATGAGTGGGGACACACAAATGAAAAAGAGACTACCAGTATGTTGTACAGCAGACTAGAGATCTCATGAGATGGTTGTTTGACTCTGCATCACTTTAAAGAGATGTGATTTTTTCCCCTGTCAGTGTTTTGATGAGCAGGTTCTTGTATTATGTTTGGCCCATGTTTTACCAACACATGCATGAGGACGCACATGATACACATTTTTGCTGACTTTAGAGGGCTGGGACAATGTAAAAGATATCATTGGACAAACAAAAAAGAAACATTTGACAAACCTTTAAAAAAATGATAATGTTTAATGTTGTAGGAAATGCTTTCAGCATGTTTGGCCTTGAGGATACACAAATTGTGTGTAAAGCTGGGTGTATAGAGGGTGGGTACAAATGGAAAAAACCCCTACATGGTACATTTAATTCACAATTGATCCACCAGGACCCTGAGCCTTGTAAATTGGTGCCATGTAACTTTGTGTCAACACATAACAACATAATTATACAATAAAATATTGACACATCTAGTGCAAAACAACATGTAACACAACGGCATAAAGAGGAATACTACTGTAAGTGCATATACTGAAAGCCAATTAATTATTTATCTATCACCTTGATTTACATTTGTGTGTTCCCATGTGCAGGAAGAGGTGGAGCGGGAGATTATCAAGCAGGAGGAGAATGTGGATCCAGACTACTGGGAAAAACTTCTTCGCCACCACTATGAGCAGCAGCAGGAGGATCTGGCCCGCAACCTCGGCAAAGGCAAGCGCATCCGAAAGCAGGTCAACTACAACGATACGACCCAGGAGGACCAAGGTAGGCTCTGTTAACAGGCACATGGCGCACACCTATCACGACTCACAAGCCTGTGTTAACCTTTAATGTTATAATTCCAAATAATTTCTTGGCTGAATTTTGGAAGTAACAGCTATGTTCTATTATTGCCACTTTTAATTTTACATGTTGGTGCCAGGACTTGGCATTCCTGGCCATAATTAAATTTGAGCAGAAATACACAACAGCACACAGGATGCAGAATGAAGAAGAGACGAGCTTTTTGGCTTGTTAGCCATCGGCTTACCAGCTGGTTTGTGGACAGGTGGCGGGCGAGCCAAAAGCATATTTCTAAGAAAAAAAGAGACATTTTCTAAATAAACCACTCAATTGCGGCACTGTTTGGGGTTTATTGTGTAGTTCTGTTTCTTGTCATCCCCAAATGATTTAGTAATGTTGCATGCCTCGAACAGTCACTACTAAATGGTGTGTTTTGAATGGCATTCTGGGAGCTGTTGTTTAATGTTCCTCATCTAACCAATCATCGCTAAACAGATCACCCCTAAAGGTTAACACAGTTGTTCTGATTAAGACATTTTCTCTGAGCTGAGCATGAATGTTAAACAGGAATATTTTAAATAGTTTCTCTATGATAGAAGCTTGTTCATGGATTTGAAAGTGAGACATTTGTACCGAAGCTTTGAAGATCTCACTCAGATCTGTAGTATAGTAGATATGTTTCTGTGTTCGATTAATGATAATATTGTACAGACCAGCGTAACACCCTCTTTGCTGGCTTTAGTACAGGTCAACTGCTCTTATTGTAACATAAACATTGTGGTCAACTTTGATATCTACCTAACATCCCACTCAGCTAATTCAATAACAGAACAGTGCTACTCAAGCTGCTGCCTGAGCTACCTTGGTGACATTATCTTAACACAGGATGATTTGGGTGTATCAATTCAGGCAAGAACAACATAGAAATCAATCACCATGTTTATTAAATCATCTTATGTTGCAAGTCTCAATAAGAGCTGTTGACCTCCATTAAATCTGCCACAGATTTGTGTGTTATACTGGCCTAAAGGTCTCTTGTATCTTATGCATGTATATAGTCTTTTCAGTGGGTTTTGAAGCACTTCTTTTTAGTAGTTCAATTTATATGTCTATTGTAGTGATGTATATATCCTGTTGCTGTACTTTTAGGAGTGGCTACAAGGTCCTGATTGCCACAGTTCAACAGCAGTTGACTATGAGAGTGTAAAGATTTCAAAGCCCATCACAGCTTAGAGTACACTCTAAGTTTATAGTGATTGTCTGGCAGAGTAGTGAACTCTCACCTCACTTCCAGAGGATAGAAGTGGTACAATATGTGCATGCCTAGTTGTAGTGGTCTGTAGTAATCTGCAGTGCCATGGCGCCCTCAGGAGGCCACCAACAGAAGCGAATGCATTGTACTGTTTCTCTTTGATGTGTGGCTCAGAATGGCAGGATGATCTTTCAGACAATCAATCGGAGTACTCTGTGGGGTCCGAGGACGAGGATGAAGATTTCGAGGAGAGGCCTGAAGGTAGGCAGCAAAAGAAAACCCACAATAACCTTCATACAACCATTATTGTGCTCTCTGAGTATGGCACTACAATACACCACATTCAGCCGAGCTACTTCCTCACACAAATTATTCTTGATCAAGGTCATATCTGACTGTGCCCATGGTAAGACACTGGAGAAGCCATTCTAACAGTGCATTTGGCTTTATTTTTTGTAGGCGGACGCAGACAGTCTCGCCGGCAGCTGAAGAATGAGAAAGACAAACCTCTGCCACCCTTACTGGCACGAGTTGGTGGCAGTATTGAGGTATGAATTACAAGTTTTAGGTCCTTCAAAGGATATCCTGTGTATCTTAAAGTGGAGGTATACACCCTGTTGCAGCAACTCATGAAATCTTTGCCAGCATGACATAGTTAGCAACTGCAGGAAATTTTGGGGTAAGGGACCACTGTAACAAACTGAGAGAGTGTATCTTTAAACCCATCATGTCAGCAAGCATCACTGATCCTGTGCCCACTCTGTGGAATGAGGCAAGCAAGGAGAGAATTAGTATTAATTTAGATGATCACGTACACAATATAAAACAGACTGTATTATACCATGAAGTTCAATGCAGCCTAATGTGTGTATGTGTGTGTGTGTGTGTGTGTGTGTCTATATATATACAAGTGAATATAATCTCCTTAAAAAATCAATATCTGCCAATTGTTCCACCAGAATGTGGGGGTTTGTAAAATTGTATAAGCTGCTCCGTTTGTGACATTTTTCTGTTGCTTCATTCAGACTTTATACAGTACATTACAATTTCTTATACTACTTTCTGTCTAAAGTCATTTCTTCTTATTAAGGTCCTGGGGTTCAACGCCCGCCAGAGGAAAGCCTTCCTCAATGCCATCATGCGCTGGGGCATGCCTCCTCAGGATGCTTTCAACTCCCATTGGCTGGTTAGAGACTTGAGAGGGAAAAGTGAGCGTGAGTTCAGGTAAGGCCCTAATATTCTTTATACTGTGATAAGTTCTGTTACTTGATTAAATTATAGTTCTCTTTTCACACCATGCAATTTTTAGTGAAGGCCTGCCTGGCATCAAGCTAAGAGGTAACTCTGGGCTATTTTATTAAATCCTTACATTCAGTTGGTTAGCCCAGGGCAAAGCTCCTGAATGCTCTTAACAAGTTTGCAAAGGTTGGTTTTTCCAGTTTCAGGGTTCCTTCACTTTGGAATGCACTGGAACCAAACATTACATAAATAGATATTCAGAATGCATATACTGTAGCCCTGAGTTTTGTTTGTTATTTCTAAAGTAAAGCATCGGCATTCAGTTACTTCTGCTATTGCACCTATGATTACTGTTGTGCTAATATTATAAATACAAGTACTGGTACTACCACTGGTGCTGCTGCCATCATAACTAAAGCTGAATTTATACTGTGTTAAGTAGTACTACTTTTATTAATGATGTCATTACTGGTATTGTTCTTCTACTTGTTCTGCTAGGACTGTGTAGTAGTACTACTACTACTACTACTACTACTACTACTACCATTTACTCTTAACACTGTGTTCCTGCTATTATCTTGCTATTATTATGACTAATTACTAATAGTACAACTACTACTGTATACTTTCTACTTCTCATGCCATCGGTACTATGTATGTTATGAATATAAAGTGAGTCAGGTGTCTTTTCTCTTGTCTCAAAAGAAGGTCTCAGAAAAAACTCATGTCTTACAAAGCATTGTTTACTGAGCCCGGCTGGGGAGAATAGTAACAGCATACAGGGTATGGATACCATCTGCCGGATACTCCCTGGTCCACAATATCTATTCCTGTACTATCCCATACTGTCTATGTGTTTCTCCCTACTATGTCATCTGTGAGTGGCCTGAATCTGTTACCTATGTCACATTGAAATCTAATAGTATCATGTATTTGCTCTTATCTGTGGAGATTCTTCTATAATCATATAAGATTGCCAGAGAACAATGATATCTGATAGCCTGATGCATGAATGACCAATGTCTCCCTGTCAGCCAGCTGTCGCCATCCTGACAAAGAGAAAGACAGAGGCAATAACTATGCTTGAAAGTATCTTACCCATTACTGAATGAAGTCTACTAAGAACTTCATCAACAGTTCATCAATTACTGTTAGTCCTTAATCTAAAAATTCTTCTGCTATGTCTGCCTCTGCTACTGTTTTTATTACAGTGTTATGCCAAACATTTGGGATTACAAAACACCATTATTTATCACACATCAACAATATATCGACATACCCTACTAACACACATACTAAATCAAAATATGCACTTTTATACACTTTCAGAATCTGCTACTAATATTATAAGTGCTTCTCTTACAAGTGCTGTTCAAAATATGGTGTGCTGGTAACCTCAGAGGAATCACGTGAACTGTAAAGTGCCTTCTTCCATCAGGGCCTATGTGTCTCTGTTCATGAGACATCTATGTGAGCCAGGGGCAGATGGTGCAGAGACCTTTGCTGACGGAGTCCCACGTGAGGGACTGTCTCGGCAGCATGTTCTTACCAGGATCGGAGTCATGTCCCTTGTCAGGAAAAAGGTACTGGTTATTCATCCAAAAATTTTGACATAGAATACCAAGTCTTCTGCTGGAGAACTGTGAGATTAGCAAAAGTAGGTCAAACTGTTCAGGCAGAAACAAATGCAGGCAAGAGGAAAACTTACTCTTTGGGTACTTTCCTGTTTTAGACATCATATCCGAAGCACAAATTTAGATGTTTTGTTAACTTTGTTTGCCATGTAAGTTATACACCTGAGTGAGTGGTTTGAGCTTTCTAAGTGTCTGTGTAAAGTCCTTCTCAAGTTCTTTGTAACTTCTAGCTAGTTTCAAACTAGTGATTTACTTAATCTGATTGCAACATTGAAGAAATATCTTAGATAGTAAACACTTTATTTATGTGTAAATTGGTTGCTAGGAAACATCTGTAGTGCAGTCCAATCAAACTATGAACTATGTAAACAGGAAGTTACTGTGGCATCACTGTAGCATAATTCCCCAAAAGTGGTTTTAGGAAGCTAAATGTTGTATTAAACCTACCTCAATCCTTTAAAATGTAGGTATAACTTTAGCTTTATATACAGTCCTCTCCAAAAATATTGGAACGGTAAGGCAAATTCCTTTGTTTTTGTTGTTCATTGAAGCCATTTGGGTTTAAGATCAAAACATGAGTATGAGACAAGAGTTCAGAATTTTAGCTTTTTCGTGGTATTCACATCTAGATGTGTTAAACAACTCAGGACATACCACCCTTTGTTTGAACACACCCATTTTTCAAGTGAGCAAAACTATTGGAACATGTGACTGACAGATGTTTCTTGTTGCCCTGGTGTAGCCTTTTAGGTTGATTGTCCAAACATTAAATAGCTCTGCATGACTAGTCTAAGTTTTCATCCTTGGCTCAAACATATAAAGACTGCATTTCCTGTTAAATAGGATTAACCAACATGAAGACCAGAGAGCTGTCTATGGGAGAAAAGCAAGCCATTGGCAAGCTGAGAAAAGAAGGAAAATTGACCAGAGCCATTGAACAAATATTGGGCATAGCAAGCACAACAATTTGGAACGTCCTGAAAAAGAAAGAAACTACTGGTGTACTGAGCAACAGACGTCGAACAGGTCGGCCAAGGAAAACAACAGCAGTTTATGACAAAAATATCATGAGAGCTGTGAAGAAAACCCCCAAAACATCAGTAAGTGACATCACCAACGACCTCCACAGTGCAGGGGTGAAGGTATCACAATCCACTGTTTGAAGAAGACTCAGAGAGCAGAAATATAGAGGCCACACCACAAGATGCAAACCACTCATCAGCAGGAAGAATCGGAAGGCCAGACTGAAATTTGCAAAAAAGTACAGAGATGAGCCGCAAAAGTTCTGGAGCACAATCTTATGGACTGATGAGACCAAGATTAATCTCTAGCAAAGTGATGGAAAGGCCAAAGTGTGGAGAAAGAAAGGAACTGCTTATGATCCGAAGCATACAGGCTCATCTGTGAAGCATGGTGGAGGTAATGTCATGGCTTGGGCGTGCGTGGCTGCTTCTGGAACAGGCTCATTAATATGTATTGATGATGTAACTGATGATGGTGGCAGCAGAATTAATTCAGAAGTGTACAGAAACATTTTGTCTGCCAATTTATGGAGAAATGCATTGAAACTAATCGTGAGGAAGTTTATCATGCAGCAGGACAATGACCCAAAGCACACTGCCAACAAAACACAGGACAGGAGAAAAAGTGGAAGGTTTTAGACTGGCCAAGTCAATCACCTGACCTTAACCCAATAGAGCATGCATTTCACCTCCTTAAGAGGAGATTGAAGGGAGAAACACCCTGAAACAAACAAGAACTGAAAGAAGCTGCGGTAAAAGCCTGGAATAGCATCACAAATGAAGAATGCAACAGTTTGGTCATGTCGATGGGTCGCAGGCTTGAGGCAGTTATTGCAAGCAAGGGTTATGCCACCAAATATTAAATGTTATTTACTTTAAGATTATTTGCTCCATTACTTTTGCTCACCTAAGAATGCTGTGGTCTGATACAAAGGGTGATATGTCCTGAGTTGTTTAACACATCTAGATGTGAATACCAGGAAATAAAAGCTAAAATTCTGAACTCTTGTCTCATACTCATCTTTTGATCTTAAACCCAAAGATCTTCAGTGAACAACAAAAACAAAATTTTGTTTCAATACTTTTGGAGAGGACTGTATGAAAAAACAAAAAGAAACATGTTTCAGAATTAGTTTGCTAGAAGCTAGTATTCATAGGAAATATCTAATCATGCTAGCCTAACCAACGTCATTTGGATTTGTCATGTTTTGGAATTTGAGATATAGTATGTATTTCTGTTAAATGTAATTTAAAATCTTCCTAGTTTACATTATTAAATGGCATTTGGTTCCAATGTCAGGTCAGATATGTGGACCACATTCCATATTAGCTCTATTAACATTGTTCTTCACTGCTCAAAATGAGTCATCTATTAGCAAGCTAACATTAGTTTTGGTTCAGTAAAGTCTATGCTTCAGTTAGCTACTAGTTATTAGTTGTATTTAGTAACAACAACCTGTTTTGATTTTGTGATCTGTAAATCCCTGCTACCCTGTATGCAGGATACGCGGTTGACGATGGATGGATGGATCTGTTCTCAAAGTGAATGCATATTTTAGTATTTATTGGATTTTGAACTTCTATTTGTATTGATTTCATTAGTATTACTAGTGGTTGTGTCCACCTGCTCTGGGGTTGCAGATGAAAATGAGCTAGAAGTTAAACTAGTTGGCTATAAATCAGGTACAGTACATCTCTTCTCTTATATTTATAGTGAGTATGAGATTTATGTTTTGAAATTAATGGGGTCTTTAGTACACGGTCCCTGACAAATATATGTAATAAATGAAAACTAATTTTACATTACAACTAGGCTACTTTTGAAATTAACAGGAGTTGGGGCAACTGGATACAGACAAACAAAAAATCTAAACTTCTGTTTCAGGATCCCACATGTACTTTACAATGCAATGGACATCTTCCTGATCTCATATTTGAGCAAAGTAATCCATCCCACGAAAGAGCAGAGTTTTAATTTATTACAGTTGAACCAATCTCTTTTTTTGTAGGTGCAAGAGTTTGAGCATGTAAATGGAAAGTTGAGTTCCCCAGATCTGATTCCCATCGGCATCGAGCTGAAAAAGCTGACTGAGAGTTTATCTTCTGATCCTAACACCCCTGTGCCAGCCAGCCCTGTCGCTACACAGCCTGGCACTCCCATCCCACCAGGTCAGAACAAAGTGTCTGTAATGATCATGTTTTATTTTCTCTATAAAGTTCATCCTTAGAATTTTTTGTTGTTGTTGTTGTTCTCTGGATTGTAGAGAAGTCTGAGTCTCTTTTGGGTACTGCTGAGGATAAGGAGACCACAGAGCAAGATAGCAAGAAACTGTCGGAGCAGGAAGTGAGTCCCTTTTTGATTCCACTTTCCATCACCTTTATTCTGTTCTCCTTTATTGTCTAGTCAATCTTCTCATGGTTCATCACACTTTTACCACACTCATCTTATCATCCTCAGCAGAGGCTTCTGTCAAACTTAGCCACCTTTTAACTTGTCTCTCTGCCCTCTATCAACTTTTCTCTTTCTCCTTGTTTCCCTGTGTTTTATGTGTTTCCCTCTGCAGACTGGCAGTGCCGAGCCAGCATCTGTACCTGAGAAGGCAGCTGACAGTGAAGAGAGCAAGGCCAGCTCAGAGGAGAAAACAGGAGATGAGAGGGACAGAACCGAGTCACCCTCCGCAAAGACAGAGCCATCTGCCAACCCAAAAGAGTCCGCTTTGAAACAGACAGAGCTGTCATCCAGTCAAACCTCACCTAAAAGTGAATGGTGCATGATCTGTGTGCTACATATTCAATATTGTTTGTACTTTGTTTAATTTAGTCATTTTCTTTGTTATCCATAGGGGACCACTGCAAAGACACAGAGAAGGCCTCAGAAAAAGGAGATACTGATTCCTCTCTGGCAAAGACTGAAGACAAGGAAAATAAGCCAGGTACACATGCTATGCTATCCTTTAATAAAACCGGTATAAAGTGTACAATAACTGTGCTTCTTTTGGAAAGCAAGGCAAACGTTTAGTGGCAGTCAGTTATATAGAAATTTCTAAAGAAATTGTTCTGACATTTGTACAGCTGTTGCAGATGATGTGAAGAGTGAAGATGCATTAGAGGGCCGATTGAATGGAGACAAAGACACGCTGGATGAGATGGATGAAAGCAGGAAGGAGGACAAAAATGGATTCAAAGCCAAGTTCATGTTTAATATTGCTGATGGAGGTTTTACAGGTAAGAATAAATGTGACTTTGTTTTGATCCTAAATGAACCAGAGAGACAGAACTGAGAAATTAATACGCCGCAAATTGTGAACTAACTGCCCGGACAGTATGACAGAAGTAGTGCTGATTTTACTGGGAAATGGGAATGTTTTTTGTTTCACAGCTGGAAGTTTTACATTTAAATAAAAGTGTTTTGAATGTCCTGAGCTCTACACAGTCACTCACAAATAAACACTAGTGGAAAAAAGTGTCCCAAATAACATGATCAAGTGTTATTTATTTAGTTACATTCAGCTAAGGGATTCAGTTGACTCTGCATGTAGACTCTCTAAATTAACTGAAATAGAAGGAGCATACACGCACATCTGCGTGTTGTGGGTATTTATCTCCCCTCTCTCTTTAATACACTTTGTGTTCCAAGTTGTTTATTTCAGGCACCACAATGAAATAGCTTTGTTTTGCCATGAATCTGGTTTGTGTTGTTTATGTGCTCTTACTTGCCTTTATATGCTGGAAACATCTTGAGTATTACTTTGTGTTTTTGTAAAAACTGTCTGTCTTCATACTTTCGCTGTCAGAGTTGCACACCCTCTGGCAAACTGAAGAGCGAGCGGCGCTGTCTTCTGGAAAGATGCATGACATCTGGCACCGTCGCCATGACTACTGGCTGTTGGCTGGCATCGTAACGTATCTTTTCCCAGATGTAGAAGCAAGAAGCTCATCATCTGGCACAGTAATATATTTACTAATGACCAGGGGGAGCTGCAGTCGAAGGACTGATATTTAAAAACTGAGGGATATAAAACTACGTTTTCCACAATCTTCCTTTTTTATTTGAAGAACTTTATGAGGTTCTGTGCTCCCATTTGTTGACCTTGACCGGGAATCTATCTCAGACATGGCTATGCTCGCTGGCAAGACATTCAGAATGACCCACGTTATGCTATTCTGAATGAGCCCTTCAAGACTGAGATACATAAGGGCAACTACCTTGAGATGAAGAACAAGTTCCTGGCTCGCCGATTTAAGGCAATCCTTTAAGTCTATATATCAAAAATAACTACTGAAGGCTGAAATAATTCAAGGGTTAAAGGATTTGTTATATCTGAATACAACTGAAACAAACTGTCTCTCAAACTGTATTTCCCTTTGCCTGTCCTGTTTGTGTTTCATACACATTCCCTCCTGCGCTCTCTGCAGTTGTTGGAGCAGGCTCTGGTGATTGAGGAGCAGCTGAGGCGGGCAGCTTACCTGAATATGACCCAGGACCCCAGTCACCCGGCCATGGCTCTCAACACTCGCTTCACAGAGGTGGAATGTCTGGCAGAGTCCCACCAGCACCTGTCCAAAGAGTCTCTGGCCGGGAACAAGCCTGCCAATGCCGTGCTGCACAAAGGTCCGCGATCCAGTTTCAAAAATAGCAACAGTCAAAATTGTCATACTGGTAAACTACGAAAATAATCCTGCAAAATGACATGACTTTTACAGGGCATAATCACTGATATACATTTTTCATTAGACATTTGTAAGCCCACCGGTTGTCTTTGCTGTGTTTTGTGTAAAATCAAGTTGTGTGTGAAAAATGGGCATGAGCACATTTTCAGTTTAAATCCCCTAACCCACCCTAGAATTATCCAGATGTCACTATTACTGTATTCAGAAAACATATTCTATTAAGTACTTGGTCATATTTTTCTTTTGGTGTCCTAATTGAAATGAACTAATATTTTTTTTTTTCATTCTAAGGCAGTTGACCTGCCTCACGCTTGTTTTAAGATGCAGACACTGATTTGTAGAAATTCATTAAAACAAGATTTTTTCAATTGGAAATAGGTGTATCCATCCAGACATTAAATGAAGTGCATAAAGATTTTTCCAAACTGCTGCTGTGTGTAAAGCATCTAACAGACAGCCAGATCCTGTTTGACACAGTGGCTTTATTTTGTGTTAACAGACTATTTTTGAATTGAATTATGCATTTGTGCTCGTGTTTTGTCTCATTGATCTTTTCCTCACTAAATTATACTACATGTGCAGGCATTAAATTAGTGTTAACATAAGTAAAAACGCTTTTTTCTGATGTAGTGTGTGTGTGTGTGTGTGTGTGTGTGTGTGTTCATGCTATTACAGTGTTGAACCAGCTGGAGGAACTTCTGAGTGACATGAAGGCAGATGTGACACGACTGCCCAACATGCTATCCAGGATCCCGCCGGTGTCGGCCCGTCTGCAGATGTCTGAGAGGAGCATCCTGAGCCGCCTCACCAGCCGAGGGAGTGAGCCTCCACCACAGCAGGTGAGATGGGACACGGTGGTCAAGAAAGTTGAGGTGGCTTCAGAAAACTCTCTTAACAAGTAATTAATTCTTTGGTTGCAAAATCAAGTCAAATACAAGCCATTTTTTGGTTTGATTTCCTAAAGTGATCTGAACCCATTTGTTTTAAGATCTATAATTTGAACCTTTAAGTAAAGTTTAGCACTATAATTATTATTATTTTCAATGTTGTCTCCCTAAGAATTACTGGTCTCTTTCCTTAATGGTTTGGGCTTGGTTGGTTGTTACTATGCAGTGGAGGCTGCAGGCTCAGAAGGATGAGAAAATGAGGCTCACTAAAATGTGCTGCAGGGCTGAGTAAATCTAAGAAAAAAAAGCCTTTTGCGCAAAAACTTTGAAGTATTCTGTAGTCACGAATCAGCAACCACATTATTCCTTCAAAAACCTGTGGAGACTCAAACTCTCTATCCTCCATGGAAGAGTTTCCCCATGAGTAATGGAAAAAAAGGGAATCTGCCTTAAGTTGTTTACTTTCACTACTGAGCTCCACACTTCAGTCCCAAAGGATTTAACAGACTCTGTGTTGTCTCATTACTTTCATCTCTTCAGGACCTTTTCACCAGAGGTGAATGTGTGTGTTTTATTCTCTGTTACACAAGAGATCATTTCAGCCAAGCAGTGTGATTGGTCATGCGCTCTTGACTGTGCTTTTTTGGTTGCTATGCCAGCTCTTGTTGTAACCAGGGAAACAGTCAGCACTCCAGCTTGCTTGCCTTTTTTATTTGCTTACTTTCCTACTGTAGGAAGAAAACTCCTCTGACAGAGCTTCTCAAACTGGTTGTACAGAAGAATTAATACCTGCAGTGTCGCTGTAGTAATAGAAAGGAGTCATGTAAACTTGCAACATCCAGCGGGCTAACTAATCTCTAATGTTTTATTCTTAGCCTTTTAGCCAGGGGGGGTTTGGCTGCTCCCAGATGTACAGCAGCAGCTTTGGTGGAGGATTCAGAGGAGCAGGTGGACAGCCCATGGTCAACTACAGCCAGATGCCTCTGGGACCCTATGTCAGTGGTAAGCATCAACAGTTACAGTAGGATATTACATCATATGTGACATAAAACAGGTGGGACTAGTGGTGGTTTATGCAACTTAAATGATACTATTTGCTAAATCAAACTGCCAATCATTCACATAGACTGGTAGATGTTTTATTTTTATAATATTAAGAGGACGTTATACAATAACAAACCCCAAGGTGAGCCAAAATTGACAAACAAAGTAATTGAAATTATTGCCCAACTTTCCTTTGTTGTAAACATGCATCACAGCTATCATTACAGACTGGTGTCCTTATTCAACTCATTGTACTGTAACATAGTTGCACACATTGTGAGGGTTTGCAGACATTTTGGTTGTGAAAACCAGTGAATCAAAACATTTTTATCTCATAATTCTCACTATAATACGCTAAGAAAAGTAAGACATAGATATTTATTTTGTTAAAATGAACCACTTACATATGAAACCTGTTTCCTCTTCAGTGTCTTCTAATGGCCCCCCACCCCCTACAAGCCATCTGGACAAGAAGTCCCTTGACTCCTTTAGAGACACGGCTACGCCTGACCTCAAGTCAGGCAAACCCAGTGATGTCATCTGTATTGAGGACTAGGCCAACTCTGTAACACTGACCTGAGGTCAGAAACTCCCAGGGATGGAATCTGTATGGATGACAGCTGCCCATCTTTTCAACCACATACTCCTCTTTCTCCTGCTCCGTCCTTATTTATAATCTACAAAGTCAAGCTCTCTGTCTACGGATAAGGCAATTCACTTTTTGATGAATGCAGATGTATCCATCATGCTCTTTTATGTTTCAAGGATCCTATAGAAGTATTTCAGTAGATATTTGCTTTTGTTAACCTGTGTTGGAGAGCTGAGGATTAGGAGGGAAAATGAAGCAGCTTTTCTGAAAGAGGATTTCTCTTTTTTCCTAGCCCTGCACTACAAGGTGAAACTCCAGCAAGTTGGCATGACTGATGTTTCTGATGCTCTTGATTGGGGCTCTTTCTAATCTTGGAATGTGTGTTTTGTTTGCGCCAGCCTCGACTTTTTCATTCTGCGTGCCCGTGTTGCTTTATCCATCTGCCTATTCACTGTACACTGTGACCGTGCCCCACTGGAGCTTGTTCCCTGTGAAGAGGTGTGGAGTTAAGAACATCTTCAGTCATAGTTTGATAGGAGATTGTTTTTCTGAGGGCCAATATTGTTACCTTAAATGTGTTTTGTCATTTATGTATTAACCAGTGGATAAATTATTGATTTGACAGCATCAAAAACTATTATCATGTATGCAGTAGCTGGACACAGTATTTCTGAATCCTCTAAAGACTGCCACCCGCTGGTAATTTGGAGAAAGTAATCTCTGCCAAACTTGCAGATGCACTTGACTGCAGTACCAGTAACCTCTGAGGGTTGGCTTCTTGTACTGTATATACTCAGAGACTGCTGTTTATTTTACCTCACATAGGTCTAATCATAGTAAAAATATGTATACACACATAGATGAAATCAGAATCCTGGCTTGGCATTGTACATGAAGATTGAGCAGAGAAGAATAAGCTGCAGGAGTGGTTTTTAACGCATTTCAGAGAAGACTGAGTATTTCTGTGTATGGAACAATATTTGTGATTCTTCTTATATTTGAATGTTAGTAGTGGCTGTAGAGCTTAACCCTGGGGCCATGACCACTGGGACTGCACTATAAACAGGAACTCATCTGGTCTACATCTATATACAGGGCTTTAATGCGCAGGCCTAACTAAGAACTGAGTCCTGAGTGGAGAGTGGCTTTTTTCCCCTCTTACGTACATCCCAGGGACTTTCCCAGTTCCCCTTCATTGTTAGAAATGAATAAGAACGTGTGCTTATGGTGCAGTGTCACCATAAGTCTAGTATTTGTCGCAAAATTAGCTTTTGTTTGCTTCTCTTTAAGTTAAGGTAAAATAAAATGTATTTGGTCACTTGGTGCCATTAAAGAAGACGATCCCGTATGTTTTATCTTTGATGCAGTGCATTTCCTCCACAGAGGTGAAGACTGTAATTGGTAGTGTCACAGTCTAAACCTACATTCGATGGGATTTTCTCTGTTTATCAGCTTCTAAGGACCAATGTTGCACAGCATTACTCTTTAGAATATGTCTTCACTTCCAGTTTCCTCAGTTACCTTTGGGTTATTTCAAGACTGTATGTTGTTGCCTATTGCTTTACCTGGTGTGAAGATACGTTAGCATGGTATAGCTACATATCTTGTCCATTCCATCCACTATTATGTGCTAAAGTGACTGTCCATTAAGTAAAACAATCTTTTTTTACATTCAAGCTTACTATATTTCCTTTTCTATGAAGGCATTGCTCGAATGTTTGGACTAAAAGTGCAAAATTTTATTGACATATTTGTCTTTTTTTTCTTTTTCCAAAGACCAGTGGCATTAACTGTTTGTATTATTATTGCCATTGCCAGAGCATTTATTTGACATTGCTGGTGATTGGACTAATCTAAACTGAAGAGGTGGTGTTGTACAGAGTTGCTGAGTGGCTGTATTTTCTTACTCTCTTTTGCCACTTCAAATGGTTGTCCTGAGGTGCTCTCCTCTGACCACTTTTCACTTATTTAGATTGTGTCACTGCAACCCCCTCGCCCACCATTTCTCAGACAACATACTTTAACTGAAATTCTGTTTAAAAACGTCAAATGAACCTTGAAGTGCATCATATCAGATTTTTGCACTATTCTTTGTTAGTGTTTATCAGTGCTGTTTTGTTCAATGTGTTTCTGTTCATGCCATCAATTACTTGACCATGACATATATTAGGTTGCTTGACAGATAGAACCTCAGAAACATGTAAATACTTGAAAGATTTTTGAGATAAGTCCATCTCATACAGATTTATGTATCAAATGAAAAAAAAAAGATGAATGTCTGCTGGATGGTGTTGCCATAGAACTGCAGTGTGCACCGTATGTGCTCATCAGTCAACATCATGCCCTTTTCCCTCTGGAGTGATGACCATGAGATGACATCAAAAACACAATACTCCAATGAAATGCAATCAAACTGAAGTCAGTATGAATGTAATGTCTGTTAGAAAAAAAGGCTTCAGTCTAATATTATAAATATGTTAACAATGTATGTACATGCTTATTAACATGGCTTCAAAAGCTACCAAAAGACCCTGATAAAAGGCACCTTTGTTGCAGTGAATGCACAGCATGTGAAGCGTTTGATAAGACGGTTCACTTTGGGGAGGTGGTAGTGTATCTAGCATTTACAGACAATGAGCTCCAAGCAGTGTTATGGTTCTGATATTTGTGCTGTATAGCAATTGAATGAAAAAGTGAATTGTCATCTTTTTATTTGTATTCTGTGTATTTGTTCAATGTGTTTTAATAAATCTTCTGGATAACAGTAACATTGTGGGATTCCCCCCCGTGGTTAGTGTGCCAAATGAAGAGGAGAGCATGTGAGTAATAGACCTGTGAGTCGAAGAGGACTGGAGATTTAATTAACGTAAATGACTTTCTTTTATTTGACCTCACACACTACCTTGTAATCATTGTGCAGCGTCTTCCAGCACTATACGTCACAATCTGCGTGAGCCTGTGGTACAGTAAATGTGATTAGAGGCAGAAATAGAAACACTCGTAGTCAGTAAGGAATAGAAATAGCAGACAGACAGAAGCCATTCACGGAATATTCAGTCTTGTTCAAAGACAAAAAAACAACTACTTAGATTATGAACGACAGTTTGTGGAACTCTGCCACCACATTCAATTCAATTCAATTTTATTTATATAGCGCCAAATCACAACAACAGTTATCTCACAGCGCTTTTCATAAAAGAGCAGGTCTAGACCATACTCTGTGATGTTATTTACAGAAGCCCAACAATTCCCACCAAGAGCAAGCACTAGGCGACAGAGGCAAGGAAAAACTTCCTTTTAAGAGGCAGAAACCTCGAGCAGAACCATGGCTCAGGGTGGGCGGCCATCTGCCTCGACCTCTTGGGGGTGAAGGAGAGAGAGAGAGAGAGAGAGAGAGAGAGAGGGCAAGAGAGGGATGGAAGGAGAGAGAGGGGAGGGAGGCAGCCTACACAATATACACACAGGGGTACAGACAGTAAAGGTGATGTTGCTATAGACTAAATAAAAAATGGTACAGATATTTAAAGTAGTGTTAATCGTAATGTTAATGATTATAATAACAACTAGAACTGCAAGCAGTTATAAGCGGAGTCCAAGCCTCCTGGCGCAAGCCACCCCGCCCCCCCTGGCCCCACGGAGGGCGCGCGAGTCGGTCCGGGCGCTCCGCCGTCGTGCCAAATAAGGTCCCTACGTTTGGTGTTGATGGGCCATTCCAAACAGACGCAAAACGTCCTGCCTTTGAAAATTCCATAGGAATGTATGGGATTTAGTGAGAGATTTGAGCTTCGCTTTTAGCGCAACCTTTTGGCGGAATTGCACCAAAATTGTCATGTGTGATCAGGGCCCCATGGGGAACAATTGCCCCAAATTTGGTAACAATCGGAGTTGTGGTTGCAGAAATGTAAAATGCATGTAAGTCTATGGGATTTTTTCGAATAGCGCCAACTAGGGGCTAACTGTACCAAATTTTGCACAGTGCCTGAGGGGGGCATGACACATAAGGTTTTCAAGTTTTGTGTTGATCGGCCTTTCCAAGCCAGAGATATGTTATTATCTCTGGATATGTTTTTAGCGTTTTCGCAAATATTTGTTAGCTTGCAATTGGGCCGTTTTTTATCGGATCAAAATTCCCTCTACAAACTTTTATCGCCTCGGTCCAGAGATGGTCCGTGCCAAGTTTCGTGCCGATTGGACTTGCGGCTTCGGAGGAGTTAATTAAAATAGGTTTTCCAGTTTTCGCACAGAGGCGTGTCCTATACCATCGGAATCGGCAGCATCCCCCAAACATGTAGACATAAGGTTTATGAATGTGCAATGTAGTGAGGCGTAGTTA
This sequence comes from Micropterus salmoides, assembly GCF_014851395.1. Taxonomy (NCBI): domain Eukaryota; kingdom Metazoa; phylum Chordata; class Actinopteri; order Centrarchiformes; family Centrarchidae; genus Micropterus; species Micropterus salmoides. The sequence continues at coordinate 10,740,032 of NW_024043372.1, forward strand.
TCCCGCAAAATGTCCTTTGGTTGAAAATCCCATTGAAATGAATGGGGTATTTGAGCTTCGATTATAGTGCCATCTTTTGGCCGAAGTGCACCAAATTCTCAGGTGTCATCAGGGCCCCAAGGGGAACAATTGACCCAAATTTGGTGTCAATCGGACTTGCGGTTATGGAGATATAAAATGCATGTAAGTCAATGGGATTTTCCCCCGTCTGCAATAACAGCGCCACTTATGGGCATATTTGGGTTAAGTTTGGTGCCTGTAGTAAGGGGACTATGCTGAAGAATTCGGCACTGGTTTCATGTCAGTGTGACTTGTGGTTATAGAGGAACAATTTTCTTGGATTAAATAGCGCCACCTAGGGGCAAGTTGCACGCAATTTTACACAGGCCCTCAGGGGGGCATCCCAGATTAACACTCCAAATTTGATGTTGATCGGCCATTCCAAAGCCAAGATATGATATCATTTCCTGTTAGTAGCGTTTTTTGCAAACGTTTGCTAGCATATAATTGTGACATTTTTTGTCGGATCAAAATTTCCTCTACATACTTTTATCAGCTTGGTCCAGATCTTATCCGTGCCAAGTTTGGTGTCGATCGGACTTGCAGCTTTGGAGGAGTTAATTAAAATAGGTTTTCGCGATGTAGTGAAAAAAAAGTTATGTGGAAATGGGCGTGGCCTATACCACGAGATTCAGCTCGATCCCCTGAACGCGTGGATATAAGGTTTTTGATATACGCCACTGTATGTGGGAATTACAGCGATTTGAATGTGCCAAAATTTGGACCTTGCTTGTAGCGCCCCCTAGTGGTCGAAGTGAGCAAATTTTTTCGCATGCCGTCGTCTGATGGGCCTGAACCTACCCAGTGAGTTTTGCGTCCCTAGCACTTACCGTCTAGGCTGCAGTAGTGGAATTAGGTGAAAGGAAGAATAAAAAAAAACCAAAACCAAAAATTAAAATCCGAGCGAAAACAATAGGGTTCCCAGCTCCACTGGTACTGGGAACCGCAATGCCTTGCATTCGCAGGTTCCCAGCCCCACTCGGGCTTACACCCCTAATAATAACAACGAGAATGATTACAATAGGGTTCCCAGCTCCGCTCGGCTTGGACCCCTAATAATAACAATAGGACTAGTAACAATAGTTGTAGCAGAGGGTGTCGAGCAGGAACACGGGGCAGCAGGCGACCCGCAACCACAGATCCAGACTCCACAGCTCCAGAGGCAGAAACACCTGCAGGAAGTGATAGGAGAAGAGAGGAGAGGGACGAGAAAGCACAAGACTAACAGAAAGGGGAGAAGTTGAGTTAGTAACATGCAATAATGGGATGAGGTTGCATACAGAGGGAGAGAAAGTAGAGGAGAGAGGAGCTCAGTGCATCGTGGGAAATCCCCCGGCAGTCTAGGCCTATAGCAGCATAACTAAGGGATGGTTCAGGACTCACCTGAGCCAGCCCTAACTATAAGCTTTATCAAAGAGGAAAGTCTTAAGCCTACTCTTAAATGTGGAGATGGTGTCTGCCTCCTGAACCCAAACTGGAACCTGGTTCTACAGGAGAGGAGCTTGATAGCTGAACGCTCTGGCTCCCATTCTACTTTTGGAGACTCTAGGAACCACAAGTAACCCTGCATTCTGGGAGCGCAGTGCTCTGGTGGGGTAGTAAGGTACTATGAGCTCTTTAAGATAAGATGGTGCCTGACCATTAAGAGCTTTGTAGGTAAGAAGAATGATTTTAAATTCTATTCTGAATTTTACTGGAAGCCAATGCAGAACAGGAGAATTATGATCTCTTTTCCTGGTTCCTGTCAGAACACGTGCTGCAGCATTCTGGATCAGCTGAAGATTGTGCTGCGTACAGCTGAGAAGTGTTAATGGACTTTTTCGAGCAGCCTGATAATAAATAATTGCAGTAATCCAGCCTAGAAGTAACAAATGCATGGACTAGTTTTTCTGCATCATTTTTAGACTTTTAGATTTTCGCAATATTATGTAGGTGAAAAAAGGCGGTCCTTGAAATTTGCTTAATGTGAGACTTAAACGACATGTCCTGATCAAAGATAACTCTAAGATTCCTCACGGAGGTGCTTGGGCCCCAGAACAATAACTTCAGTTTAATCTGAGTTTAACATTTTCTAATGTTAAACTCAGAAAATTACATTAGAAAATTAGAAAACATTAGAAAATTACAGGTCATCCAGGTTTTAACATCCTGAAGGCTCATTTGAAGTTTAGCTAACTGATGAGTTTCATCTGGCTTGATCGATAGAGTATCATCTGCATAACAATGAAAGTTTATGGAATATTTCCTGACAATATTGCCTAAGGGAAGCATATATAAAGTGACATATAAAGTAACATTGACATCATCATTTGTTTCAAATATGTAAAACACAGTCTACCACAACCTGTACGCCAGGTTTTATTTTCTACTGTCACTCGTGTACATGGTTTTATATGAGCTCGAGTGTGGGGGTTAGTTTTGTGTATTACCTGGCTGTGAGACAAACTTCTCCTTGGGGACAATAAAGTTGAAAATGGAAGGTGGGAGGTGACTGCTGTGCAATTAAATAAGCAACCCATGTATTTAAAGCCCAAAGCAATAAACCAAATCCAAACAAAAAGGGCAGTTAAATAGACAAACAACATTTTTCCAAACCCTGTATATTTTAGGGAGTGGGGGGTAAGTCCTCATATTTTATTTCTATTTTTGTTTGCATCAGTGAAACTAGCAATTTAAGCTTATCCAATCCTGTCATTATATTTAAGTTAACACAGTTTACATAGTCACCGCAAAGTTTGTGCTGTTTTGTCATGCAGAATATTCATTCTATATTCTTAGGTTTCATTCATTATACTCTTCATTATACTCATTGTGTCCATACTAGCATTGTGTCAGTGTTCTCATAGTTTTCAATATTCTCATGAATAATAGAATAGATCAGAATAGAATAGAATATGCAGCATATGATATGATATACTGTATAGTTTAATACTTGTGAATGAAGGAATAAACACTGTCAAGTCTCATGATATCATATCTCCAGATTTTAAAGGTTTAAAAAAAATACTGCTAATGCTTTTCTTACATGGCAACAGCAAACATTTTCATTTATACAGTCAGTGTTATTTCAGTGTCAGTGTATATTTAAATAATTGTAATTTTGCATGTGCAATGTATTATTTTGCCTTTGAAAATATTATCAAATGGATCACATATAATGCTACAATTCATTTGGCTACTCCTTTCAAATCTCTATTTTGTCCCTGTGTGTTGTTCATCAGAAATCAGTTGTCACTTTCTCTTTCAGCTATAAATGAGAAATTCATACAGCTGACTGAAGTACAGCATAAAAGACAACTTCATTCCCATACGGAAATGCTCTGAGGCAGAATTGCCCCTAATTCCTTTTGTCCAGCCCTCTTGTTCTGAGTAACTCGCCTGATTGGTACAAAAACCACCCCCTAGGCTTTTCATTGGCCACATGCTTGACTTTGTCACTCTGCCATTGGCCAGTTGTGTCTGAGAGCCCTCACCCTGCTTTGTGCTGCTGTCTGGGCAGCAGCAGGGTTCTGGAAAGTGGGAGGAGGGAGAAAACCAGTATGAGACTGGAGGGGCTGAGGGGGTGAAAGGACCCAGCTAAAAAAGAGAGGGACAGAGAGAGGAGATAGAGGGAGGAACAGAACCAGAGAGACGACAGAGGCTGAAGAGAAAGGGGAGGGAGCCAAGAGGGTTACCTCATCTAGAGCTGCTAGTGCACACGGTGCAGGGGAGAAGTTGTGGGAAAGTAAACAGCAGAGGAGAATTCCAATCTGTTTTCAGCCACTTGCAGCCCTCGCAGGAGACCATAAAGATGAGTGAGCTGGACCCGGCAGCATGGTAATAACTGAGAGTTTATGGTTGATTACCAGGATTAAAGGGTCACCAGGGAGTGCCTGAAGCTTCTTGAAGGACATACTACTGAGGACAAGGAGGTGAGAGGCATACATTTGTTGTCCTCCAAACACTTTCCCGCTTTCCTTCCCTCATTCTGTCTCTCTTCTCTCTCCCTCCTCACGCTCAGCATGGTTAGCATGTTGCAAAGACTGCAGCTTTGTCCAAAGGGGCCATTGATGGAGTGGAGTTGGGGGTGGGTGTGCTGGTTTGTGCCTCTCTGTCTCAGTCCAACAGCTATAAGGGGCAGCTGAAAGGACAAGGGAAGGTGGAGGAGGAGAGGATGGGAATGGCAGATACCCGTGTGGCCCTTTGGCAGAGTACACACCATCATGGACGATTAAACCCGAGTCTGACTGAGAGAGCCGGCGGGGCTACAGAGCGTGAGGCCTTGTTATGATAGCAGCAGTTCCTGAGACAGACTCCAGGAAGGATGAGTGAGAGATTGGCGGCTCATCCCAGACCCACACCTCTGGCCGGCTGTTTTTCAGCAGCACTGCACAGCTCTTCTACAGCCTCAGGCTATAAAAAGAGATTCCCTGGCCTGGGCCTGGCCTTAACCATTCCAGTTTGACGGTTGCTTCCCGGAGTACAAAAGCTCCTCCCAGGATGGATTTCACGCTGCCTCTATACTCTGAGCAGAATAAAGGGGGGAGACAGGGAGGAGTGGAGTGAGGGGGGAGCTAAGGGACCTTTGACCAAGTAATTTGCATTTTAAGCTAGGGCACTGTTTCTGCCTCATTTGCCGGATGTCCAAGTGCCTTTTTTTTGAAGACACTCCATGGACTCACTGTATCAGATTTTTTTGTGCTTATTCACAGTCTAGCACTTCCAACAGACATTAGCAATCCGTGCATGCATGGCCTGAAGCCACCACAAAGACTTCACTATCAATGGGAACCTTCTCCCTTTTGCCACACATTCATTCACTCATGGAAACTTACTGCACTCACGCAATCATATGTACACACATGCAAGGCCATGGTGTTCAAGTACACAATCGGCCATTTGATAGTGGTGACACGCCTGACAAATGTTTTCTGGTGTACTGTATTACACAATGACCACATCCCTCTGGGAATGTCAGATAATTAACTAGAAGGAGGAATTCTGGGATGTTTGTAAGTTGAGGCTTATCTACAATATTATTTCCTGTAAGCTCTTCCGATATGGACTCCAAGATCAAATAAAAATCACATAATCCTCACTTAACATCTTGAGCTTTGAGTTTTACATTGAATAGTGTGAAAATTTCATTTGGCCAATATTAAAAAGTATTGTGTGACACTTCCAGAACGCCTTGCTAACTAAGGTGCACAATAACATCAAACAAAAACTATGGCTCATGGCAACAAGTGAATGTAGGAATCCAATTGAGTCCATTCCCATGCATTCATACGCTGTTGGAACAGCCACCAGGGTCAATTCAGGGTTCAGTATCTTGCCCAAGGGCAAATTGTCTGTGACTGTTAACATCAGACATTTTAGATCTACGCAAATGTAGTGCAAATAGCTATTGTTCTTCTGTACTCTGTGGTCCCAGTTGTAGTTCTTGTAGTGATACTGTTTGTCTAAGAGCAAGATCAAGCTAATGTCTTCTCAGCACTCACAGAACTTTATCATAGAGCTTTGACTTGGAATGGGAAAAAGATTGAACTCAATTTGGACACTTTCATCTTCATCATACAGGATCATCGCACAAATTAATGTCAAGACTTTCTGCAAAATATTTGATCTTATTGGTGGTGAAATCTTATAGTTTTTGAGCTATGAGCAAACACTGGACTTGTGAGGCTGTCTATTAAAAAGTTAGACAGATTTTAATTAAATCGATCAGCTTACAGCCTAATGGGTAGCACTGTGACGTCATTGCAAGAAGGTCCCGGGTACAAACCCCGGTCGTCCCATCCTTTCAGTGTGGAGTTTGCATGTTCTCCCCATGTCTGCGTGGGTTTCCTCCGGGTGCTCAGGTTTCCCCCCACCATCAAAAACATGCTAGGTTGGTTCTCTAGTCAGTGTCATTTGCCACTGCATTCAATCTGGAGTTGGTCCCCGGATGCTGTACAGTAGCTGCCCACTGCTCAGAGATGGGTGAAATGCAGAGGAAGAATTTTGCTGCTTGGATGTGTATATGACAAATAAAGTACCTTTACCTTTACAGGGGCGCTATCCTTTCCAAAATAAAGCCTCCCCCCCAAAAAAGATCAGCTTACCCATTACTTAAAGAGACAATTAACATGATCAAAAAGCATCATCTGTTTACAGAAATATATTAAATGGTTACAAGTACCTAAGACTGTGAAAACAGTTGTATTAAGTCTTGTGTAGGCAGGGAATGTTTAAGTATTTGTTGCATTAGGACAGCGGTTTTCCAATTCTTGTTTGCATTGTACCCATGGACAACTATCACTGGATCACTGTGATGCTGAAGAAAACTTAAAAAGGGAGATGGGAGAAGGAGATTTGGTTTTGATATCCAGAGACACTGACACAGAACAGTAATTGTTGAGCAGTTGGCACTTTCTGTTACAGAATATATTAGTCATCTTTAACTTGTCACAGGCTGAAAAATTGTGTGCCAGAATTATTCAAAGAAATGACATGAAATGAAAAAGAAATGACTGTCTAACCTGCACATATATTTATTGTGTTGGATTCTTGATCAAAAAGCATTGTCTGGGCAACACATTCAGGACATTCTTATCTCTGTTCAGTATTTGTACAGTACAGCACACACAGGAGTTCAGTACGCTATTGTGCTTTGAGCACAAACGGCAGATGGGAGGTGGTGGTTGCTCCCACTGTGTCCTTGACTAATGTGACACCACCAACACATCACTGCTGTTGTGGACTGACACAACTGGAGCTGCTCTCTATAGCAGAGGGCATATGAAGGCCAGACTGGCTCCTGAATGAATAATATATTGCTGAATGTCTTAACAGTGGCAACATGATGGCAAACCTGAGGGAAAGTAGGAATGAACTATCTTGAGTATGCATAGATAATCCTCTTAACGTGTTGTGTTTACAGTGTGATATGATATTCCACAGAGCCTTTGGCACACAGTCTTCAGAAATTCTTTAAAGTGAAATTTTAAATATTCATAACGTTCATGATATATAATGCAATAGGCTTGGCTTCGTCTGTGTTCTAAAATCTTTGGTAGGGCAACGTTATGTTTAAGCAAATTTACAAATGTCTGTGAGCAGCCTCCCACTCAGATTGTTATGCCGTTTGACAGCCAAAGAAAGACATATTCCGTCTGTTCTCAAGGAGCTGTTTGCAGTTCCTAAATTGGCCGAGTCATACTCACATCTCTTGATGGGAGATCCTCAGGGAAGCTGAAGAAGGAAGGAGCGCCAAAGGCAGAATCATCTCTGCCTGGCACTGTTTGTTGTTGTCAATGGTCCACTGGTCTCTCATTGTCTGCTGAGTGTTTGTGTGCCATTTTCTCTAAAGGAAAGCCTAAAGTAGCGTCGCGCCCAGTGACTTTCTGTTAGATTTTCCAATGCTGTTTATTCAGTCTTCACCAGCTGCTGTTCACTGCCCGTGTCTGTTGATATATCCTACTGCAACTGACCAATGGCTGTGAGGTCTGTCTGCAGTTGGTTAAACATTGCACTCTATGAACTAAATATGCAGCCCAGCAGATCTGCAAAATCCTGAATGAAAGCTTTGAATATAGTTAGTGGTTAGGAAACTCTTTTATCTTCTGCTTAAAAAAACCCCCTGTCATTTAATTTTATTTTTAAGGCAGATTACATACTATCTGCTTTGTGAAATGAAGTACAGTACAACAGGGAGCTGAGATGGAATCAGGCAACATAAATCAGGCACCAAGTACACACAAGATCCAACTCCATAATTAAAGATGGCACAATTTGAATGGGAAGACTGTGAAGGAAATACAATTATACAAAAAAACACTTAATATGCAAAACTGCTATATTTAAAACAAGACATAATAAAACTTCAATAAGGTCAGAAGGTACACTGCAAATGTGTGACCTTTTGTACATACCCATGAGAGTTTATACCTCACTTTCCTCTGTACGCATAGGCCTACACCATACCTCCACTCATTACCACATTTAATACACAGCAGGAGTGTTTTTATAGCTCTATGTAGGTCAGGGACAGGGTGCGTAGGAGTTGGCTTCATCTCTATTCTGTGATGTATCCTTCAAGAATAGCTTTCACACAGCACCACTCCTGGAGCTCTTTGTTTTTCTAAGCTGAAGTCTGTTTGATGCCGTGTCCAAATGCTTTCCCTAAATGACACTCATTCAGAATACCTGTCATTTCTTTTCTGAGGTGGGTCTTTTAAGTGAAAAAATTTTGGGTTCGTGTTTTGTATTAGTGTTATTTAAAACTAAATCTTACATGGTTTCTATAATGTCCATTCAAAGAGGATGCTGCTTTCGTCTGAAAAATCCTCCATTTTCCTTTAAGTTCTATGAGCCATACTGTAGACTGCACAGCCATGGCCAAATGACCTGTGAGCTAATCAGTACTGCAGTGACGGTTGTAGAAACAATGCTTTCTTAGGCTGAACAGAAGTTTTTCCCTCCACAAAAGAATCATTGTTGATTTGACCAACAAGTGGGCCGACTGGAGAAACTGTGTTTGTGGTACAGCGGAGGCGGCTGGGTCCAAAGGCTGCAGTGGCATACCGTACGTGTAAACAGGCAGAGAAGTGATGTAGCAGTGTTTAATTTACATCAATTATCATCATTTAGTTCCACCGTAATTTAAACACTTGTTAAACAGTTATTGTGGCAATTCAGAATTCAAAGCCATCTCTTCTCTTGAACCTCGGTGCTTACAAACATTATGTCCAAATTCAGCTGTCAGCAAGCAGTAAACAACAATGACAGCTGTAACTGACATCATGACAGCCCTTGTATCTTAGTTAAAAAATAAAATGCTGACAATGAATTTTACAATCCGCAAGCAGTGTGTTTCAGGGCAGTTTTCCCGCACATGTTCAGTCGCCTCTGCTCCATGCTGTAATTTCCCCAAAGGAGGCCAACAAACTTCCCTATCAGGCCCAAGAATGTTCCAGCACTGGAAGCAGTTTGATGCTAATTAAAATGTAAAGCAGATGCTGGGTTCTGGAGTGGTAAACTAACATGTACAGAAACAGAGTCAGTACATCACAGGAAATTTCCATTTTATTTTGAAAATATGCTAACAACAAATTTAATTTCCATGATTACAGCTGACAATTTTACATGACCAGCTATTTGTTGAAGAAGTACCATGGGTCCAAAATCACTGCAAAACACATTATGTGTTTGCAACTACTATATGCCTGTACTGATAATGTTTCAATATTCTTTCATTAATTCCTAAAATGTCTTGTCTGCTGCCATTGACAAGACAAGATGAAATTAGCTTCTCAGATAATTGAGGTCTGTAATGTAAGGGCATATGTTTTCGTCCCTGGGTGTGTGGATATCTGAATTAATCTGCCACTAAGCCTCATCAGACTCTTTGATTTAACTAACAGTCTTTCCAACGACCATATGTCATGTTTATAGCATTTGGAGTAGTCACTCAATTTAGGATGTTTTTACACACTACAAGTATAACACCAAGTTCACCTGACTGCATTTTCTGAAGAACACAAGTCTGAGCATTTCAGTCTAACATTTTGTTGTGAAAACACTGTAGAGATAAGTTAATTTCAGTTCAGTTCAGTGTTATTTAGTACAACAATGAGTTTTATCTTAAAGGTATTTTATATGCGGCTGTTGCTGTTAAGCAGCTTTGGTATGTTTATGAAGACCACAGAACATTCCAATCCTTCTGTCCATCTACTTTTTTTGCCTTTATTAATTAATTTAATAATAAAATTTAATAATTTCTATCATATAAAGGGTGGAAATGTATTGTCAGTACTCTGGAAATAGGGCATGAAGGTTCTCCTGAACTCCTGAGTTCATATTAAGTGCAGATTCAGGAAAAAAGACTTGGTTTGTAGTGGAGCAATACTTCAAGGATTGCAAATCCCTGAGGAAAGAATAAACATCATCTTAAATTCATTATTATTAGAATGATTATTAGAGGATTAAGTGTTATCATTCTGTGATTAAAAGCCTTAAGCAACCTTCTAAAATATTTTTTGATGTGGTATCAATCATTTTTTCATCATAGTGTCGCTTTTTAACTCAAATGTTGGACACTTTGTCTCTTTTTCAGAGATTATGTCTACTGTGATGTCTCAGCAACCGCCAAAGGAGGATGAAGAGGAGGAAGATGAGGAGCGAGGGGAGGAGTTTCTGTTTGAGGACAGTATGGATGAAGAGAAACTTCAGGAGGACAGCAAAGGGACTGGTTCTGTTAGGTCTGACCAGTCCAAAAAGGAGGACAGACAGACATCAGACAGTGTTCCACAAACAGGCACAGACAGCACACAACTTCTCAGAACATCGCCTTCTGCTGGACAGGAGGATATTCCTACCAAGGATGTAGCTTCAATTTCTCCTCCAGGTAACACATTTTCAGGAATACTTTATATATTATTTTTTTTAAATCTGCGTTGATTTGTTCACTTTTAGAGATGAGAGAGCTCTGGGTCAGCTATTCAGGACAGTCTAAAAGTAGTTGACAGGCACCGGAAAATGTATAGTTTGGGAGAGGGATCCTTGCTGTGTTGCTCTTACTGTGGTTTCTTCCATTTTTTTCTGATTAAAGTTTTTTTTCTTTTCTGAATGGAGGGTCTAAGGATAGAGGGTGTCGAATAGGATACTATACAGATTGTAAAGCTCCTTGATGCAAGTTTGTGATTTGTAATATTGGGCCATAAATAAAAAGGACTTGAATTCACCTTAAGTAAAAGTAGTACCAAGTACCAAGTACCAAGATGTACTTTTGACTTACTTGAAAAATGTAACCAATTACTCATTAGATATTGCTGCTGATTAAAAAAAAAACTAATTCCTACAAAACAACAGAATTAGTCACTTGTGTGCATTGAGGGGTGAACATTTTTATTTCATTAAGCAGATATTAATGTATAAATTGAGCTACATCTTTGGTATATGTTTTTGTAATAAGTTATCTAAAGATAATGTTGGGAGGATGTATGTTTTAGTTATTCATCCTGAGTCAAGGATATGGTCTAAAGACAATATTAACAGAACAGGAGAATGCCTTGCTGTTTTACAAAGTTAAATAGGTTTATCCCACTCCACACCTCCATAAGGGTCCGTGTCCACCAAAGTGTTTTTTGCCAGCTTTTAAAAGCTGGTAAAAACGCCAGCAGTGTGACAAGGTGCTGAACGTTATTTCCGTGCTTGGGCGCTGGACGCCCAGGAGTTTTTTTTCCAGTCGCCAAGAGTTGAAAAATGTTACTGTGCTTTCAGACCAAAAGTGAAGCGAGCGTTCGGGCAGTGAGTTTACATACGAAGTCAATGCAAAGACGCGTAGAGCCGCGATTTCCTGTCGCGCGAAGCAAAACCTCAGCTCTTGGACCAAACGGTGAGATGTTTCCTCACCCACAAAATCTCATGAACCCATATAAGGCGAGTCCATCCTCTCTCTCTACCTGCTTCAGCCTTCCCTTCATACAGAGCAAGTACTCTGCTCTGTGCTGACATTTTTACATCCAGTAAAGTTAGCTGGAACTACTTGCAACAAATGTATCATATTACCCAAAGCAGGTGGAAAAAACTCTGCGCCTCAAAAACGCCTGCTAGCTTTTCAGAAGACCAGCTGGCGATTTCAGTGGATAAAAAATGTTTTGGTGGACACGGGCCCTTACTCCTTCATTACTCAGCTTAGCTCTAGCAAAGTCAGGTCAGTCAGCAAGACCGCATGACAACAACTTCTAAAATGTTTGTTTTCTGAATGGAGTGGTTCAGATCAATCAGGGCTATGCTAACTTGTTCACAGTAAAGTACAACGATAGCTGGAATAAAGTTACAGACACATTTTATGATTTTATGACTCACCGGGTAGTTCAACTTCCTTGCTTTCTATTCTCCAAGTAATGTCCGTTTTTTATGTGAATATGAAGTAGTAGTCCAATAGAGCTCTGGGTGCCAACTGATGCTAACAACAACAGTGGAACCGGATGTGCACGGAAGCTAGCTGGTGAGAAGCTCAGGTGAACATAAATCAACGTTGTAATCCCAAAAACTAAAGTAATTTAATAAAAGCAGTTTACTCCTTCACGCGAGAAAACGGCGTAGTTGTCAGAGCCTAATCCAGTCCGACTACGGGTGTTTATTTGTCCAAAAGCTGCAGCGCTGCTCCTGGCTCTGTCCTTGGCTTTTACCCGCAGTTTAGTAGCTTTCCACCAGTGGCGTTTCAATCCTCCGCTCTGCTTGGCCCTCTCCACACAACGCTCTGAAGCCATCTGTGACGTCTGGATAATCTCAGCGCTGATAGGCTATTGTGACTCACTTTCTCACTCGAGTTGAAAATTTTCAAGTCACTCGAAGGCGTTTGTGTCGCCGGCAGCCCCCCTCCACACCGCACGACAGGAAATCACGGCTCTCCGCGTCTTTGCATTGACTTTGGTGTATGAATGTTCATTCAAGGCCGGGAGAGGATCTCTGTTCCCCCCAAAAATAGAAACCTAGACTGTGTAAATGATTATGCATCCCTGTGCTCGGGGCCAGACGCCTGAAGCTGGCCCAGGTGGCAGGTCTGTGGACCAGCTGTATATGTGTTATAGTACTTCTCTGTTTATTCTCTTTTATTAATACATTTTTCAAAGACAACAGTTTGTTGTAACACAATTATTTGCTTAATCCCACACCAGCAACATACACAATCCACGACATCGGCCACCTTAGCTTCTCCCATGCGTTTGCAAAAGGAGGGGTGAGCTGTGGCCGAGTCATTAGTTGAAATTTGCAATCCTCACCACTAGATGGCAGTAACACCTACACACTGAACCTTTAACTTATGCAAGTGATGACATTATTTAGATATATTTTGTTAAATATTGGATCATGATTACTGATGCACTGAGCCATAGTAGGAGTATTTTAACATTGTAATCTTAGCTGGCAGAGCTGGACTTATTCATACCTTATGTAAACTTTATAGACTTTTTTGGTAGTACAGTGAACCGTATTAGCAATTAATCACATTTCACAAGCTGATGATATGTTTTGGATTAAAATTTTAGTATATAACTAAAGTATACTATATATACTATATTTCTATTAGTTATATACTAAAGTATATACTAAAGTATATAACTAATATAAATGTAAGTGTAGTAAAAAAGTATAATAAATATCACTGAAATTTAGTGAAGTAGAAGTATAATGGAGCATAAAATGGAAAACCTGAAATAAAGTTCAAAAATAAATACCGGGAAATTTAATCAAAGTACATAACGCAAGTAAATGTCCTCATTTCTTTTCCACCCTTGCTGATGGGTGTGACAGTTTTGTGTGACTATCTGGCTTAAAGTAACATAACATAAACCATTTTGTTATTGTAGAGACATGGGATAGTGGTTAAAGTTGCTGTACTGCAACCAAAAGCCCCACTCTCCATCCTCTTAACAGCACTTTCATCAAACACTGAACCAACTAATACTACCTATGTAGTCACTGTACAATAGTATGTCTGATAAAATGACTCTATAGTGTACCTCTTCTTTGGTTTCTTCTTTAGTTATCTGATCAGTTTCCCATAGCCACACTCTGTGTTAGTGACTTATCAAGTTGTATAATGTCTATTTAACAGGATGAAATTATTGCCTCAGGCAGACAGGCATAGGAGAGCAGAGTTAACTTTCCCTTAATTGGATGAAGCTATGTAGATATAAGTATGATATATTTACTACCTGGCTAATGTTGCCAAACAGGCCCTGGTAATTATACGCCCAGATAAAGAGTGAGATTTAAGTCTTGGAGAAATTCTGTTGGACAAAGTGAAGCGATTAATGCTTAATTAAAAAGCTTTTTTACCAAGTCTGTGTGTAGTAATCCGTTAAGTGGGCTGTGGAGATGCGTGGGGGAATTCTGGGCGTTGATAATAGTGTGCAGTGGAGGTCTGTTATGTAATCAAGGGTTGAGAGCAGCTAAGATTCAGATCCCTCCCTCACCAGATGACATGAGTTCACATGGTGGGAGGAAAGGAAATTGATTATAGCATTTGTTTAACAGCACTTTCCTTGTACATATGCCTTTGCTATGAAAATACAGTACAACCATGCAAAATCCGTGTAAACAAGTGTAATTTAGTTTTTGACGATAATGCTTTGGTTTAGAAAAGCTCAACTGTATACAAGAAGTATGAGAGAATAAGTAATTACAACACAAAGTCAGCCCCTAAAACAAAAAAAATGCATTTGTTATTTTTCCTTTGCTTTGGAATAGTTTGTCTAATGGTTGCTGTTTTTCCTTCTTTTTGACAGATGTTCCAGTTAATGCATCATCTAGTTGGTAAGTTTCCTATGATTCCAATCACAGTGTGGTGTATATTACCAAATAGCGGTGGAGAAAGTAAACTCAACATCATACCACATCACTGTTATGACATTATGTTGGAGATAATGTCATGCTCACACTCCATCCAAACACCACACAGTGGGTATGAGATACTGTGATGTTACGCCGCATCTATTTGTACAACATTTAGATGCCAGATGGCATGTCACACTCACAGTGACAAGAGATATAAAGTGATGTTGCTGATACAATTCTAGAGGGAAATCACAGGATTGCCCAATTCACAATGATGCATATAGTATAATATGATGAGCCCTGTTTATATGCTATTATGTGGTGTTAAGATGAATTTAATTAAAAAAGTCAGCTCATTCAATAAAAAAAACTAACATATTTTTTTCCATGTAATCCCTGCAAAAAGTGTGTTTTAATCTGTGAGATTTCTGCCATCACCCCAATATAGTTGAGGTGAGTGGAAATTAAATTGTGATGCTCAAAGCACTGAAAGATGACATTTGAATTTGAATCAATTAAGTGTCCCTATAAGCTTGCATTTAAAATACCAAGGAATGTGAACCCAAATTAAATGTACTCTTAAGTAGTGTTGTTAAATTTACGACTGCTGTGACATGAAAATGCATTGAAAAAGGTGAAATAGTCCAAATGTAAACTGTAAACTTAGGTGTCAGCTGGGACATTGTTCCTGAAAAGACGTTTTTTTCAAATGTCTTTTTCAAATTTTTTTAGAAGCAAAAATGAAACTCCATTCATCTTCTGTGTATTTGGGTGGTGGCACAAGTTTAAAGCCCCAAACACCTATGGAATACCCACAAAGGACTCTCAGGACTGTGTATTCATGTTTGACTGTGTGAGTGACAGCTCCCTCGCACGCCTGTTAGCTTTGCTACACGAGTCAGGGTGGGACAAATTACACTTTCGTCTTATTAGTAGATGGTGTCTGATGACCTGTGTTGCAGAGCCTTCAAGAGGCGCATAGCTCAAAACTTTGGCACAGAAAACTGAAACAAACTGCATGGTTCTGTGTTATGTTATTTTCTTTTCTTGTGATTTAGGTGAAATGACATCTAAAACTTAAAAATTTAGGAATGAGAATTCAAGTCAGGTCAAGTCAAGTCAGAATGATTGAAATGAGCCCATCACTGGTGCTGTCAGACAACATCTTTCATACAATCAAGAAGATAGTTTGCTTCAAAGCCTTAGCACGGCAAATGATAATGTGATAGTTTATTGATCCCTTTGAGGCAACTGCCTTTTTGCTTGCTCCTCTCTATAGGGAGGTCAGAAGTCAAAGTCATCTACAGTACAGAGCAGCAGCCCTGGAGCATTAGGAGTTAGGATACTTTAGCTCACTATCAGCGAGCTTTGAACCCATGCCCTCTATTCAAAAGACAGCTATCCTATTTAATGCCTTCAGCAATCGGAATCTCATCAGTCAATATAAAAGAAAGTGAAATAAACAGTGAAAAATTGTTTCTGTAAAGTTTACACCTCCTAGAGGGGAAAGGGGATGTGAATCTGTTTTGAACTGCTGGAACCACCGGATATTGGTAACTATACAAAAAACAACAACCAGAGACACACGAAATTATAATATACTATACAGGTTTTTACATACTTTCCTTTTTTGTTTCAAGTTATGAGATGAGCTGGAACGTTTTCAGCTAAAACAAAGTCCCTCTCCTGCCTGTCTGAACTGCATGATGAAGCCATGTAGAGACCCTGATTTTAGTGAAGCGTCCCCACCTGCGCTTCAACTGTAGGAAGTGGGCTCAGAATCCTGTACTGAGCACACTATAGTGGACTTCAGGGTCTGGATTCCTGTGGGCTTTCCTGTGCTGAAACGAGGCGCCTGTATTTGTGTACAGGTGTGAGCTTGTGTGTATGTGTACAGTATACGTTTCTGCAGTGTGTATATGTGTGTGCATGAATGCCTGCATATATGTGTGTGTGCTTATGTGCATCTTTGCGCGTGTGTGTGGGCTATAGAGTCACAGTGAGGTCTTGGCAATTTCTCATGCGGGGAGATTTCTGCTGAGTGCACATTTCCATTTTGTTTTACTCAATAGCTGCCTTTAAAAGAAGAGCTATCAATAGCACTTTCCATCATCAAGGTGTTAAGACTGTCAGCACATCCACCAGATCTGTCAGCAGTTTTAGAATAATATTGCTAAACTTACTTTGTGACTGTATATGTTTTTCTTTACTCTGCAATGACAGCACATCAGCACGTTACAGCTATTAGGTTCAAGGCAGCATTTCTCTCATGTGAGTTTTATGTGTGCTCCAGTGTTTGATGCCAGCATTTACTTCTGACTTCACTTTCTACCTCTTGACAGATAGTTTTCATTAAAGGCATTGCACAGAACCTCAGCAATGAACCGATTAACACAAAAGATACCTTGACAACGTGGCATTTATGAGTCTGTTTTGTGTACACAAGCTCTTAACTTAGAGAGTGTAACTTTACTTCAACTGTTTATTTTATTCCCCCCACCAAAGTTACTTTTTTCACCTTTTTACCCTTTTGCAGCCTTGCAGAACTTTACACTTTTGCACTTGTGAAGAAACTCATCTAATGTAGCTTACAGAACACATTTATTTTTCACAGCTACTTTTTTGAAGACCCCCTCACCCTGTTGTACTCACCTCAGTTGGGTGTGCTGTGAAGGCAAAAGAAAAAGGTGACACTGAAAGCATTAAAAACAAACAAAGTATACAAATAAAATGAGATGTCATGAACCAAATACTTTAAGTGCAATTAAATTGGAGTCTGTTATGCACTGAACAACTTTGGGCATTAACACGGCGTGCATCATGGGAATGGTTCAATGTGAGGAGTGGGCAGTTGTTTATGGAGGAGATTTATGACCTGAGGACAAACAGCGCTCCATCAGTATGGTCGGCACAATGCTTGTGCAGTTATAAAGAACAACAATGCTCAAGAGAGACCAGGGGGCAAAACAGGTAGAACTATGGCAGGTAGTATTGCTCTGGCACGGTAGCTGAAGGGAATAGAAACAGATGGAAGTGTGAGATTTGCATTCAGGCAGCTTCTGCTTTAGGCTGTGCTCTGCCCCAGGCAATGTCATTTGCATTGAAAAATGTTTCCTGCTTCTCTCCTTGAGCTATATGACTCACTAGGGTTTATAGGCACAGATAAGTTGTGAAGGGGTGTGTAAAAATATGCCTGGATCGATAGCTACACTGCTCAAATCACTCACACCTGACATGAATGCAGAGAGTCAGGCAGACAAGCTGTATATCGCTATTGTTCTGGCTCCACTCTTTTCCACACAAGCAATTTTAATGACAAGAGATCAGTTTATCGTAAGAAATATGTTGACAAATAGCTCTTCATTTTGTTTTCATGTGGGTCGAGATCATTTTTGTTGTTTAGATTGAGATGAATGATCCGGCATCATGGAGAATGCAGCAGAGTAATACTTTACAGTGTTTTGCAGCTTGACACCACTGCAAAATTAAATAGCTGCTATCAGTAGCTCTAATATGACATGTTGGCAGGGCATTATGTCTACTTCCAGATATGTACTGGGCACTTATTGCACAACAGGGAGAGTGTAGCACAAACATAACAAGAACTATGACTGTATTTTTATGAAGTTTCTGATGTTCAGAATGCTATACTTATAAATAGTATGAGGTTATTGCTTTGATGCACAACAATGGAGTTTTAAGTTTCTATATCTTTGCAATACATTCATTTCATCATTCAGTATTCCAGGTGTTCTTCAATTAACTTGTTTTTGATCATCATAAATCATTCTTTTCCTTTTTCCTTTTTGAGGAAAAAATACCCTTCTAATGCACAACATGGGTCAAAAATGACCCACATTCATTTCCTATATAATGTCATACAAGGCTGAGTGTTTCTTTGCTATATGTTTTGAAATTTTATTTCATTATTTAAAACATCGAGTAGTCATTAAATATTTTTGATTTACCCATGGGTCAAAAATGCACCATATTTTTTCACTATGGAATTTAAAAGAACATTTGATGTTTGTAAATGTTTGCTATCAGTAACATATTTGCTGTTGTCCAGTATTCACCTGCCACACATTTGGCTGCTTTTGCGTTTTACTTAAGAAAATATTAGATTTCTTGTGAAAGAAAAACACTCAACCATGCATTGAATTACATAGGAAATAAATACAGGTAATTTTTGTCCATGCATTGGAGGATTTAAGTACCATACTGTTGGGGTATAACAAATACATTCTCATGTAGTCATCTTGTCCGTTTTCTGTGTATGACACAGATGCTACAAACTATCTACTGTTATTTTTTTTGTCCTTGCCTGCTCTGGACATGCTTTCCTTTCTTTCTGACTCATAATACACTGTTCACCTGGTGCTGTACTCTACGAGTAAAGATAATGGTTTGCATATCATTGCATACTGTCTACCTCCATTGTCACTTCAATTTAAGGTCAGAGTCTGCAAGGCTGCCTCCCCAATAGCTCCAAATTACTGCATTTTGTGCACATTATTTTCCTGGCACGTCCTGTTTGTCTGCTAGTTGACCATCACTTTGAGTGGCTGCTGCTGCTGCTTCTGCTGCTGATGGCATTGCAAGTGTTGCTGAGCTGTTTAGCAGAGGGAGAGGTTTAATTAGTGTAGATGGGACTCGCCTACACGCTGGATCCTGTCACATTATCAGTAATGTGGGGGAGGACAATCCCTCACTGGCAGCATCAACACAGGCCATGTGATAGCTATGTCAACAAAGATTTTCCCTTGTGATGTCAGAGTCTGTTTTTAATAGCTGGTTTAGGGCACTTTTTCATTCAAAAAGCCAGCGGTGATTATGGTAAGCCGCAGGCATGACAGATGATTTAACAGTGCTCGGGGGCAAGTAGAGTAACTCAAGTAACAAGCAGTAGGTGTGATGATATATATATATATATATATTTATTATTTATTTATTTATTTATTTATTTTTAACACGTGGCCTTGCAAAAGTTCTTCTGAATAAGTAGGTCAGCACAACTTATCCCACGTACAGCTGAAGTTGTCACTATTAACACAGCTTATTGGGAAATGGTGTCAGATATTGTTGTCAGAAATAATTATGTAAAATAATCCACTCTAATGCTGAATATTTGAATATACCATTTCGACTTTAACTAAAGGTCCTGTGTTGGTGGAAAAGTTTCATGACCAATGGGCGGTTAAAGCCTACATAGAAAATATTTAAGTAGAAAAGCCCATACCTCCACCAAGGCTTAAAAATCCTGTGTGTGTTAATGTCCAAGTGTGTTATTTGGTGATGGAAAATGTTTTTGCATTGCATACAGAAATATAAAATATATAAACATGCAAAAATGTACTAGCTAGTTCTTATGAACTGCTGCCCATATGTAAAAATAGTGTTCCTAGTTCCAAAATAAGTTACCTCAAAGATATCCCAATGATTTGACAGCAGCAATATGTGTTCTGTCAGACTTTAGGGAGTGTGCGTTTGCATGCATGCTTAGCAAAGAACTATTTCGACCTCTACCTCTAGCCAATCTGCCTCCCCTTCCTCTCACTGAAATTAACTTGTAATGAGGCACACACTGCAGTGTTAGTTTAACTGAGCTAACATTTGGGTACCTTCCAGGGCCTCAACAACAGCAGCCGAGCCCAGTACCCCAGCTCCTTGTGTGGGAGAGGGGCTCCGGGGCCTTCCTGTGGCTTCAGCTGCGGGGACGTCGGCTGATTCAAGAGACCACAGCAAAGAAATCGTCAAGGAAAACTTTGGCTCAAGGGACACCTCTGAAGGTACAGAACTAAATTGTATTGACAGGGAAGTGATGCACCTTATATTTTAGATCAAGGGTTCAATTTCAGACCTTGCCATGGGATTCAGGCACATTTCGCCTATGTATTATAGTGTTCACATCACGGACAGATCTGGGCCTCCAGAGTTGCGTAAACAGCACTGTGGATCGCACCATAATGACATTGGCAATATAAATTGTGTACCAGTATTTTGTTAGTACTGCACATTGCATCTCTTGACCTTGATGAAAGGTGGCAAAAACACCATATTATAGGCCTACGGTCATCTTATGGCCCATTGATTTCTACAGTGAAAGAGGCCAGACACACATATTTACACAGACACATCCATGCGCTCAAACACACACACACACACACACACACACGTACACGCTCCATTCAAACTCATACCGACAAAATACACACTGGCTCACGCGCACATATTCTCTGCCGTGATTTGATTTCTACACAGACATGACATGAATCCAATTAATTCAGGATGAGGATCAATAGAGAACCATTTCCATGAGGGAAAATTGCTTTTGGATTTCGACTCAGTCAGCAGTGCTGCTGTTATGTGAAGGTGGCTCAGAAATGAGCGATGTAAAGAAGCTGTTTTTTATGTCCTAGTCTTCTGATGTATTTTCACACACTGCTGCCATTTTGAACGTGTACAGTATATTTAGACTGACTGAATGAATAACATTATATTAAACTTCTTCTCCTAGCTATCTAAAATTGTAATAAAGAAAGTAGAAAAAACAAGTTAACTAATTTTTGTTTTTATACACTAGACACCAGGAAATGTTTTGCATATGTATGACCCTGCCTTGGAGGGCAAACTTATTGATTGTGTTTCAGTTTAACAAAGTGTACTTTATATGGATCATTATAAATAATTAAGTATTTCCTGTTTGTAACGGCAGCCATGTCCCTTCATTCCTCGAATGTGGTCATGGCACATTGTGATTCGCAAAGGCTTTGCTGTGTTTTTTTTTCTTTCACATTTTCTACCACTATGACGTATTCATAATGGCAGTGCATGTATTTGATTGCCAGCGGTGTCAGTGTGACCTACGAATGAGGTGACTGGAGTGTCATTGTAGAGAAAAGTTAAAGAAAAGTAAGAAAAACAGAGAACAGAACTTCTGGTTTACCACATTTGAAATAACAAACTATGTTCCCAAGAGGCCTAGTCACTTTGCAGATATGCTGATAGTCAGGCTGATAGCCCAAATCCAGTTGTTTTCTTCTCTATTCTGAATCCTTTCTGAATGCACAAGCGTAGGAAAGTGAGCGAGATATAAAGAACATTTGTGTAGAGCTAATCCTCTTTTGTAGAAAAACAGTTGCTCTTTGTTCATCTCCTGGATTGTGTCCAAGGTTATTTCAAATTTTAGACTGAACTCTGCTTTATAATCCATGGCAGAATACACATCTCCAATCAGATTAATTGAAAACAGTGATTGTTGCCATTCAGGGCTTAAAAGAAAGTGTTGCAGACAAATCACAGTTTAAAACCAAATCAATAAAGCTCACTGAGCTAAATTAGGCTGAAACACTCTCAAAGCAGTTAATGACAAATCCTGCCGAGCATGGAGATAGAATGGGTCAATAGCTCAAACAAGCTGGATACAATCATGTTGTGTCACATGGACAAAGCCGTTATGGCAACATGCACAAGAGATGTGCAAGATTTCCCTGAGGAAGAAGACCTTTAAATGCAAATGATACAATATTATGTAAATATTCAAAGGCTTTGTAAATTCCTAACCAGGGGCTAGAAGATCTGGCGTCTTTTATCTATTCTGCGTTGCTAAAAGGATTCAGGCAATGTAGTTTGGAGCTGTGTATGCTTGTCTTTGTGTGTCTTGTTTTTGGTGGAGAAATGAAAAAGAATGCTCTAACAACAGGAGGTGCAGCTATCAAACAGAAATGGAGATAAAAGATGGAAGATAGGAACTGCTCTTTTTCTTTTTAAAAACAATGTTTGTTTACTTTGATTTTACTGATTTTCTTTGCCAGCTTTATGTGTGGCTAAAGCAGAGCCCCAGATGGTGGTGGCTTCAGAGGTGATCTATGATGACGTTCCAAGTGAGGACCCCCTTTCTCCTGATGAAGGTTTGTAGCTGCGACAGAATCGTGTTTGTTTAGGATGGTTGTTCACTCATGATTCTTGTAGAGCTTCTGATGTGTAATGTTATTGTGTGTTTAGCAGATATGATCTACGAAGATGTTCAGAGAGACAGTGGTCCTCTGGATGCAGACAACGGCTGGAGCTCCAGCGAGTTTGAAAGCTATGACGAGCAGTCTGATAGCGAGACCAAACTACCAACACGGAGCAAGGTAGCATTGCCGTGGGTGGATGCATGCCTGATGTGTGTATTTACCTCACACAAATCATCTGTTTATTTTAATGGCATCATGATGGGACAGGTTGTTTTGGTTGGTTTCCAGCACTTAAAAGATAATCAAGGAGAATAGTTCATCTCCTGCTCTTCTTGTGCAGTTGTCTTTATTAATGCATAGAACTGGAAGGAAACTATAAAGAACATGAAAAATGTATAACAGGCTGTCTAGGCTTTATACTTTCATTGTGGTATGAAAGTAAACAAGAGGCATTTCTCTGTGAAAAGGCTCAGATCTCCTTGCCTCTTCTCTGCTAAGGATGTTGTTCGTCAGTGTTGTGCAGCACGGCCACACAGTGTCAGTCTTCCACATGATGGCACTGTGTCCACATTCACATTGTGCTGCTTTTCCTTTATGCTTTTCCAGCCTTTAACGTGCATGCAGCGTTGCAGGCACTGGGAAACTTTGGAATTATTCTGATGAGTTGAATCATTATTAATATATAGATTTATACCTGCCTTTACATATTTTTACATATTGAAGGTGCTTATGTATGGATATAATTTCATCCAAGAAAATCCAGTTTTAAATCAGTGCTTTGAGAAACGAGGGAAAGCAAAAAAAAAAAAAAAAATAGTTGTAGTGGGACTTAAAATTAGTTGCTTGGGTAATTACAGGAAGGTGTGGTGTGAAAATCCCCCAAAGTTCTCTCCACTGGCCACTGAACAAAAGGAAGGATTCAGCTGCACTGGTTGAACAGTTAATGAAGAAACCTTGATGATTAGAAACCAGCAACCCTTTTCAGCTTGCATAGCCTTCATCAAAAACACATTGTTTTTAATTAGTCTCGCCTGATTAATTTTTCACCAAGTGTACCTGAAGTTCTCCTCTTGTTCAGTTCAGTGCTCAATTCGAGCTGCATGGGAGAGCTGCAACAGCGTTTGCTTCTTTAATATCTACCCTAAACTGCCTGCACCCCTCCTCTCACCTTTGTATAAATTAGTGTCCATTAGTCTCATACAAAATAACCCCTTTGACCAAAGCAGTGCTCCAAGCTTTCACTCTCTATGCTTGTGATTAATACCCAATGTTGCGTAGCTTGTTTTGCCTTGATCACTTTGCCTCCATTTCCCTTTTCTATTTCCTCTCCCCTACTTTTTTCTCCTCCCTTTGCCTCTTGTGGCTAAACGCGACCTGCCCCCATGCCTCGCCTCCCACTGTCCAACACCTGTAGCTCTCTCCTGAAGTGCGTCGGCTGAGGGAACGATGTGCCAAGACCAAACGTGAACTGGCCATGAGGCTGTCTGGCAAGCACAACTATGACATCAAGGTATATCTCCAGCAGCAAGTGAACACAGCTATATCACACTGTTTCTTTGCAGAGCTCAAATCACTCTGCTAGATGTTTGCCAATGGGATTGATGATCACCCAGAGCTGAAATATGCTGTGTTGTATATGCTCAGCTGACTCAAAGGCTTAATTGACTCTCTGCACCATCCTTCCCAGCTTTCCTTTGGACTGTGACTTTTCTTTGAGACTCTCTGTCAGTTTCTCTCTCTTTCCCTGCCTGGTTTAATATCAAGACGCAGTTATGGGACACATGAATTATTAAATAATATTCTGCGTATTTACTTCCATAAACGCCAGTGCAACTTGTCCCCAATCAATGACCTACTTTCCTGAAGTAGCTTAATTTAAAAATACTACCACCCTTGGTATTTTTGGTCTGTGGACTCTGGTTGCAGGGCCTCTGTGTTGCTCAGGGTGGAGTTTGCGGTCAACTGAATTCTCCCACACTGAGCACTGCAGCTCTGGTACTCTGATGTGGAGCTCACTCTGTTACCATAATCTGTCCATGATATGCTCATAGACTCTGATTACAGGCTGTACAGCGACCCACAGGGAGTCGCAGATGCTGAGATTCATGATGAACCCACTGAGCGCCACTTTTCTCCATCTCTCTCCGGAGGAGGTTATCAAGGCTCCACAGCATGGCATTTTCCTCGTGCTCTAACGCTCTTTCATTGTTTCTGTCTACTCCTTCCAACCAGGTTCAGCAGCTCATGAAGGCGGCCAGAAGCGGAACGAAGGATGGGCTTGAAAAGACCAAAATAGCCGTCATGCGAAAGGTTTCCTTCCTGCAGAGAAAAGATCAATTGGGTAATGCAGGGAAGTCTGAAAACTTAAATGTTGGTCAGCTGGCTTTTTTGGGATGAAAGTTATACTGTTTTCAGTAATGTGTATTGGTTATGAAGTTTGGGTTTTGTAACTCCTCACAGTTGACTCTTTGAATTATAGGCAGTTGTCTATGTTTAAAGCTAGCCAAGCCAAAGCAGTGTTCATGATAGAGTAGAAAATCTTACTTTTTACTTTATATAAATCCCTTCAGGGAGAAATGAAAGCACTGTGAAAAAGAAATATCTCACTGATTATAACTATAATAAATAAAACAGACAGACTTTCTCAGTTTTAAGACAGACGATGTGGTTGAGTAAAGTTTTTGATGTGTGAGAAAGAGAAGGATGAAGCAACTCTTGCGGTACAATATAGGTTGTGTTATAGAAACCAGTGGCTAACAATAGAGAGAGATTAGCATCCATTAATGGAGTATCGAGCAGCTCCGTAAACCATAGATACCAGACCCACGCCTCAAACAAATCTCAGAGCCATCACAAAGAGGTAAGGAGGCCAGTGGTGCTATTTTTAGGTGTTGATCGGGGGAAATCTGCATGGCATTATATTTCTTTTCCACCAATCCTCTGTTATCATTCCAAACGCTTTAATTGGAACAGTGGAAGCTTCTGGTATCTATGTCTTTATGGTTACGGGTGAAGTGAGGATTTTTTTTTGTTTGAGTCTGTCGAATGTCTTTGTGCCAATGCAGAGATGAGAATGTGTTGGATCGTGTTTTTGCAGACACACTTCTGTGTGCCTCCTTTATCCTACAGAGATACAGTATTGTTTTGAAAGTTTTTTTCATTTTATTCCGAAGGCCTCTCTGCCTCTCTCTCTCATTCCTTTCTGCATTGCTCTGTCTGTCTCTTTTCAGGTAATATACTTAGTGTGTCGCAGTGTCTCCAGCTGCAGTGAGATCTGAAGGCTGCCTTTCTGTTGTTCCCTCTCTGTCTCATTCTGTCACACATGCTCTCTCTCTCTCTCTCTCTCTCTCTCTCTTTTTTTTAACCTTTCTGTATCTTTGTCCTTCATTTCTGAATGTCTGCAGAAGAGGAGGATGATGCAGGATACCTGGATGTGGCTGTGTCAGAAGAGAAACATCCTCCTCCACAGCTGAGCCCCATGCCAGAGGGGCTGACCAACCACCAGGTGCACCTGACAGTTTCTGCAAATATTTTGTCTTATTTTTTCCAAAATAAATGGAGCCTACATATGTACCGTACTTAAAATCTAGCATTTATGTGAATATATTTTGTACCCAATAGCCTTGAAATAAGGCCTTAGGCTGTCATGTTAAAAGTATTAATTTGGTATTTCAGCATTTTTACATATTTATATATTCTTTAATCTCTTCCTCCTGTTTGGAAAAGCAATGTGTTTTATGACAGCTAGAACAGCCACTTTCATGTCATAGGATATCCAAAGATTCAGCATGGAAGCCTTGTTCAAAGAGGCCTTCTCTTCTTTGAGTTTTTTCCTCCAAACATCATGATTACAGTGCAATCCATCAACCTGTGCCTTGCTTGACTGAAAGCATACCACACACTGAAGCCCCATCATGTCCTCTTATTACTGGATTTCCTGACTGGTCTGTTGTCTATGCAGGTTGTCAGACGCCATATCCTCGGCTCCATCATTCAGAGCGAGCGGAGCTACCTGGAGTCTCTCAGGAGAATCTTGCAGGTGAGCTGTTAAGTCTCTTTTGTCCTCCTCTGCCACATGCAATGTCTTCACCATTTAGCTATCATGAATTACACAGAAAAGAGAAGCGGTGATATCCATCAAATTACTAAGGTGTCTCAGCATAAATAATCCTGATAAAACAGCCATCTCATTTCTGTGGCATTGTGCTGATGCTAAAAGAGAGACTGTCAAGCTTGCGGAGGATGGGTTGCAATCCCTCCTCTTTAATCTCTCTTTTTATTGGGGAAAAAGAGACTTGTTATCTGCTTATCACAAAAAAATAAAAGGTGTGCCAAATGAAATGGAATCAGCAGCAATCAATGGCTGCCTTATACACCCCAAAATCTTTCACTGTCAAAACACAATGTGCTACCCTTGTTATCGAGTGACATGATTACGTATGATACTTGGGGAGGTTTAGCTGTTTTCAAAGAGTCCAGCCAAGTGATAAATGCAGTGTTCTCCAGACAGATAACATAAAAAGATGAAAGGCCCCAAGCAAAATTAGACATTGAGGGTTGTAACTTTCAATATTGCTGTAACACAAATTGCACAGTTGTTCATGTTGTGCTGCCTGGCCATGGTTCTTCTGTCGATGATTCATTTGCTGTGATGGATTTGCGGGGATAAGAACTACAAAACATAACAAATGACCACACTGTTGCTCAGATAGATTAGATTTTTGGTGTTAAAGAGAATTTGCCATGTTTATGTGGATGTTCAATCAGTGTTCATGGTAAATGTTGTCATTTGAAATAATTAAATTCCTCAGTGCTTGCTATATTGACCAAGAAAGCTTAGTTCTCCTGCTTGTGGATCTGTGCCGGCAGTGCCTATATGTACCAGTATGCATTGCGAACAAGCTTCTGACGCCCACCTAGCAGGCTTCCGTGTAACAACAATGCTAACACTGTAGTATACGTTCTACAAATAGCAAAAGCAACCAAAACAGTTACTGGCATACAACTTATCTCTTGATTGAGCATCCAACAAACACACTCCCCACATGTTTGTTGGAACTACTGCCCATGCTGAAATTTAATGCAACAGAAGGATTTAGTTTCTATTGGCATCGAAGGGCAAAGCAACACCAGTCGCTGTTTGCTTCTGGCGGCTCAGGTTTTGCTTGTCCCTGCCAGCCATATCCCTTTGCATTGCTAATGCAGCCGCAGCCTCGGCTTCCACTGTATTTCTTTGGATGTATACGCTGGCTTGAATAAATATGGCTGAATTTCCAAGCCAGCCAAAACACTGTAATATGCATCCTTGTCCATAACGACCGCTGCACTCTTTAACTGTTGGAAACATAGCTAGTTTGCAATACAAGCAACGAGAGCAGCATCTCGAGCATGCCCCCTGACAACCCAAAGGCAGAGACTGAAAATCCAAGCTGAAATTGCCTGTAGTTCTTCTGTGCCTCCAATTACGTCACTATGATGGTGCCGTTGCTTGAAGAACAACAGATTTTGCAGCAGAAAAACTCAGCTTTCTCCGTCAATATAGCATGCTCTGAGGAATATACTGTATATGCTTCAGTTGACTATATTTACCATCAACACTGATTGGACATCCAAATAAAACATGGCAAATTAGTCTTTTCATCTTTTACGTCTGGCTTGTGCACAACATTATCTATACTTCAGCTTGTTCAGATTCAAAGAAATCATGTTTACTGGCTTCCACAAAGAATTTTGTCCACAAAGAGCCTGTCAACATCATTTAGTAGGTTATGCTAATATCCCAATGAGGGCTGACTGAAGAATCAATCAGTGCGTTTTCCACCATGTTGCTTTTGTATCTGTAACTCTGCTGGGAGCTACTTTTTGCCATTATCATTCTGGCTTTTATGATTACAAGTCACCTTGAGTTCTGAACATGTTTGATAGTGGAAAATGCTGGGTGAATCCTTTGGATTGATGTGCTTCCAAGCACAATGACAACAATTCCTTAAATTCATAGGATATTTGTCTGTTAGCCTTCAGTTGTCTTTTTATGCTGCTGAAAAGAAGATATGCTTAAGGAAGGTGGACTGCTGATTCATCTTAAAGGGTAATTTTGGTATTATTCATCCTCTACCCTAATTTCTCATGTTTATGTAACGTGATTTTTCTGGACAATTGTGCCCCGTCAAAGTACGTCCACTAAAGTGCTTGTTTTTGCCACTGACAGGCTCAGGTTGTTATTAGTATCTGACAACATTATGGAAATAAGAGATAGACTTTTTTTTTTGAGTTTTCTAATTGTCACAAAAGAAAAAAAAAACATCAACAGGTCAACAAGGTATACAGTCAAATAATATTACACAAATCCGATACATAGATAGGTAAAATAAATACACAAGAAAAGTAAATACAAAACTAATTAAAAACACACACCCACACTCCGAAGGATACAAAATCTCAAGAGGCTTACAGGACAAAGACAAATCCAAAGGTTCCAGTGTAGTCAAATACTACTAAAGGAACTTCCAAGGAGCCTTCTTGTAAGATGATGGTAGACAAATCAGGTTCAAGATACTTTAGGTAGGCTTCCCAAACCCTAAAAAACAGATCCTATTTAGAGTGAAAAGCGCATGTAAGGTATTCCAATGGAAATATAACTCTTTGCCCAACTCTGAAACCCATTATAATAGTATATTTTCTGGCTGCAAATGTAAGTATATTAAATAATCTTTTGTTAGCTGCTGTAGTTGTGTGTTTAGGTCCAAATCAATCAATAGCATGAGTAAGATCCCTTTTGTTTAACCAGGAACAGTCTCTATATTGGTTGACAAAAATAATATTTTTGCACAGAAAAAGTACTTACCCCCATACACATACATATGCACATATCAACAACAATTTTCTCTCATAATCTCACCAGGAATACCACAGACCATTGATGGAAGCTGATCCACGCATCCTCAGCCCAAGGAAGATCCGGCCTATATTTTACCGGATCAGGGAGATCACACAGTGCCACTCAATGTTTCAGATTGCACTGGCGTCACGTGTGGCTGA
Source organism: Micropterus salmoides (assembly GCF_014851395.1). Taxonomy (NCBI): domain Eukaryota; kingdom Metazoa; phylum Chordata; class Actinopteri; order Centrarchiformes; family Centrarchidae; genus Micropterus; species Micropterus salmoides. Next base: position 10,769,395 of record NW_024043372.1, read on the forward strand.
ATGGGACAGCAGTGAGAAAATTGGAGACTTATTTGTTGCTTCGGTTAGTGTGTGTGCATGTGCATGTTTTTGGTATGTATTTTCACATGTGTGAAATAGAAATTCAAATTGGAGGCTTATTAGCTGCCTTATGTGTGTATGTGTTTGTGTGCAATTGTTTGTTTTTGTCTAAAATGCAATCAAAGACTTGCATTCTGGGTAAAGGCATGTTTTTCTTGGCATTTCTATCTAACTTTATAACACAAGCTATACTACCAGAGTTATAATGAGCTACAGGTTTGATTGAGCAAACAGTGATAGTTTACCCCAAACAAGGAATCAATTACAATGATGAATATCTCCACTGCATCCAATGCCCTCTGGCATACGTGTTTACAAATTTTGGCACTAGAATAAGTGTTCAGTGTGAGTTTCTACAGTGTGCTCATCTGTAAGGTCCGCTCATTATTTGCTTATTAGAGGCTGATCTGACCCTTGTCTTGACTGGCCATTATAGTGCTGTTCCATTGATATCCTAAGACCTACAATCGAATGAGGCCACACTGAAAAAAAAGGTGCTGGGACCATGTACTTCTCGTTGAGCTGGCCCTTTTTCATGTAGCAATGAATCTGTACCTGCGGGGCTTGTAGTATGTGAGAGGCAACATTCTGAAGGAGGGTACGAGCAAAGAGGTTTAATTCCTTCATACGATTTGCTAATTTAGCCACCACTCTTCAAACTGCCACTATCAGCTGCCTGGTGTGGGTTTAATTGAGGAGAGAGAATAAATGTCTATCCCACACAGATACAACGCCTCCCACACACACACTCTCACATTCCGCCACCTCATTCCTCTTTGCCCAGCCTCTTAAATGGCTCGTGAAGGGTGTTGCAGTAACCAGGATGGTAAACAAACCAATTTCTTAAAGTACTATACTTAAATAGCCATTTTCTAGCCTCTCTTTACATTGAAATCACTTACGGGTCACCCTGCAAACAGCATGGTTAGCCAGACATTCAAGCTGTCAGAAGAAATTACATGACTGTGTTGATGCTGGTGTAAAGACAAAATAACAAAGGCCTCACAACAGAGCACAAGATGCTCTTACTGTTGGGCTGTTCATGATAAATTCAGATAATTATGCTTGTTTCTGTTTCCACAGTTTTCCAAGTCCATGGTGCTGGATGTATATAGTGATTACGTGAACAACTTCACCAATGCCATGGCTCTCATTAAAAAGGCGTGCATGTCCAAACCAGCTTTTCTAGAATTCTTAAAGGTGAGCATCAGCCCTTTACAATATATTGTGTTTTTCCCCTTAATTTTCAAATTAAATTAACTTAATTGTGTTTTTTGTGTGCTTTTACCTCACCTCAAAATGCCACTAAAACCTACACACGGGTCCTTTAATTAGGCATCATGAACACGGAAAAATAGTGCGATAGTGCATGGAGGGTGCCAAGAACTGATTTAAATGTGCTGAGTTTAACAATTCCCTGTGCACCCAGCATTCATGCATGAGTATGACCTGGATCATTGAGCTGTAATGCTGATTTACAGAACCAGATCACACAGCTGACAGCCCTGCATGTTACTCCAGAGAACACGTGTCCCTCTCTTTCTGTTAAAAGGTTCCTCTGTCTCTCACTGGCAATGTGTGTGACAAACCAAATAATACATTGGCTAGACACAGACTGGAAAAAAACACAGAATCAATGATAGAGTCACATACAGTGTTGCTTTAAAAATATTGTGGAGGCGCTGACTGCATGCACATGACCATAAGCACGCAAGGAAGACTTACAGCGACGGAGACTATTATTTGAATACATTTAGCAGATATTATGAGGTAATATATTCTTTATTTTTGTCAGAAAAATAAAGATCGGACAATACATAAAAATCTCAGAATCATTGTGTCCCATTAGGTTATTATTATTCAGACCAATAGGGGTGTTAGAAGTTGTGTATGTACATAATGTACAATGTAGTGTAACATCATCCAGTTTAGTGGTGAGAGCTGGTGTGGAGGCTGCTGGTACTTGGATGGCAGAACCCGCTGTAGGTGTCATGGGCCTAATCTAGTTCACATCAGCTGTGGGGGGAATTGTCGACTTCAATTCAGTTTTATTTATATAGTGTCAATTCATAACAAAAGTTATCTCATTGCTCATTGAGAGAGAATACACAGTAGCACAGAGCATAGAGATGTAAATAATATTAATAATAGTGGTAATAATACAAATATCAATAAAATAATAATAATAATAATTACCACAGGCATGCCGTTCCACGAAAACTCACCGTTGTACAACTTTTAATGGTCAATGGGTTTAGACTGCACAAAAATCTGAAGTCGGTCCGACTAAATCCATAGGAGGAGTTCATTAAAGTACAGAGTGTGTAAATCATCCAAAAATGACCATATAATTAAAAATGGCCGACTTTGTTGGGTTTAGGGCATCGCTCCAAGGTACGTCCGGAAATGATACATGTGACACAGAAATTGAACATAGGGGCAGCAGGCAAAAAGACCAGCTGAAAGCAATAGAAGGAGAGAGACGAGAAAGCATAAAACTACGCGAGAGGGAGGAAGTCGAGTTAGTAACATGCCTTAATGATATAAGAATGTATACAGGTGGAGAGAGAGAGAGGAAAAGAGAGGAGCAGTGTAGGCCTATAGCAGCATAATTAAGAGATGGTTCTGGGCTCACCTGAGCCAGCCCTAAGCTTTATCAAAGAGGAAAGTCTCAAGCCTAAAATGTTGAGATGGTGTCTGCCTCCTAAACGCAAACTGGGGCCTAATTCTACAGGAGAGGAGCTTGATAGCTAAAAATCTCTGGTTCCTATTCTACTTTTGGAGACTCTAGGAACCACAAGTAACCCTGCATGCTGTGAGTGCAGTGTTCTAGTGGTGTAATATGGTACTATGAGCCCTTTAAGATATGATGGTGCCTACTTTGTAGGTGACAGACTTGATAGGTCCAATGGCATATCCAGCCTTGCTCATTACCCCTTTTTCTTTACATCAAAAGTGTCAGGTGTTTAAACCCCAAATTAACATAAGGCAATTCCATCAGTTTCAGCATACTGGTAAATGCTGAGGTTTCTTGCTATGCTGTTAAGGTTGCTTGGCAACAAATTCAATTCTACTCAGTAAGGTAGGTGACATTGCTAGAAATATATCTTACAGAACACAGTAAAGTGTTCATTAATTGTATATAGCTACTAAATGTAGTATGTCTATTGCATTGTAATTTGTATCTACATTAGAGGTATTCATGTATCTAAAATGTTTGACTCCATCTGAAATGGAACAGTGGAAAACCTGACATGCATAAATTAATTAATAAAACAGACCCTATCCAGAAGGGCACAGAGAACTGTCAAGCTCAGTCCGAAATGACCTGAGAATAATAAGACTTGATCCAAAAACCATTAGCCTGAACAGATCCAAACTGAGAGAGAACACCAACACTGGCAGTAGCATGATCTGCCACCAATTAACATCAGCTGCACTCGAAAACAATAGAATTGTAATTTCGCCCTGCATTTCACAGTTCAATCTGCACCTTGCCTCAAGGAACAATTTTTTTCCCTGCAATGATCATCAGACATATTGACACACAGATGGCAACACAACAAGACCCTACCTGACCTGATTAGACTGAATATAATGTAATGGACCTGGTCTGACTCAGGTTTTGTTTACTAGGAACCAAGTGGACCCCTGAAACCCTCTAATTTGAACTTCTTCAGTTTCCTCAGCTCTCATGGGAGCAGCCTTGCTTGCGGTTGTCAGTGCCACCTTTGCCCACTTCAGCTCCCAAACTAACCCCAAGCTGTTGGGTGCCTTCTGGCTAGTTACATTAGATAACCCACTATTCCTTGTGTCCTTTGTGGTGAACCTTTGGTTCCCAATACATTAACAACTCCTGGCTGCAGTCCCTGATCCCCGATTCTGCTTGTCACTTTTTCTACTTGGTGGTCCTACACCTCCACCTGAAAAAGACAGATGGTGAAATATATCAGCCAAGGTGATCCTGCTGTTGGTCTAGGCTCCAGTGGTGGGTGGAAACATGACTCAGTTTAGTGTTTCAGATTGGTGATAATTACAGGAAAGACCTCTCTATCAATAGAGAAAATTCTGGCCATGACCAGAGATCAGTCAGGTGAACTACTGCTGCTTTGATATCATCTCAGGCAGTGTTATGGTTTTAGACACTCTCTGTGTTAGACAGGTTTGACTGAAAATGACTACCCTCCTTACAAGAGAGATAGAGAGGTTCTCCTTAAAACCGTTCTCACCCACTCAACTGTCTCTCTTCCTGACACTGGATCTAGCAGATTAAAATAGTAACTTGGAGATCACTGCCTTCCTATCCTCACCTGTGATTTAATAGTTGGGTGGCTGCTGCTGACTACTGTTATCTCCTTGTAGTGATTGTGTATAACATGTTTTCCTAAATTGGTGTTTTTACAACAATAGGGCTATTCAACTAAATTGTTCAAGGGGCCACCTTTTCAGAAAGCTAGGGCCCAGGGGGCCAGACATTTTACTGAGCTATTATTGTCTTTATTTATGTACACTTTACACAGTGCTCCACCATATTTTCGAAACCTTTATTTTGTTACATTTCAAAATGTGCCTCATTATAAACTAAAAAAGAAAATAAATGGCCCATCTTTAAGTAATTAGGCCAAGTACTTAATTTCATTCATATTTTAAACAAATATAATTTGGTTGATTTTGACATCTCTTACTGAGCTCCACAACAGTATTTCCTGTAAACATGTATAATCTTTCTTGTTTTCTGCCTACATCTACTCCATCTTCAATGAACTATTTCACATATTTTAAACAGACAGATCATCTAACTTGCACCAAATCGATTTAATATTTTCCGGTTCTCTTTAACTAGCCTACAAGACTATGAGCTAGTGATGAGAGAAATTGCACATCTTTGACTGGGCAGTGGCAGTGAATGCCGGTTCATATGAAGCGAGGGCAATCTGCAAACAGTGATATAAATGCTCGTTTGTCAAGGAGGCAGCTGGAGGAGCTGGATTTGCAGGCAACAACAGCAGCTTGCAAAGGAAGGCTTTCGTCGTCAATAATGCATGTTTGTGATTGGCTATTGCAGCACAGGAGTGCTTTGCTGGCTTGAAGGATTTATTATGGCAAAATGTCTGATATCTGCACAATTTTTTTTCTTCGGGTTTTAAATTTATTGTTTATTTAAATTTATTTGTAAAAATAACTAATCTGCAAGTCAGTCTGAATTAGTTGATGGGCCGGAGTTGGCCCGCTGTCTGCCAGTTGAATAGCGGTAAAATTAGCCTGCACAGTTAATTGAAATATTATCAAAATCGCAGAAGGTGCAATTTTTTGATTAGCATTATAATGAAGTACTGTAGTGCTGCAGAATGCCACTGCCTACACATCTTGTTCTCCAGATGTAAGAAAACATTGTTGGTATAGACCCCAAATGCCACATGATCATGATTTTAATAGCTAATAGTTAATAATCACAATATAATTTTTTTTACAATATCATGCAGTCCTATGTGAATCTCCCAAAGGCTGACACAGAGCTTCTGTGGTCAAAGACAAGCTGTGTCAGAGATAAAATGCCACAAGGTGACTGCTGCTGTTACCACTGTTTATAAACCAACTATCTGGAATACAGCAGGAAATGATTCACAATACACTGGCGGGCTAGTGTTATACTTGTGCTAATACTGCTACCAAGACTTTCTTTTACTCGCTCACAGTGATATGAAAAGAACTTAAGATTGATTTTATTGCACAGTGTATGTATTTTACTTTCACTTTCAAGTCTGTTGACCAGTGAAAATGTTTCTGGTCAGGGTGTGTTGTAGTGTTTTTGCCTACCTGTGTAATTGTTTCACAGGGCTCCCTACAGGTGGAGCCCTCTAATCTTTGCATCTTGCTACTCTACACTCTATAACTTCATTGATGACTAGTGAGGTCACATTACTCCTTATATACAGTAGACCTAGCGCAATGGGAGAATGTTGGATTTACCCTAATGGTCTCATTAAGTACAAGTCAATCTGAGTGAACTCTGTATGTGGCTGAGCCTTTAGAGCCTGTCAGTTTGCTCCACTTGTTCTTGTAGGGCTAGGGTTACAATGTTCACTCATGAATATCTTGAGAGTACATGAGCCATTACATATATCTGTACCTATCCTGTGAATATTTGCCAACTTAAGGATGTAAGTTCCTGCCCTATGTAGATTTTCACAACTGCTTTATGTATTAATAAGAAGACGTCACCTTTTAAAATGGTGGACGGACATTTGAATGAGAATTCAATGTTGACAACTCAGATATCATCATAATTTGGACCAAATGCTTTGCCTTTAAAATGGTGTAAAGATTATAATATAATTTGATGATGCCCATTATGATGATGGTGATATATGTGACTGAAGGTCTAATAATGAGAAGATCGTGACCAAAAAAGTAGAGGTATTTATCATTCATTTCACTCAGCTGAAAACATTAGATATACTCTGATATTTGTGAAGTTAATATAATAGACTGCAAAATTAAAGGATAGGAAAATGAAAATGTTGGCTGAATCATATTACAATTATCAAAATCTCAGGCAATATCTAGTCTAAAATTTTAGAATGTCAATATCAATCCATTTTATTTTATAATATGACATTTTAATTAAATTGATATCCAGTTCTAATCTGTGTCATCTTAAAAGTGCAAAAAGTCTCCTAACCCTAAGGGAAAATATGTAAACAGATTATATGTTAACTATTGCAGTGTATGGCAGACATCAGATCTCTTAAGTGTCAGCAACAATTCTTTTATTATCTATTATTTCTGTCTCAGAGTTGATCTTACCTTTACTACCATACCATCTATTAAATGTGCCCAGTGGTATGCCTTTTCATACTGATGGTGTCATTGTGGCACAGACTCGACTCTGAAACGATATCTTCTCCTGACCTACGCCTACAGTAATACATTAGAAATAACGCACTCAAAAAATTTCATCTTTCATACTCTCATATGACTAAAAGACCCTGATTTTCATACCTTATTCACCCACTCACACGCCTTCAGGTGGCCTATAGAGGATTCTGACAAGCTCCTTTTAAAGTAGAAATAACAAAGTTTCCTCTTAATGTGCAAGAATAATTTGCAACTGGATGCTCTATTTTAATTTTTTTTTCTTTTTGTTTCCAGAAGAAGCAGGCATCTAGTGTTGACCGGATCACACTGTATGGTTTGATGGTTAAGCCCATTCAACGATTCCCTCAGTTCATATTGCTCCTGCAGGTATAAAATTTTGTTTTTAAAGGGCTAGTCATTTCCTTTGTTTTAATGAAGTAAGTCTCTTCAAGTCTTGGTAGCTAAAACACTTCCAATATGAGAAACTAGAGTCAAATTAAAGATTCAGCACATACTCTAATAAAGATGCAAAGCTGCAAGGCCACAGAATTGATTATGGATTTTATCTTATCCAAAGTACAAGAAGTTGTACCTCACAAACTTTTACACTGGGGTTAGCTAGAGCTTGAAAAGCAGCTAGCCACATCAGTTTTTCATAGTGCTGGCTTTACATTCCGACTCTTCCACTTTCTATTCTGAGCAAAGATTTGGATTTGAGCTTGACTTGCTAGATCTACTGTAGCTAATTTCATCCCTCAGTAGGCATTGATTATCCATGAATTCAAAAGATAAGTTATGAATGTGAATCAGGCATTTTCTTCTAGCCTAAACTCAGTACTCCAAAGAGGAAGTGAATCATACATTACAGGGAACTAGAGCTCAAAGCACTAAGGTACATCTGAGATGCATATCAAGACAACACCAAGCTTCCACTGGGTCATAGGTTCCGTAAATATAGACATACAAGCCACAAAGTCTACAGTTAGACAGACTTTGATCATTTGGAGTTTAAAAATTGTTTTTAGTGGTTTGTTTTAGCCAACACTGCTTACAAAAGGTAGAACATGCAACACAATAAGCTGTACAGTTTACATAACCACTGGAAAGTCAGTGTGGTGTACACAGTTACCTAAATCCTTTAGAATCTGTGACAGTCCCACACCTAAACATAAAGAAAGTATTCAACTCAGATTTGAACTTATCAAGGCAAAGACAACACTCACGCTAGAACACATTATTTTGTTACAATTCAGTATATTGCAGGATACCAAGGAAAGTCTTAAATCATAAACAATTTGTACTTTTTACTTTTCTTTACTTTAAACTTTTCTTGTGACCTTTTTTAGGACATGCTTAAGAATACACCGAAGGGCCACGTGGATCGCCTGCCCCTGCAGCTTGCTCTGACAGAGCTGGAGATGCTGGCTGAGAAACTGAATGAACAGAAACGAGTAGCTGACCAGATTGCAGAGACTCAACAACTAGCCCGAAGCGTCAGTGATCGCCTGCTCAGTAAGGTGACTGAATACACGTGCACATGCGCGCGCACTTGCACATATGCCCCAATCAAATCAACTGTGAGCCAGACTCGGAGCCCTTTAACTCCTCTGCGTTGTTATCACTGTGAGCCAAACACCTATAAATTAAACTAGTATATAGCAGTTGCTTATATCACTATCCCACACATTAATCTAGGAAGGCATTTTTATTTAGAGAAATTATCTCCTAGAAATGATGCCCATTATCATCCCTAAACAGTACCAAATGCAATGGCAGAGGCGTTGCTTCTCCATTACCACACTGAAATTACCGTCCTGCCGCTGCAAATCTGAACAAATGCTGCTCTGAATAAGAAGAATTAGGGGGTAAATGAGACATTTAATTGGAAACTGTAAGAGAGCTATCTCTTTCACCCTGTCACTCTGCTCCTCTCTCTCTCCACTTTACCTCCCGTCTATTCCCCTCTTGCACTTCCCTGCTTATTCTCTTACTTTCTTACTCCACTTATACACTCTTTTCCTCTTTCTCTAGTGTGACTACATCTTACTCTGTCTTCTTCTCTCTCTCTCTCTCTCTCTCTCTCTCTCCCCCTCTCTTAATGTCTCTCTATCAGCCCTTGCTTTCCAGGACTCTGAGATGAGCTGATTCGGCCAATCTGCTCAACTCCACACAGAATTCCATTTGCTGCGGTGACACTGCAGAATTCCAATAGGAAACAGTCTCCTCTATTGCCCCCATAACCATCCAATGAAATATTCATTCTTTGTCTCAAAGTATCTAAGTCGCCGGAATAGGACAGATAACAATGTGAGAGAGACTAGGTTTCGCACACATTCACACAACACATGCAATCCCACTCACACATTCACATGGCATGGTGCAATGCCCTCTGTACCTACTGAAGCTTGAAAACTTTATGGGTGTATGCTTATAGCAGCGCACCTCTTGAGGGAGCTGTACGGTTTTGTGGCAATCAAATGGCAGTCCCACTCGGACTAATGAGTCATTTTGTGTGCTATCTGAGTTCAGCCAGAAGCTGCACTGCAGGATGTAGAATGGACACAGCAGCGAGATTCATTATTTCCTAAATATCTGCCTTTTGAACAAACACAAACATCAAAGGATCAGGATGTGAACTCCATATGTGGACGTAACCTGCTGCTTGCAGTATTGTGGCTTCACTTAAATTGTGATGAGCCTGGCTTAGATTGGTGCAGTATGCATACAACTAAAAGTACTGATTTAGGCAGTCATAAAAGAAGCTGGACCAAAGTGATAAAAGAACGCTTTCTGTTGCTATTTCCCTTTGCCAAACATATGGATGACTGGAAAGCACAGCATGTGCCAACATACTGTAACATAAATTGCATCTGTTATTGGATTCTTTAACTGTGTCTGTGTGTGTGTGGGTGTATTTGTGTAAAGGTGTGCATGCAACAAATTGTTCATGCATGTATATCTATTCGTAGTTGCCTTGTTGTGGTGGAAATGATTTTGTGTCCCCATGCTCATAAGCTAAGCCAGTTTGGACTCTGTAGCAGTGGTATGGTAGATAACATGGTACAAACAAAAAGCTAGAGAATGACCTGAAGCACGTGTTGAAAGTATTTATTTAAAAAGAAATGTTTGCAAGGCAAATGTGCATTCTCTCTTTCACTAAGTTTGCTTAATGAATAGGCTAGATATGTGTGTTTGTGTGTGTATGTGTGTGTGTGTGTGTGTGTGTGTGTGTGCCTTGTGTGTGTACATATACACACATTAAATGACCTTCAGCAGCATGAATTTGTTGCTAATCCCTGATGAGACATCTGTTCCTCCAAGCCTGACTTCTGTGTCCTCCAGGCACTGAACTCTGGAGGACTGGCCCTTTGTGATGCTGTCTTCTCCGCTTCTGATCTGATTGCTGTGTCCCTTTTAGCAACTGAACTCGGAGCAGGGGTCACTGGTCCTTTGTGAGACGCTTATTGAGACTGTGTATGGCGAGCGGGGACAAGTCCTAAAGTCGAAGGAGAGAAAGGTCTTCCTCTTTGATGATGTACTCATCTGTGCCAACATAAATGTCAAGTAAGTCCCTCTTGTGGAGCAAGTCGAGCTCAGTGCTCTTGCATTCAAAAAACTTTGCTAATTTGATCGTAATGTGTAGTTCTAGCATGAAGTTGTCTAAGCTTTGAAAGGAGAGTCTGCTAAACTGCTCAGTTAGGTGAAATAGCTATTAGGTGGCACAGGGCTCTTACGTGATGCCCTAGGTTTTGCAAGGATATTTTGGCAAACTGCATAGGAAAGAGAAATAGCTGCAAGGGGTTTTGAGCACTATCTGGAGTTGCAGGAGCTTTATCAGCTTTAAACAAATGGTAGAATGCCTAACTACAGCTACAGGAGTCTTAGATTACTGACATAAAACATTTTTTGGTTTCTTTCCAATTTATCTTATGTGACAGCACCATTGATCACATATCCCTCCCCCTACCCCCCACTCCACCACCACCTCCTTTCAAGAAGTAAACAGGAAAGGGATTTTGTATATTTTACAAACCTCCTGTCAAAGATGTCGCTTAAAGCCCTCTTCTTTAGCCTTCAAAGTAATTATCACTCTACATCTCATTCAACTTGATTGTCCCAAAGTTGACTTTGTCTACCCTCCAGGATCTTGAGAAACCGATCACAATGTTGATTGTCTGCGTGATTACTGGAATACATGAATAGCAATGAACTCCTCCTCATAGCCAGGGGTACAATTTTGGCGGGGAACATGGGTGATCATACAGATTTCTAATTCCCACATTTTTTCGTGACATTTTAAAGGCTGTCTTCTCCTATGGAGTGCTAGGTGTAGAGCTGTTAGCAAGATGCGGATAGGGAGGGATTTTCCCTCTGGTTTGTTTCCCTCTAAACTTCCTGCTCTAATTGTTTTTCTTCTTATCTCCACCAGGGGGCCTCCAGATATCAGCAGCCTGGTCCCTGTTGGCCCCAAATACACCATGAAGTGGAGCGCCCCCTTACAGCAGGTGCAAGTAGTAGAGGTGGGGCAGGAGGGCTCTCAAAGCAAAGACACCTTTTTCCAACAAAGCGGGGCCAAGCGGCCAGGTGGTGCATTTACAGCAGGTAAAAAACAAAAAAAATGCCAACCAGTCCTATCTCATTCCTTTCCCTAATGTGCCATCCTCTATGTAATCTCATCACTTGGACTGACTTTTATTCTCAGTCCCTTACTCTGACTCAGCAAAGCTGATCTGTTTCTGTTCTCAAGTGTCCCACGGAGGACTGGAGACGCATGCATGCTGCTTGTCACTCTGATTGAGGATGTGTTTGTGAGGAGGATAGTGATGACGGTCACTTGTTCCCATCTGCCTAGGGTCTTTTATCTTGGAGAGAGATGTGGGGGTAGAGAGCCCCCTGCCGCAGCATCCCCACAGTCTCATTTCATTCTCTGATAGAACACAAACACATCTAGAGTGGAATCATCAATCTGCAGAGATTATTCCCTCCCTTTCCAGGCCCAATTAGAGAGCCAGTAGAAGTAGATAGGAATCGGTGGTTGAAACACTAGTTCTCCCACCACCCCTCACTAAACTCGGGTGTATACAGAGCTTGACGAGATCCCTGATAAATGTGCCATGGGAAAAGGGAGATACAAAGCCTTATCAGGATGTAATGGTACAGGATTTTCAAAGTTGCAGCTCTATGACTTAAATAATAATGATGCCTTCCTCAGAGCTACCCGTGTCATGTTCAGCAAGTAGCTACTGCTTTGAGAGCTGGTCTAGATTCTCACTGGATTAAGTTGCTCGCTTTTGTGCAGGTAAAGTATACTCGTATACGCACAACTTTGCTGCAAGGTTTTGGGATCATTTAAGGTTAGCTCTCAATGCAGCTGTCTCCCTTCCTTTACCTGCTTCTAACTCTGAGAATGTTATGCCTCACAGAGGATGCTGTATTCTTACGCAGACATTCCCTCTTCTTTTTTTCACCTTTTCGACACGGAGTGGTCACCTTAATCATCCAGAAACCTCCCTGAACATCTGTGGGGTCCCAAATTTTCATTCAGACAGGCTGTCCAATCTATTTATAGTTTCATCCCCTGTGATGTCATTCAGTGGGGTGTCTAGTCTAAATCCTTCGTTCCCTCAGCATGGTTCAAAATTGAGTCATTTTTCATCTTCTGCAGACCCTGGTGCTACTCTTGATTGAAGAAAGCTGGCCTTTAGGGAAATGCTGGCCCATCTTGCTCCATCCCTTTGTCTGTGCCTATACCAGGCTGTCTCTTCGTCTGTCCCTAACAACACACAGAAAGCCGACCAATGTATGCACTCTTTTTGTGAAAGCCGAGTGTTCCAATTGTTTACCCTCATGCTGTCTTTCCTTCATTCTGCCCCCATTACACCCCCATTATTGCTGATTATTATTTGACTTGCTGTCATGAGTGCAGTTTTTTTTGTCAGATGTGTACCAGTGGGCTTTGGCTATGGACCAGACTAGGGTTTTCAATGCAGGTGTGGAAGCTGCATTGTCTTTAAATCCACTGGCTAGCGTCACTGGCACAGCAGCTGAGTGCCAAACTGCTGACTTATTCCAGAGAAAGAAGGGATGGACCCCTCTGGGCGCTTGCCTTCCACACCAGTCAGCTACGTGCCTGGCGGCTGGTGTGGATAGCCATGTCTGAGTGTGGAAACCATATCCTGCCTCACCAACGGGATTACGCTGGATTACAACTCAGCACATTCACCTCTCAGGCCGTAGCCAACTACAGGCCCTAGAGGACTCAAAAACCTGCTCAGGGGTCCAGGCAATCCCTTTGGAGAGGACAGGAAGACATTGTTCTTGCAACTCACAGCACACCCTTTTATATTCAGATGTCTTACCTATTGATTTCTTTGCACATATGACAGATGTTACTGGCTGCCTGTGACAAAGATCCCATTAAACCCCAAAAGCTACAATGGAGCTCTCGAATTGAATTGAACAATCCCAGCCTACCCCTCTCTTCTTCTCACTCCCTTTCCTTTTACGGCTTTACTCTCACTCCATTTATGCACGCGGATAGACAAAAGGCGGCATGTCCCATCAGTGGAGCATCCCTCACTAAGCCCGCCTACAGGCTCAGCTCTTCTGCTGCTTTATTATGTAGCAGGGGTGACAGTGCAGGACAGCTCTGGAGCAAAATCTACCTGCAGAATTTAATTAGGCAGTTCGCATGGAATCTGCTGCTGGGGAGATGTGGGCCAGGGGAGCTAGGACGTCGGATGGCAGACAGGAGGAGACACAGCTATTGATTTGCGGCAGTAAGAGAGAGAGACTTTGAAGGTAGCGGGCCTCAAATCGATGCTGAATTTTGCGTCTAATGAGACACCTGCATTGCTTTTGGCCAGAAAAAGGGCATCATAGCTCCAAATAACAGTTTTTCCATCTGATTTTTTTACTCATAAATTCACTCTCTGTAGTTCAACAAATAATGAAGATCGATCCATCTACACATTGAACCTCTTTTATTAGTGTCACTGGAGTTTCAGCAAAAGCAACTTTTCTTTCTGCACTTCCACTAGTTCTCTGAGGCAATGTCATTGTTTTCTCTGAGTGTGTAAAACACTGAACTGTATATTGCATGTCTACATCATATATATATATATATATATATATATATATATGTGTGTGTATATGTATGTGTGTGTGTATATGTATATATTTGTATAGGGATATGGTTTTATCCCTGTGTATCCAATACCTTTGTGTTTTGGACAGTTTTTCAAACAAAATAAGTAATTTGAAGAGATCACCTTGAGCTTTGTGAAATTGTAATGCCCATTTTTTCATTGTTATTTGACAAATTATAGGCTAAGTTACTTTTGTTGCATGCAATATGTTGGTGATATCACAAATTCTTAGGTTTTGTGTGTTGTCCACCTCTTAGGTAAAGTGATTCTTGGCCCTCCACGGCTTTACCAGGAGCTACAAGAACTGCAACATGACCTTTCTGTCGTGGAGGAGGTCACTCTTCTTGTGGGCACACTACAGGGGATGTATCAGGTACTTGTCACTTCATGTTACAGTTACACTGCACCTGTCTTACAGGGAAATGTGTATCATACAACATATATAATGCAACAGTCAATGGAAAGGCAAGATTTCATCCTTTTGTTTCCTCAGTCTAACTGACACTACAGGCCAAACACCACTACACAAGCTAGTCCTGTTCTCTCTCGGTTTTCTGACCTTCAAATGTGCTCTCCTCCAAAAACTGCTTTCAGTCTCACAAATTATTTATAAGCCAGTTATCTCAAGATATTGACTCATATGAAAATATGTGTATACATAATATATGAAAAATGGATGTATTCTGTAAACTGCAGCTTACTTTACAATAGCTCAGAAGCTCTGAGAACACTCCACAGAATCACAAAGACAGCCAAGACAAAACTGAAGTATGCACAGTTAATTTAAATTGTCGGATTGAGTGCAAACTAAGAGATCAAGTTTAGATGGTACAAGGATAACCATTTGGGGAAATCTCTTTCTGCTATTCCCCTCAAAGAAATTGCAAAATGATTCTAGATGTTTAAAATGGGATCAAAGAAAATACCCTACGCTTCTTGAATCATCAGTTTCTAAAAGCATGAAGTCTCTCCTCTATCTCCTTATCAACAGTGCCACAGTGGTGGTGTGAATGAGATGTTCTCTGATTAACTGCATGCAAGTGTCAGATTTGCTGTGTTGCAGAAGAAACCGGCAGCGTCCCTCCTGTAGCGTTCAAATCAGGACACTTCCCAGTAGTCTGCCACTAACACATTAACAGTACCATACACTACATAACACATCCAGGGAAGTATACTCCAGCAATCACCAAAGAGCCTCTCAGGCTAATGGTGGCACCTTTGCCTCTCTGCACTTAATGAGCACAATGTCCTCAGGAGGAGTGATATTGGCCTGGCACTAAATGACTGATTTTCACTTTCCACCCAGTTATAATATTGTCCACGGAACAAATAGATAAAATACTTCTGCACAGCTCATTGACTTTAGAAAATTGATTTGATTCTGTTTGACTTGGGGGACTAGGTTTGTACAATGGATGCTGGTGTTGAAGTAAATTCAGCGTTACATTTGAGGGGATAAAAATGCCACAACCATGTAGCTTCAAATAATGTACTGCAGTTTGATATGAGTGGATGTATGGTGGTTCGTGTGTAAGAATATCAAAATGTAAGTGCATCTACAGTATCCCCCTGTGGTCAGTATGCATGGAATGCGCTTGTATCTTTCATAGATGACCTATATGCTACAGCTTAGAAACAAGTTTTAACTGTGTGTTTTTCCATCAAAGAACCTGAACACCACTGTGGCCCAGGACTGGTGTCTGGCTCTGCAGAGGCTTATTCGCATCAAAGAAGAACAAATCCAGAGTGCTAACAAATGTCGCTTACGCCTGCAGGTGCCTGGCAGGCCAGACAAGTGAGTAGCATCTCACATACAGATGTGCTACAAGTAAAATATGCTGTATATGTTTGGGTATGAGAACATAAATGAACACAAAATCAGCAACAGCAACAATGCATCCTTTGTTGGTAACTGATTTAAAGAAGTAAAAAAGATTTTAATGATGATGATTACAAAAATAACAAGACAAACTGTCAAACTGGCTGTCACCCCCCCCTTTAGCTATATACTGTATCTTATCTGTATCTGTATATAACTTGCTTCTTTTAGATAGTTGATAGTAAAATGATAGTGGCACTAAATATAGTAGGAAAGAGAGGGATGGCTAAAAAAAACAGCACATTGTAATTACATATATGCACTTAGATCACTGGGCCAACAAGACATTCTAACCTTTTGTGAATAAGAGGCGAGAACAGTTTACTCTGTCATGAGAGGGTAATTACCTGACTCAAATAATTAATTTCCTTCAGTACTAGGATGGAATAATAATTTGCCTCCACGAAATGTTTCTTTTGCAGGATTTAATTGAGACCCTTTTGTGTGTCAGACTTTGTCTAACATTGGACCATAGTGCATAACTTTTCTCAGTTGCTCAACTAAGATCCATATTATTATTATTAGTTTGCGGTGTCTTTAAAAAAAAAATATCCAGCATTTGGGAATGTAGCATATGCTTCTATGCTACAGTACTATAATTGAACTCCTGGTTGTAAGGATACTCTAATGTAAAACACCTTTAGTTTTTATATTAGATTTTACAAGAGTTAATACACATAAGTAAATAGTGATATGTTAAGTTAATAACCTATAGGGTTTAGTTTGTAAATGTATGGCTTTTAAGTTCTTGCATTTCAACGATTACCACTAGTTTTACTTCATCAGACCAAACACAAAACAGCAGCAGTTGCTGAGCATATATGCAAGCCATAGCAGGTTACCTTGTCACACTAAGGGTGTTGAAGTGGTTGTCTTAACATGTCAAAGTAGATCCTGGAGGGTAGAGTGACTGCTAAATGACTGAAGGGCTACTTAGAGAAGAACAAAGATGGCAAGGAAAGAGCATATGAGTAGCTTATAGTACTGCACAAGAACTGGGAATAGCAAATAATGGCAGATTATAATGGATCCCATTTCGTGGCTTCTGGTGGGGATTGGATAAGAAAGAGGCAGGGGGAGGACAAAAAGAGAAAGATTGCGATAAAAAAGCCAGAGCCCCGCTGAAAGAGACTAAGCAGGAGAAGGAGAGGAAGAAAGGAAGAAAGAGTGAGAGAGATGATCGACCCCCCCAATGAAAGACTTGGCTCTCTGCCGGCAGGGCAGTGGCAGTCAGAAGAGTGGGCCTAATGCTTCAGAGCCAGAGAGAATCTAACTGTGCCAAGCCAAGCTAAAGTGACAGCTTGAGCAGCGGAGCTGTGCAGATCAGTTCTCCCACATCTCCCAGCTTCCTCGTCGGCTGTCACACCAGGCCTGCAGGGCCAATCTGCTTACTCAGATGTTTGGTGGAGCCAGATGTCATGCTTACAAGAGAGTCCCCGAATTCCCCTTCAAGGGGTACCCTATTTGCTGAGTTCTTGTGATAATGTCATTAGCAACTAATCTGACAAGGAGATTTCCCACCTCTACATATGTCCAAGCTGTAGATTTGTATTTAAAATTTAAATAATGTAGAGCTGCACTGGAATCATTCTTGGAGATGGCCACAGAGTTTATGTGGAGAGGTAAAATATAACAATGTCAGCTGAAAGAGAGAAATCTCCTATAGGGAAAAAGAGCCAATTCTGGTTGTGTGATAGCAATCTAATTGAAGCTGGGCCTCTGTGTCGGGTGGCTGGACCGGCAGTGAGCCTCGGGGCTGGGGGTGACAGGTGGCACAGCGGGTGCCCAAACCATTCTGACACTACCCAGGGTGCGGCAGTGGCAGATTGCAGGGGAGAACAGCGGGAAGACTGGCTCTGTCTCTGTCACAAACACACACACATACGTTGGTTTTCCCTTATTATCTGTCTATGTTTTGTTACTGAAATGAGTAACAATCTAGGGCACAACAATGCTTCCAGAGTATGAGCATGCTACATGTTTTTACACGTGCTTTCTGCTGATAAATGCACCTGCACACAAGAAGGAATGCAGCTAAGACAAAGAAGCAGACACATACACACTTGTGCGCAAAGCCGAGCCTTTGCTCTGCTGGTGAGAGAGTGGGACCACAGCAGGGACCCCCTGTACTGAGTTGGTCCCCTCCTGTCTGGCCGCAAGCAACTCTCTGCAGTCAGGCAGCACATCACAGCCTCCACTCTGCAAACAGAGTGAGGACGTGGAGAGAATCCTGACTGCTGCCTCAAAGGCACCAGCCTACGTGTGACAGCAGTTCATTAACATCCTCTTTTACTGCGTCTGCTGGAGCAACCACAGGCATAGATACATGGGGCCATACTGGCAAGCGACAGATAGAGTTCAAATTTCATACTTTAACCAAATGTGTTTCTTCAAATGTGTTACTTCATCCTCTATTTCAACTAGTATACACGAAGAAACATTATTGTAAGCCTGAAACCTCTTTTTTTCAAGGTCCCTTTTAAGACTACCTGCAAGGCGCATAGCAGATCTTGCATTCTTTCGGGCTTCATCTTTAGTTAGTTCTGGCTGAGAGTCTTGTCCAAACAGACATGCTCCCAAAGAGGCTCTGGAGAGTCGTTATGACTCGTCTCTGGTTGTTCCATGTGTATGAAGAGGGGTGTGCTGGCAGATAGAAGCATGAGATGGATCCCACAAAAATGGTTGGTCTTCCCATATTACAAATAAAAGATTATTTTTGCTTATCTCTAGTGGCATCTAGCCTTACAGATATTTTTTGTTTTAGTTGTCCAGACTATCCCCCTGTTCAATTTCAGCTTCCAATAAAATGGGGGTAAATAGAATTAAATTTGAGGCACTCAAATCTCTGTCCCCGTTACTCTGGATACTTGATGGACTATGTCCTCATCTAACTCTTAGAAAGACATCAAAATGTACTTCTCACAATGGTGGAATGTTCCTATAACATTTGTCGCATCCTTGTGCTTTAGTGAATTAATGGTATGTAAATAGCACTCCACCTCTGCACCCACCCCCACCCCAACCTTTGCTCCTCTGTTTTTAGCCTTATTTATGCAGGGGCAGCTTGCTGTTTTTTTCTTCTTGTTTTCACATTCACACATGTAGACACATTCACACCTGGAAGCGACCAGGAATAACCACAGTCCTCTACTTTTAGCCAATTATCAGGGCTGTGGGGCCGGGGCTGAAGGGCACCTACGGTACATTTTCTTTGGTCAGCTGTAGTGGTAGTTGCTGCTGCTTGAGTAGTCTAAACAAATTGGGGAAATGTGCTTAGCTCATTTACTGAGGTGGTATTTTATCTGGTCTTCACATACTGTTTACCCTAGATTCATTTTAACATAGAAAGTTTTTGTTATATGGTACATATACTCAGCTTTCGCCCCTTATACTTTATACCTCATGACTATATAAAAGAAGTGGACGTAGCCACCATGACTTCACCCATTGTTTGTGGACTACCAATTTTAAGCCACTTTGGCTGTCGCCGAGACAGGCATAGCTACGCCTCACAGGAAACAACCATTTAGTGCTGGAATTTGAACCAAGAAACTCCAGATCTTTGTTATTTTCAGGCAAATTTTGTACCACTTACAGAGAATCCTGTGTCTGTTTGTGTACAATCCTGTCACCTGTATAAATTATATTCAGTCTAAACCAAGCGAGAAGCTTCCGGTCAGCGATCTGATGCCAGCGTGGAAGTCCCTGAAACCTGCATTCTATTGAACAGCCAGCAGGGTGCGACTTTTCTGGTTGCAAAAAGAAGTCTGGCTCCATTAGAAATATGGCAAAATGACCCTACTTCTCACCTGAATAATTACCTTCAGTAAACACTTTCCTGTTAAGTTTATGGTCTCAATCGCTAGTTTCATGTCTTCTCCAATACAAAATGATGTTCATTTAGTAAATTATGGTCCCATTTATTTTAAAATAGACAGAGTATGCTTCAGGGCAGGATTACCTATGATTGACAAGTCGTTGCGCCATTGAAAAAGCTTATTTGGTGTTGGCTGTTCACTTTCTCTGGTGAATACATTTAGTTTTAAGACTGTTGTTTGCTAGACAAAATTGTCAGCCCTGTTAAAATGACAGTTAATAACAGATGTACCTAGCTAAGCAAGCTAGCTAGCTAGTTCTGCACATGGCCACGTCCAGTGCTGCTGGTTGCAAAAACTCAACATGGTGGCGGCCTATCGGCCAAACTCAAGGCTTCAAAATGGCAGTCCACAAACCAACGGGTGACGTCACGATGACTATGTCCACTTCTTATATACAGTCTAAGGTCTGAACCCAAGCTATTCAAAATCTGTTTACTTGAATGGGCAGAGGTTCTGATAGTCTAGTTGCACATCTGCCACTACAGTGGACGCTAGTGTGACATGCCATACACTACCAACCTCTGGTAAGCTGTTGTAAGTGCTACTTAAATTTGTCAAAACCAAGATGGCAGACGGACAATCAGAAACGCTGAGCAGCTCAGGTAAATCTTGCCACTCTTTCAATTATAGAAGACCCCTGCAGCTAAATAAAATTTGGTAACATCTAGTAACAGCTAATTTTAATTACTACCTCTCCAAGAATTGATTCTATGTTGGGAGGAAAATACAGAAATAGGAGAATCCCCAAATGCTAGCAGCAGTGATAGTGGAGCTGAAAAATGAAAATGTTAAAATATATGACCACATTGAGGATTAATACAAATTATGAATTTTAATAGTCAGACAATATTAATTCATATAGCTCTTGTTTCGCGGGACACCACCGGAGATTTAATTCATCCAGAGTCTCTGGATCTCTCGGTAGCGTTTTAATAATAATACAATTATTCGCTAGTGATCAGTTAGTTAATAATCGCTCAATTATCTTACATCAATCAGTCCGTCTCAAATTGAAGGGGTAAATTCTCGTTACAGGGACTTGGAGTTAAGCAATACACACAAAAAACGCAAGCTATGAGTTTTAAGAGTTAAAGATAATCTATTAACAAACTATTGGACATCACTGGTCGCAGAACGCCTTGGTTTGGTCTTACTGCTTGTCGTTTCTCCCAGCCGGGTTGCTGGTCGGCGGCCTCACGCTGGCGGAGGTCCGTGCTTTCTCAGTTAGGACGTCTTAAAGCTGTCGGTCGGTCGCTTTCTCTGCCAGGGAATTGCTTGTCGGCTTATTGAAGAAACTTGCAGTGGGGGCATTTACAACCCTGGCTTGGGTTAGATGTTTGGTCGTCCTTTGTTACTGCTTCGGTGGGAGCAGTGTAAGTTAGCTTAAAAAGAACTTGGTCGTTCTTGAATTAAACTAGTGTAACTTAACGGTCTGATAACTTTTAACAACGAAAAGAAAAGAAAAAACGAGGAAAAAGGCAGAGGTCGCGGCGCTTCGCGTGTGTGGCTTGAAACGAACAAAGAGCCTTCGCTGCGGGCAAGAGGACCAAGAGAACAAGAGAACGTGTGTCGCTGCTTTTGTTTGTTGGGGCGTGGTTCCCAGAGGGCAGTCGTTTATTCCCCTGAGGGCTTGTTTCCGGTTTCTGTGTTTTAAAAACTTTTAATATGTCTATTCAAACATCTATTTGCGCGTATTGTAATCAAATATCTTCCCACAATCAAACCTTAATTGTCAAATGGTGATACCGTTCTTAGTTTTAAGTATTTGATAAAAAGGAAAACAATTGTCAGTAGTTAAACCTAAAAGGGTATTCCTAGGAATCCCATCAGATGAGAGGAACTTAACTAGCTTCCTGGATAATATTGGTTGTTACACGTTCTTACTTAGAGAATATAAGCAAGATACACGTATGGCATCAGATTATGAACAGGTAAATACAGAGTGACATTTATACATTAAACGGCATTTCAGAACGATGGCATGCAATACTTTTTGTCCTCTGGTTCCATGACGATAGCTTTGATTATTCTTTCAACACAATCGTTTGCTCAGCATCTGGGAAATTTAGTTATTTAACATTAAATTCGAGCTGGAAAATAAATCGAGTAGTATAGAATGACATTTCTTTATCATATCATTTCTAAAGGAAGTGTCAGAAAGTGTTGGGACAAAGCATTGTTTACAACATAAAATGAGGAAATGTCAGGGATCCTTGCTGAAAATTAAAACACTGCAAAAATTAACTTATTTAGATTCTTTTCAACAACAACACGGTAACATAACTAACTTAAGAGGAAAACGCCACTACTAACCTAGCAAGGATTATTATTTAAACAGAACAAAACACAGTTTATTATGAAACATTTGTTAGTTCAAGAAAACAGGGGTTGTTAGTGTCCCCCCTTTTGCATCCCTGGCTTATCACATTTGCACATCAGCTAAAAGAAGAGAAGGGAGTAGTGTTTTATGGCTCAGCCGTTCTGTGGGAAAAGGAGTCAGGTTGAGGCTGGACGGGTGGTACTTTTGATGTCCACAGGTGACCTGTGGAGGGAGAGGGACAACCCCCAGTTTGCTGTCCTGCTAAGTGTCTCCAGTGACACCTTTATGGTGAGAGGGGTTCACTAAGGCTCTTTGAATACACAATCCTTAAGCGATGTATGTCTGATTGAGTCTCTGCAGATCCTTACCAAACCCCAGGCGATGTCTTTAGTTTTTGCATGTCAAAAGGCCATCTCCAGGGGAGGAAACCCCCCCCCCATTTTTGGCATTATCTGACCTCACCTCCCTTTTGAGGTGAGAGGCTGGGTGGTCCACTACAACAGCATTAAAAATATAGTTTTCACATACTATATAATTTAATTCAATGGTTTGTT
Source organism: Micropterus salmoides (assembly GCF_014851395.1). NCBI lineage: Eukaryota > Metazoa > Chordata > Actinopteri > Centrarchiformes > Centrarchidae > Micropterus > Micropterus salmoides. The sequence goes on from NW_024043372.1 coordinate 10,792,092, forward strand.
AAATATGTATTTTTGTCACGTTTCAGAAGAAACTAAACAGGAGTGAACCCAGAAGCACGACTCAGAGACAGAAGTGATTTATAAGGCAAGTTCAGTTTATAGAAGTAGTCAGGCTGGCAGGGTCAAAGTACCAGGTAAGCAGTCCAAGAGAAAGGCAAACACATCCAAATCCGCAGAAGACAGGTCTGGGAAACAGGCGAAAAAAGGTCTAGACACGATCCGGACAGAATAACTAAACTATGGTACGCTGGAATCCTAGGCTGGAGACTCTAGACAATCTGGCAAGGAACTAGTGCAAGAGGCCGGTATAAGTGCCCATGCGGATGAGGATGATGAGCTTCATGTGAGAAGCTAGGCGGGGACATCCAGGTGAAGGGAGTGTGATGAGATCAAGCAGGAGGAGGAACTGGAATCTGTTAGTAATTTTATTTTTCAAGAGCAATGAAAAAATCCTGATAGAGGCTGACATCATTCATGCATGAAAGGGTTAAGTCTATCTCTTGTAACATATTTCTGTGACTGATTGTCAAGTGTGATCAACAAACTCTTGTAGGGACACTGAACCATCTCCTTTAACTCATCTAACCGTTTGCCAAGCAGACTTTCTCTTCAACTGTTTGTTTCTCTGGAGGGTGGAGGTGAACTGAAGGATGGGTGTATGACAGGCTGCCACTCAGCACTCACTCCTACATCTGTCCTGTCCTTGTGCATTAGTGTCACACGTGTGCTTTGGCACTGACCTGCTCCCATAAATCAGCCAGGCCGGCTCCTCGCTTCGGTCCCTCGCCCTACTCTGCCCTCTCTCCTCTCCCCTCCCCTCCCTTCCCCTTTTGACTCTCCTTACCTCTCAGCTCTCCTCATCTTCCCTCTGCCATAATACCAGAGTCTAGTTCTCCATTCTGGCAATGCACCACACCTGCACTGCGGCTGTCAATCAGCAGGCAGGAGGAAGGAATTGGAGACTGCGCTCAGTTTAGCATGTTTGAGGCCGTGTGGGCATGAAGTGTTGCCTAAGGAATCCAACCAAGTGAGTAGTTGTACTCTCGTCACACCCTGTCTCCCCTTCTGTCTTCGGCAAATTGCCTCTGCTATATTTAAGCAGCGAATGGTATGAATTACACCTCTTTGTGAAAGCTCCACTTTTTCAACATGTCACGGAAGTTTGAGATCTTACTTACTTTATTCTGTTCCTGTCTGCAGTCCCTCTTTCTCTCCCTCTCTTTCTGTATGTGTGTGTGTCTCAGTTTTCTTGCTTCCTCTATGAAATGAAAATGAATTTGCAGCGGGCAGCTGCAGGTATGACAGAAGCAGAATTTCAGGCTGCACACTGTTCTCCACTCTATTACCTTCTAATGATGTCTGAATGTGAAATTGTCTTCCTTATGTGTGCCTGAGACCCCAACCCCCCCCTTCTTTTCATGCACTCTCTTGCACTCTGCTTTTCTTTCTTTCATCGCCTCAGCATAGTTGTACAGGTGACTGAGATAGGGCCATTATTTTGGAAAGCTGCTTAGTGCTTTAAAAAGATGTCTCATCCTTGGCCAGACAGGTAACTTGTAGTTCCAATAAAGGCTGATCAATCCAGACAAAGAGTGTTCCTCTCAACTGATTGACACCAACTAAGTCATATCTAACTTAGAGCTGCCAGTCTCGCTATAGACTGCTCAGCAATAAGAAGTTATTTTATTTTAGTTGACAGGAGAGAGAGTCAAATATTTACACACAGGCATTGCTAGTGGTCTAACAAGCTGACAAAAATTTGACAGAATAATTGCATAAGGAAGTTAAATGTTTAGGTGACGAGTGTGTATGTTTCTCTACCTTGAACTTAACACAACCTCTGCAGGAGTTACTGTATGTATAAAGTCCATCCTGTATTTATTAGCAGTCATTTGTTGATTTGACACCATGGCTCTCAGTTGAGCCCATGCTCACAGCTGGTGAAATTCCCTTACATCACTCTAACATGAACCAACCATGCTTTCTGAAACAGATTCTTCACCACAATCTGTTTCAGAAAGCAGGCTTTAAAAAAACTCTGAGCTGAACCTTGAGCTCTGAGTTGACTGAGCCTGAGATGGTTCCATTCCAGAACAGCTGATCAGAACTAGTTCAATCAAGTTGTAGTACAGACCTCAACCTTAAACTTTTTTGCAACTTGCCAAAGTTATTTATCAGTGTTACAACAAAACCAAATAATTATAGGCCTAAATTATGTTACTCTGTTAACATGTTAAATCGTTTATTAAATACATCCTGGATGTAAAGAAACTAAACTAAAATGTAATCAGTTAAAATTAGAAAAAATTAAAAGGTTAACAAACAATTTACTTTTAAAAACATATATAACGCATATAACTTAACAAAAGCAAGGTGGCGCCGCAGACGGCCGCAGCGGGATTACGCTCCGTAGTGCTTTTTGTGTTTTTTGTTAATTAACGCTGTTTTCTGCCGTCCCTCTCTGGTAACTTTTACCAGAGAAGAGCTCTTAAACATTGGACTTTCAACTGCTCATACTATTCCACCGCTCTTTATTGACCCTGGAACTTTCCCCGGAGTTACTAGTTGGAGGAGCAGCAGCTCTGTTTGGGATCCTTCGGAAACGGCGCAGGGGAAAACGTGCAGACGCGCTGGTTAAACTGAGACAGCGGGGATTTCGCACTGCGCTCCCTTCAATCCACCTGGCGAATGTCCGCTCTCTGGCCAAATGGACGAACTGCTGCTCCTCAGCAGAACTAACTTGGACTTCTGCAGATCTGCTGCACTCTGTTTCACCGAATCCTGGCTCACTGAGCGCATCCTGGACAGCGCACTTCACCTACCGGGATTTAATCTCATCCGCGCAGATCGTGAAAGGGAGCTCACGGGAAAAACACGGGGAGGCGGACTCTGTTTCTATATAAACGAAGGTTGGTGCACAGATGTCACAGTGTTGAAGAAATCATGCAGGCTTCACCTAGAGACATTATTTATAAAATGTCTTTCTTTAGATAGCTTGAATTACCCATCTCTCCCTGCCTCAAATAATCCACAGCAGCTTGAATGATCAGATGAAAAAAGACACATCTGGTAAAAATGTCAACCAGGATATAGTGACAGTTTTTGTGATCACACAACTGGATGACAACCTTTGTGACAAAATCTGTCTCAGATACCTGAGTGCTTAAGTTCGGGCAGCCATGAAAGATAGACCATAAAAACACTGTTTGACTGACATTTATTTGTTTACCTCACGTTGTCTTTCGCTTTGTAGCCCAGTAGCCTACTAGATACAATTTAAGGCTCTTTCAGCTAATGAAGAGACAGACCTGAGGGGATAAACGGGACACAACACCCGATGGTTTTTGGCAGCCAGTCTGTTGGCAACTCAAAAGGAGTCACCCCCACCCTCCCTACTGAATGTTAGATACCCTCCAGGCAGTCAATGGACATAAAGTTTTTACTGTGATGTAGAGACAGAGCACAGTTAAAACATTACGTATGAAATATAAATTTGTTACAAATTAATAGCTTACCACTCTGAAACTCTTGCTCCTGTCTAGGTTGCAAAGCTAGATGGGGTTATTCGTCCTGTGTTTCGGGATGAGACTCGGGCTCGAACATGTATGGCTAAACCAAAGCTGCTTTGTTTTGGATCACACTACCCTGCTTGTCAAGACATGCCTTACTCTGCAAAACAGTTATTTAGTGCCAAGAAAGCACTAAGCTGTTGAAAAACAGCCTTTTCAATGATTTTACTTAAAAATGGGAGATTTGATATGGGCCTATAATTGCTCATTAGTGACCTGTCTAGATGACTCTTTATTAAGAGTGGCTTAATAATTGCAGTTTTCAGGGCCTGTGGGGAAAAAACCTGAGAGGAGAGACATGTTGACAATTTGTAGTAGATCTGAGGCCATGCATTTAGAAACATTTTTGAAAAAACCTGTTTGCAAAATATCAAGGCAGCATGAGGAGGATTTCAGATGTTGTATTATGTCCTCCAGGTGCTAGGTTCATGCTATATAAATTGTTTTTGAGTGGACATAGGGACAAGACATATCCTGTTACTGGCATGGAGGCACTGATTGCTTGTCCAATTGTTTGAATTTTTTCTGTGAAGAAGGAGGCAAATTCATTGCAGGCCCTGGTGGATAGAAGGTCAGAGGCTACAGACACAGGAGGGTTGGTTAGCCTGTCGACAGTAGCAAACAGGGCACGTGCATTATTAGTGTTTTTGGTGATGATGTCAGAGAAGAAGGAACGCCTTGCATTTCTCAGCTCTAAATTATAAATGCAAAGTCTCTCTTTATAGATGTCATAATGAACCTGGAGATTTGTTTTCCGCCACCTGCGTTCAGGTTTTCGACACTCTCTTTTTTGAGTTCTATACCAGCGAGACCACCTTCACCTTGGCTGGTGCAATGGCATCAATAACATTTGTAATTTTAGAACTGAAATTATCTACAAGCTCATTCACTGAGACCTGTGAGAGGGCAGGTGTCGAGGAGAAAGCCTCAATAAATTTTTCACTAGTGTTTTCAGTGATATGCCGTTTTGTGATTACCGCTGTTTGTACATTTGTGTGAACGCAGATAGCACTCTCAAAGAAAACACAGGAATGATTAGAGAGAGCACCAGTCACCACAACCTTGGAAATGTCCAGACCCTTGGAGATGACTAAGTCCAAAGTGTGCCCCTTATTGTGTGTGGGATCCGTTAAACATATTGGGTCAGTCCATAATTATCAAGAACACAACACAGTTCTTTAGTTCCTCTCTCCTGGGGGTTGTCAACATGGATGTTAAAATCACCAACATTAACTACACAGTCAAAGTCAATACAGATTATAGACAGCAGTTCACCAAAGTCATCAAAAATGTTTGCACAGTATTTAGGGGGCCTGTAGATATTTAGAAAGATAGCTCAAGAAGAGGAATTCAGCTGAAGAGCCACATGTTCAATAGAAGCAAAATTCCCATAAGACATCTTTTTGCATTGGAGGGAGTCATTAAACAAAATGGCAACTCCACCTCCTCTCTTATGCACTATAGCTTCACTCATGAAACTGAAGCTGGGAGGGGTAGACTCGATAAGGACAGCTGCACTGTTATCTTGGTCCAACCAAGTTTCAGTTAAAAACATGAAATTAAGATTGTGAGTTATTATAAAATCATTGATTAAAAATGTTTTTCCTGCCAAAGACCTAACGTTTAACAAAGCTAATTTTAGTGTGTTAAAAACATTATCTGGCCCACTTTTTTCGACATGCTGCGGCTGACAAGGAATTAATACAAAATTTGCAGGATATGTTGAGTGCTTCCTGTTTCTTAACACATTCACCATGCCTTTTCTGTTACCTATCAAGACAGGGATGGAGAAGACTACCAGCACACTGTGCCCCGGCTTGTCCTGGGAAGAGTCATGAGTGCTATTTTCCTTGTAGCCTGGACCCAGCACATATCAGACAGAGCTTACTGGGCTTTTTCTCCATTGCGGAGCGGGAGGGCGGGTTGTGCGCTGTATTTGTGACACGTGTCAAACCTGGAGGACTTAGAACCAGTGGTGGAGGTGGACGGTGAGGGGGGTTTATGGTAGAGAAAATGGGAGTGGAGCGAGGGAAGGTGCGGGGAGTAAATCTTGTCCCAGCTCTAACCAGGTCTTCCATTTGATCAGTGAAGTCCAACAGGGGGGAGAGGGGAGAAAGGGTGTCTGGAGATAAGGGTGACCTAGATGGGGATTGGGGGTGTAGAGATGGTGAATCCTTACTGCTAGTTGTCAGTGAGGGAGGTGGAGGCTCTTCCTCTTGGCTTAGTTATCTCCCGTGATCAGAGCTCTCTTCCGGCGGGGGCTGAGGTGGCTCTCCTTCAAGGTTTCTGGCGTGTTGTGTTATGTCTTCTTCTTGTTTTGATTCCTCTTGGCTCTTGTCCTTGACAGGGGGAACAGACGAGTGATGCAGAAAGTAAAACAGGTTGGACCTGAACAATTTTACTCCTGACTTGTTAAGGCAAAGTCCATCTGCCTTAAAAAGATGTCTGTGGTCCCACAGAAAGTAAAAGTTTTCGATGAAATGCACTGAATGGACAGTACATGCCATTGAGAGCCACGTGTTCAATGCCATCAATCTGCTGAATCTCTCAGCTCCTCTTCGGATTGGCGGTATAGGGCCACCGATAAACACCTCAGCATTCAAAGAGCTGACTGTGTTCAACAGATTATTAAAGTCCTCTTTCAACACTTGCTTCACAACATCATTGGTCCCGATGTGCAGTAGGATGTTCAGCCACGATATGCAGGATTCTTTTTGCCAAGTCAGACACCATATCCTTCTGAAAGCAGAGTATTTTGGTGTTCTTACAGCACATGCTTCTTATATCGTTAACAGCAGAGTCACCCACAATCAGAGTTTGAGGCCCAGTCGTTAGCTTTCCCTGCAGCCTTTTACTTTCGGATTTACTCTCAGTCCTTACCCTTCTGTGTGAGGACGGGAGGTTATCCAGGTCATCAGACGGAGATCCAGGGTCCTGCCATAGTGGTGAAAATCTGTTCTGCTGTTGCACACTCGGTTGTTGGGGAGGTTTGTTGCTAACTCTCCCTTTCGCAGCTGTCCACGGCTGTGTCCTACCAAGAACAGGGGTTGAAGAGGCGCTCTGCCTGGATGATAATGCAGGCCAGCCAGTCATATCACAAATCTCAGGGCGCTGGGTTCTACCTGATACTCGTCCTCCCATTTCCCCAGGAAATGATTTACTCTTAGGCTTTGCACCAAGAGCGTTCCAGGGAGGACTCCCACTTTCAGATTTATTACCCAGTACACAGGCCTCCTGCTTCTTGGTAGTCTTTTTGGTGCTAATTACCCTTGTGTTAGCATGCTCTTGTCCACTGTTTTGGGTCCACGGTAAAGTGGTGTCATTCCCACATAGTCCATTCACTTCTAACCTGTGGATCTTGGTTTCCAGCACTGCAATTTTCTGTAGAAGTTTGTAGAAGTCGTCCGTGGAGAAGGGGGGCATCTTGTTGCTAATTAGCGTTAGCTATAACTCCAGTCACTGCAGTACAGGCTAGTGCTATTGATAGGCCGTACTTGCGTAGCACTAAGATCATAAAAGTTTTTAAAGTATGGCAAGAGCCTACTTTATCTGACAGTCCCAGTGATTTAAAAGTATCCAAGAGAAATCTGCTGATTTCTAGCAGAAAAAAAGACAGTTTAAGCAAAAGAATGCAAGCAGAGGCAAGAGCAAGCAGCAAAGCGTCTGCACTGTAAGAAAGCAGGAAGCAAAACTCATGAACAGTAACCACTGTTTTTTGGTTTAGCTGGATATTGTGTATTTGGAGGTTAAAGGAATGTTACACTAAAAGCTGTGCTTTGAATATCAAACGCAGGCTTGAAAGGTGCCTTTGCAGAGGATGGCAGGTGTAGTTGGCTTGAATTCATCGCTTTTACAATGGATTCCAACGGCGACCCAGTTTCTAGATGAAAAGGTTCATGGAAGCGTTTCATGCCACTCTTTCAACATAATACACTTCTCCTCTGTCCATTTGTATGTCTGGTATTCATGCCCTTTTCTCCTTTATTAAACCAGAAAAAAGACTTACTGAGATAGAAATTTTAAACTACACAAAACAACACAAAACAGAATGTCCAGTTAAGATGAGGAAGAGACATTTTTTAAATATGTACTGGCTGTGCGTGATCACACCAGGGCCCACACATTTGTGGCATGTTGAGCATCAAACCTCACCTAGAAGCAATTTACTGTGACTAGGCTGTGTGGTCATCGCAAGCTGCCCTGAATGTTTACTGAATGCAGCCTGAAATCATAAAGCCTCAGCTTACAAGGCTGAACCGCTGTAAAACTACTAGCAGACAAGCAGCTGTTCTGATGTTCTTGATGTATGAAACCCATGAAATGAAAAAGGTATTTTCCTTGTTGGAGCCCTTTTTCTCTGACTATATTGTTCTGCTTCTTTTGTATATAGCATATTTATAAAACTTTACTGCTCTTTTGTGATGTCAAGCCCTCTAGGAAATTCAAGCAGATTTCAGGATATAGGAAAAGGTCATGGGAAAGTTGTGTGACCCTGCATGCCTAGTGTCCATGTCCATTTGCCACTGCCTACTTTAGGACTGCAAGACTCTTTTTTTCATTTCAAACTTGTAGTCTTCACCTCTCCAGTCAATGTTTTTTTCACACGCTGTATGCAGTAGCACTCCCCAAGACCTGTAAATAGACATTGAAAATCAGCATTAATATATAAAAGGACGTTCTAGTAGACAGTGTTGCAAAAGGACACCTGCGCAAAAACAGACACAATCACACAACCACACATGCTAAAAATGCTGGGTTTCAGGTTCTGCTTTGCAGTCATTACACAATACAGGACTTCAGATGCTCTGTTTTGATGTCAAATCCTAGTAAATACCAGGATCACAATACCTGGGCCTCTACAACATCGACTGATTTGATGAAATGAAAAAACTGTGACTAAACCCACAATAATGTTTATTCTGTGTTGTTCAGTGAAGACTTTGTGACACAAATGTTTCACTTCAAATGAGTACATCTGCAGTGTGCATGCAACTGTGCATGTGTGTTTGTGTTTACATGTGTGTTTTCTTCCAGGTCAGGGCGCCCTGTCAGTTTCATGGTGGTCCTCAACACTCCCAGCCCCCTTAGTAAGATCTCTTGGGTAAACCGTCTGCACTTGGCCAAGATTGCACTACGTAAGTGCGCGCACACACACACACACACACACACGCATGCAAGCACTTTCTATCTTTCTCTCTCACACACACACACACACACACACACAAAGAAAGGATTACTATGTCATTTCTATTTAAACAGGATGATGTAATGCAATGAAATGTAATAACAATGTTTTAAGTCATAGGCTCAGACACATCATCAGTGTTTGATTCACTCTCTATTGGCTAAGTGTATAACTGGTGTTACGACATATATAATCAGAGAAAAACCAAGACTCTCAACTGGGTCATCTGAAGTTTATGTGCTGTGGAAAGAGGTAAATAACATCTCTTCTAAAATACCCTCTAGCTATTGTGCAAAGGACTTTGCATACTAGGCCTTGAAATTCGGGATATGTCATTGACTGTGGAGAAAGAGCAGTGGTCAACATTTGGGAAGGAAAATAATGGCCAGACCGTGCCCAGCAGGGAGCAGCACAGTTCTTCTTTATCTTCCTAACCTCTTTTCTCCAACCCTTGCCTTACTCTGCCCAGGCCTAAGCTGGCTATGCAGTCTTACCACGCAGTAGTATAGGAGGTCTTCCTCTCTGGGGTTCATCAATGCATGTTGTCATCCAGTGAAGTGGAGACGGAACTACAGAGGACATTAATCTGCTTATTTGGCCATGATGGCACACACATATTCAACCCACTCACCACCCCAGTCCTTTCCCCCTTCCTTTACTACTCCCTGCGTCGCCTTGAGCGCTCTTCCTTGTCACACACACTTTATTCTGAGGTTGTTATGCATGCAGTATGTCTCTCAGCACTGCACTTGTGGGTAGCTCCAATCGTATTGTTATGGCTTCTCACATGCCAGAGGCCATTGCTGTTAGCGTCAGCGCAGAAACATTCAAGGTTTCAGAGAAAGTTTTTGGAGGTAGGTCAAAGGACACTCAATGGAATGTCTTGCTTAGATGACTGGCCAGTGGACCGCCTTGATAGCCGACTGGTTATAGCACATGCCATGTTCAGTTCCAGCCAGTGACCTTTGTTGAATATCATACCCGTCTCTCTCACTGCTTCCTTTCTACTTCTTTACCTGTTACCATAAAAAAAAAAACAAACCTTTTAAGAAAGATCAGTGGCCAGATATTGTCAATGTTTTTGATACCCAAGCATAGCCCTGAAACGGTTAATGACACTTTGGTTGGGCAAAAGTCAAGAGGAAGCCTGACCTGTTTTGTGCTTTACAGAGGTTTTCCTGAGACTTTGCTTCCCCTGCATCTTGAGATTCTTCCTTGCACATTACAATACAAAAATAATACACAACCCTGGATATTTCTCCTGTACTGCTGGCCAAACTCTTACAGTGAGGGTATAGAGGTGCATGAAGCATACAGTACATCTGTAGACTCTCCAGTAGAGCTTGCTGTATATGGTTTGTGTCAGAGTGGCATCAAAAACATCAGGCTGAACGCAGAGGATGCTGTGGCTGCACTGATGCGCAGCATACCCAGCCTTTTCTTGTTGCTCACACCTTTATCAGCAACACAACAGGCGATGATGAGGACAGTGGTACAGTGGTGTATCCCCAGTCGCTACTGTGTGGTGATATTCAAAGCCAAATCATGCAAGTTATGCATAGCTGTCATATGGGTGAGGAGCCCCATGTTTATTATTTTATAATGTTTATAGAGACCATCAAAATCAAGAATGACTTGGGGAAGATAAAATGAACAATTTTTTTGGCCTTCACTAGGAAAAAAAACCCTCTCTTTTAGCACACCCTGAAGACCATGAAGATAAGGGATTAAATGCTCTCAATATGTAAGCATTGAACATTGTTTTCACTCTCATATTGATTGACTCTTAATTGTATGACTGTCAGCAACAATCTTTCTTTTTCATGCCATCCTACTACTTTGTAGCCTCAAGCTCTTGTCACAGACATGATACTCCTGTATATTAGGATAAGCGTGAAATCTTTGCCTTTCTTCGACTTCGAAAAGTTTCAGTTCAGTTGACTGATCAGAGGAAACTGACACATCTAAGGTTGTAAGGTTTTAGGCCTTTAGCCAACACTACTATCCAGGGCAAGTTACCATGAGAACAACAGTAAAATAAGGTTTGATTCCTCCATCACCAATATGACAAGCAACCAAGTGTAAGGAGAACAAGCTTCGAGGTGCAAAGAAAAGTGAGCAGAGGAAGACATTAAATAAAATAAGAACTAGAGAGAAATACAGAAAAGGAGTTTTAGGGCAAGTGGAGTAAAGGGGGAGGGGATACATTACAGAGAATCTGCAGTCAAGACATCAAACAATGAGACGATTTATATATATCAAGCTCAAGACACAGATTTGGGCAGTGTGGCTGCAGAGAGAATAAAGACCATCTTTCAACCAGAAGACATGTTTTTCTCAGATACTGATCCACTCATCTTTCGTTAAAATGATTGACAGCATGTATTTAAACTTGAGTTTGATTTTAGAATGTTTCCTTTACAGCTGAATTATCTGGAAACATTCACATTAAGTTAAACTTTATTGTGTTTTAGAGTAAGATCATATATTTACAAGCAAAGATTGTGGAAAAAAAGTTGTTGGCTGAAAATGTTAATTTTCATCCAAGGTCTTTTCACTTTTACCGTCCTCTGGAAAGGCTTATATATATATATATATATATATATGAATAGTCGACAGCCCACACACCGTCAATCCTCTACATCTGCAATCTCATGTAGCCTCACAAACTGAGGTTAATGGAAAGCTAATCATTATGAGCTAATAAGAGCAGGTCATATACACAAAAATAGCAGCTTGGCTGATGACCTGCCTGTATAAAGTTCATCTTTCTGTTCATTTTTTATAGCTCCTTGTGCTCCTTGGACTAGGGGGTGATTGTGTTAAGACAAGGTATGCTAGAATTCAGGAGCAGACACAGAGGCAAGGTTAGAATCAGACAGGGGTTTTATTGAACAAAAAGTGAATGGTGCTTTGAAGTGATCCGAAGGGCAGAGGCTGAGAGCAGGTAGACAGGTGAGTGGCTGATCCAACAAACAGGCTGGCAGGCTGGGCTTCCAGGGCAGAAGCGGTGACCTGAGACACAAGCAAGAAAACACTCAATGTCAGAAAGGAATCTAGACAAGAGGTTCAAAAAGAGCAAACTTGAATAAATACTTAAGCTGGCCGTAACATGGATGAACGGACAGTCTGGCAGAGACTGGTTGTAGAGCCGTGGTTTAAGACAGGAGAGGTTGATTAATGGAACTCACTGCAGGTGAGTAGGAAGCCACAGGTAGTCTGATGAGAAGCAGGGAGAGAGAGAACTGATGTTTGTTTGTGAAGTGTGCACACAATTGAACCCTCAGCAGTGCCCTTGGTACCTATAATAACATAGGCAACATTTTTCTATATACATAACTGTATATAGCCTATTTTTTTAATAAATATAATTTATTTTAAATGTTACCATATTTTATACACATTTAATTATTATCTGTTAAGTTCTGTGTGTATAGCATGAAGTGACTACAAACTTCCGTTTAGTTATACAACCTTGTGTTGTAGGCCTATAATGACAAACAATCAACCTTATGACATTTCTACATCAATTTCTATGTAGAACAGGTTTTACAATATATGATAGTATGTATACTTTTAATAAATACATGCAAATATGCTTTATGTTGCCTTTTAAGTTGTGGTTTACCATTTACAATGCATGCGTCCATGGGCACTGCCATGTTGTGTGACATCATTCATCATTTTGTTCTCTGAGTTTAAGTAGGAACTCCGACTTCAAGTGGCGTTCCACCGTACTTTTTCTAGTTGGAGGTCGGAAATGTCCGAACACAGCATGCTTGGAACACAGCATGAGATAGCGAGCCAAACCATGATTGATTGACCCTATATGACTGTGAATGTAAATGCAAATGTAAACTATTAACTCAAATGAATAACAGATTATAATAAATTGATATTCAGTAAGTATTTATTTTTGCCATAATACACTATGCACCAAAGTGTAATATACAAATTTAATTCATAGTTATTCAGCAGCATTTTAGTCTTAAAACCCTGTACTCATGTTGTGTGAAGTCGTATAAGGTTTTTATGATATTTAGTGCATATTTATATTTATATAATTCATGTTGTAAAAGAGCTTTAATTAAGATTAGAGTCAGGGTTAGAATACTTTAAGAAAACTGCATATTAGATTTGTGATATTAAAAATTGTTTTATGTGTATAAAATCTGCTGCAGAAAGGTTACAGTTATAGATTACAGACACAATTTAAATGAATGATTGTATAGTTGAACTTAAATGTAATAAGTTTGTTCTGTTTGTCAGTATATAGTTCTGTAATATTCAGTCAGAAAGAACTATGTAATTCCAAGGTATTTGCTGCAGCATCTACACCACATATGATACTTACTTGCTCATGACCACACACAGCAGCGCTGTGACACACTCATACTCATCAAATCATTCATTTAAAAACAAATGGTAGAGATGAGGGCGGGGTGATGGATTTCATTGAATCCCTTGGGGAAATAGATCTGCACCAACCTGGTCAGGATGACAATTACGTGTTAATTGTATTACACCCACACTTTGCCCATTTAACTAAATGTAATTACAATAAGCGAGTTGTTGATTTAATTTCACGGATGGTGTACTGTCACCGAGACTTCCTCGTCATGGCAGGCGGAGGCAGGACTGCCCTGTGCTCAGGGGAGACCTACAGTTGAATCAGCATTTCAAATGCACCGAACCATGGTCTTGTTTAGTTTGAAATGGGTGCCGTGCTCCGAAATGTCCCTGAATGGTGGACAACACAAATAGCTAATGTTTTCATGCATGATTTAGTGAGTGATTAGACATCACAAAACCCATTTTCCCAAACCCATCTTCACATCAGTGTTTATCCCGTTACCTCCATTTTGAGAAAACACAACATTATCCCACTGCTGTACTATGTAGCCTTCACTGTGCCACATGCGTGAGTATTGGTGGCATTTCTGCACACTGTATTAAGGTCCTATCAGCGTATTGCCCATTAGCAATGCCTTGTTAATGCTATGAGGTTTTCTCCGAACCAATTTGGACCTTGAGCATTTCCATAAAGTTTTGCTGCCCGTGATTGGTGGTGGTTTTTTAAAAAAGTTTTACATGATATAATATGGCAGCCAAGCTTGATAAGACACATTCCTAGTAAACAGCATTTGTCACTTTGTGAATGCATGTGGTGTAGTTATGAGGCCTTGAAATAGAAAGTGAGAATCACCCCACCACGCCGGTGCATCGCCAGAAGCCCTGGGTCCATTAATAACCTGGTGTGCCACTGCATCTTTTATTTCTCTCAGAGTGGCCCTACTGTTTCTGAAGGGTCTTCGTGAAATAGCCAGAAGCATTGCCTAATTAATGGACTTTCTCACTGCAGAATTAATTGCTTCCTACCATGCAGTCCCAGCCCTTTCAGACAGGGTTAAGGCTGCAAATTTTGATGGCCCTCACAAGAAGAACAAGAGGCTGTCAAATCATGAGAGATTGCCGCTGAGACTTTGGAGACAGCAAAGGAATGAATGTGGGTAAAGAGAGGGAGATATTGAATGTGTATGTGTGGGAGTATGTTTTTGTGTGTTTGTGAGTGTGTGTGTACAGGGGGAGGGGGGGGTGAAAGGATGATTGAGACGAGCAATCAGTCCCACTGCAGGGAACAGGGGGCCGCAGGGGGCTGTTGCCTGTGGTTACACTGCTAAGTGTACCGGCCTTTTTCCCTTGCACGCGGATCAATAGATGAGTGGAGTGCGGCTTGGAGGTTCTGGCACACACTCTGACACGCCTTCTTAATCCACTGTGTGATAACCTGTGTCATGGACATGTATACCACACAGGAGTCAAGCAAAGGGGGAAATGCAAAATCCATCCTGCAGCATGGGCTTTTTAGGGGAGACTGTGAGGGCCCAAGTATTCAGATAGCTTGGTTGCTACAGTGACTGATTTCTTTGCATCTGTTCAAATAACACTAGTTATACCTTATGTTTAACTGTTATCTTTTTGTATGAAGAAGCTTGAAAGATTCCCTTTAACACTTTTAATATAAACATTCAACAGCAGAACCGTCTCCCTCACAACAAAGGTGTTCACTCCATATGTGCTGGAAGGATTTTTACTTAGTCCTAAAATTAATCTGTCAGACAGCAAATATTATCTCCCTATCTCACTGTGCTCAAACATGGGAAATGTTTATGATAAGTAAACATTATCACGGATTTAATTAACAGATCCCACATTCGCATTGATCCTTGGGAAATATCAATTGCACTGGTGTATTTAATTAGTTTATATCTATGCCCTTTGTGTCACTGGGGTTGATAGAGCGCCATGCTCTGCAAATTAATCTTCATCAGCGAAAGACTTGAAACAAAAGCATGATTGGAATAAAGAAACTGAGAAACTCAATCTCCCTACTTAGTATTCCAACCCTACACCTTCACAAATGATGTTGTTATATGTAGTTATTGTACAGTAGATATAACTGACCTTAACCTTTAGCTTGTGGAGACTAATCACTCATTTAAATTGCCTTTAATTAAAACTGCAGATAAATAAACTACAACTCGTTCGACCTGACTATAATTTATTTTTCAAAACATGAAAGTGATTTGTAAAAAAGTTGTAAAATGACAATAAAGCACTTTTTGCTTTCACTAATAAAAGATTCTTACCAGAATTGGCTTTGACTATAATACCACCTTTTCCTCTAGAATACCTTGTTTAGCTGTATTTATCATTAAAAGTGCTTAATTTGCGGCGTACATTGATATGGAAATGAACACAGCTCTCCATCAGGTCTGTGCTCAGCGAAGTACAAATTTTTGATTGTGATATGAGTCACGATTTTAGTGGACTGGTAATTTTAGTGTCTCATTTTCACTGATAAAAATGATGATGATGTGATTTTTCCTGGTGTCTGTACCAAACAAGCGTATTCTCTTGTCTGGTGAAAATTATTTGAAGGCCAGGGCATCTCTGTAGCACCACAATGCTTCATTTATAATAGTATGTTGTGACACCTTTTACCTTTTTATCAAAAAATTGCAGCTACTTACAGCTGTGGAAAGAACTCCTCTCTCCCTCGTTCTACATTCCTCCTTTAGTGTTTGGCTATCAGCGGACATGAACATCAAAGTCCGGTCCCGCTGAGCTGTCGCACAGTCGTGGATTTACGTCAAGGATGGTGCGTTCAGTAACGACTAACGCAGCTTTACTTGCCTTAGTAACTAGGAATAATATTAGCGTTTTAGAAAAGTAATATTATTACAGTAACGCGTTACTGTAAATCTCTGATAATATTAAAAATGGTTAAATTTTGTAATCCTAGTTCTATGAAAACTGATACAGAAATCCAATGGTTCCCAACCTATTTTTCATCTGATGTACCCCCCAAAGCTTGTTGATGTGTAGGTTCAGTCAAGTTTGCATTAGTACTACTACCTGTACTACTGGCAGAAGCAGGAAGTTTCAACATTACCTCTCTTCTCTTTCAACCTCTTTTCTCCTGCTAACTATATCAGAACGTGGTGTTCAGGTGTTGTAGGTTACAGGTTGGTGGGAAATGTCTTATATGCAATTGGCTTGTTTAGGTTAGTCTGACAATACATATACTACAGATCACGTTGCCTCACACCAATTTGGTATTTGTGCATTAATTTTCTCCCAAATACTTTTTTTTTCAAACTAGCTGAGCTACTGAACAATCTTTCCATATACCCCCTGGCAACTGCGGAAGTACTAATGTAGCTGTAAGTAGTCCTCAATGCAATTTATCCATGCAGCAAAGGCAGATCCAGGATTAATATAATATCCCAATTGTATTAGGCACCGGAAATAGAAGTTATAAGAGTAGAGTATTGGCATAGCTCTGTAATGGACCATCTTGTTATTGGTTTATCTTGAAACGATAAGTGCACTCACTACCCATTCAAGTGGTAGCTATCCCTGTAAAAGCCTACCTCTCTCCTCCTCTTGAACTGGGTGAACCAAAAAAATGTGTTTAAAATGTGCCTCAGCATGCGTGTCTTTTTAGTTAGGCTCTTTATTACAGTGTCAAACCACCCAGGTGAGCTTATGGTCAAGCCACACTGGTGGTGTTTGTAAATGTTTGACCTTAAACAGTTCAATGACAATTACATTTCTGACTCCTGGATTTTGTTCTGGTTAATAACGGTTACTCTACAGCAAAACAACTGTGGTGTTGAGCATAATATGATATGGTTGTCTCCATATTGGAGACATTTTATTTCCTGGTCTACAGTGAGCCCAGGTGACATGACACCTGTTTTTGTGACAACTCTACTTGATAAAAATGTTAAATGATGTGCTAGTGGTGCTCAGACTGCATCCTTGCGTTATACCTCTGATTTCCCAAATGACGTTATTAGTTTGTTATATATTTAATGCAGTTTTGACTTTTGTTATAGATTGCTGCAATGGAGGCATATGGTTGCCTCTTGATACCAGTGTGAAGTTGAACAGAGCCTTGTACCAAATAAAGTAAAATGTTTGTTTTTAATCAGTGAAACATTGTCTACGATGGCAGGAAATAAGTACAAGGTTCTTTATTTGTCATTATACAGCACAAGGCTGTATAACGAAACAAAATTTCTAGTTCCTTCATGCTAAACACACAACATATAATTAAGTGTAGGCCTATATTAAAATATGGTAACATATAAAACAAAATAAAACAATACAGTTATTTTAATACATATGTACAGACACGTATACACCCCGAACATTCCACAGTGCATTTTTTGAATTTGCATGGGTTGAATGTAAACAGCATCAACAGTAAATAGCATCAGCATATGGAATTTTTACAGTCTACTGTATGTGGAATCCATATTCCAAGTCTAATTTATTGACCACACACATGCAAAATAACCAGTTAATTGTATTTCTTAGTGTTTTCATTTTTATTATATCTGACTGCTTGCATTAGTGGCTTTGCTGCATTTTGTTTCCTGTGTTGACATACTTCCACAATTTGACACTAATTGGTGTATATTGGGAGTAAGTCACATGTCCTAGGCCCCTACTTGTAATTACCATTACAAGGCTGACGTGAATGTTTTTTTAGTAATCTTTTCTCGTCGGTAAGTTCTATTTATGGTAAATCCAACATGATGTGAATGTAGTATTAGACAGAACTCACAGGGCACTGTAGCAGGGACACAACACAATAACTGAAAGTTATGTACCCACAAATAAAGTAATCCTTCTGCTATAGATTGGGGTGCAATGTAGCAACAACTCTTGAGTGTTTTGTTTTCATGTGTTTTAAGGGTCCAAGTGATGAAATGAATTTATAAATAAAGAACTGTTTGTGTGTGTGTGTGTGTGTGTGAGAGAGAGAGAGAGAGAGAGACAGTGTGTAGAGGTGAGTGGCCTGCATGTCCCTAGTTGGTGCCGTTTTCAATTTAGGCCTGTGCTTGTCATTTGTTCACCGTTATTCATCATCATTACTACATGGCAATGACTGAAGGTTAAGGCTAATTTGTGTTCTCTCACATCCACGTTCTGTCTCTGTCTTTTGTATGTATCCCAGTCCCTTTCTGTCTCTCTGTGTTTATCTGTCTCTCTGTGTTTATCTCTCTCTTTTAAATTGGTAACTAGATTCATTTTTACTGACAGACAAATTCAGTAAGTAAGCTTACTGTCATGCATATACAAACGGAACATTATTTATGATAATTTAGCTGAAGAAAGTTGATGATCACTCTCGGGTAAAGGAAACCACTGGACCTGTTGCCCCACCTGCAGCAATGTGCCCTCAATTAAAGCCCCTTCCCTCAATATTCCACAACTTGAGATGAGTGTAATTATAAATGACTGAATGATCTAAAACCTTATCATGTTAAATACCTCCTCAAAAATGCATTGTGAAAATGTCAATTGACATTTTTGATGATCTTGACATACCTAATTTATTCTCTTTTGTCAGTGCAAAGTGCAAGGTTTTGACAAAGTAACATGACGTCTGTACATTACATCTTTTGTGAGCCTAATTACTTTTTATTTCATATATCTTGACCCTGGAGTTGTGTAGCCATGCAGATAGTTTCTTTTTTATTTGCAGATGTTTTATCCATCCACTGTTGAGAATGCAGTTGAGTGAATATAACTCGAAATATGACAGGCCCAACAACAAACAAACACTAGAAGAAAGTCATTGAAAGACACAACACGGAATGCTCTTCCTTCCTGTCCTTGATCATTTTTGTAGCTTCTTGCGCAGCATAAACATGTTTTGTTTGTTATAAACAAGCTTTAAATTATGACAAGGATTTTGCTCCACTGTGATGCCGTGTTTTCAAACTCTCAAGAATGATGTCACTTTTTTTACAATAATTTTAGTGGAAATTGTTAAGAAAAAAATCACCTACATGTTTTTCATTATTCTTATTCCAAGGTGTAATGTATGCAAACAAACAAGGCAGCACATTTCAGCAAGCTGTTAAATTTCATGCACAATTTACTTTCTGTAAATGAAAATTTATGATTACAAAATTACGTAATGGAGGTACTTTGGCAGATCTGCCTGCCACCTTGTCAGAGGTCCACCTGTTTTAAGGCTCAGAGCAATGAGCGCTGAGATGGCGTGTACGCCAGGCAAATCCATTATTCGAACTCAAATCCAGCAGTTGCATTTTTCCTGCTAGGACTGACTCTCACTGTTGATTAAGTGCAGGTTTAATCACCGTTGAGGCCCTGCGTTGGCAGTACCTGGCCTCGACTCCTACAACATGGAATAAGCCTCTGGCTGACTGTAACATTCACATGCTAATAACACCATATTTATATTATATACCTGACATAGAGAAATATCTTTCTGATTATTTTGCGTGGTTTTGACATAGCTTGAAGGAGATTTCTGAGTGAAGCTGTCAATTAGTACAACAAAAACAAGATGGTAAACTACAACAACAATAAGTTAATATCGCCTTTGTGAGAATGAAAAAGTCTCTCTTTTTCTTTCTCTTTCAGGAGAGGAAAATTCACCAGGCTGGTTATGTGGAGAGGACGAAGGGAAGACGATGGCCCCGTTCTGGTGTCCGCTGCTTGCCTGTCACATGTCTGTCTTTGCTACTAAGTCACCAGAGAGAAAGGTAAATCCGTTTCAACCATTACAAAACAAAGATAATTTCTTAAAGATTACTGTTTTACCACATGTTCTGAAATTTCAAATAATAGAAATCAGATTAACTTTCTTAAAAAGAAGAAAGATTTCATAGTCTTTCCATATTTGCACGTCATGTGTGATAGCGTCAGTGTAGAAATTTCTCAAGTAAAGAGAGAGGCATTACAGGATTCAGCCTACTCATTCCCTATTGATGATCAGTGCAACACAGGTGGATATATAGAGTACATGCTGGCACACCTGGGCATTTCTATTTGTAAATTCAACAGAGACGTATATAAAACAACTACATTTGAATATGTATTTGTAAATAATACAGTGAATGAAATACCCGATAAATGTAATTTCTTTATAGCAAAAAGCAATCCTGCTGTTTAATTTGTAATACATTTGAAGGTGTGGCTATCTTGATGTAAACAATATGGTGAAACCTTTGATAGTTAATTTAGTAGTACATTTATAACATCCCCTGGTAGATATCGTGTCATACTGCCCAGCCCTATCTGGTCACAGCTCAGATGAAAACTTTCCAGAATAACCTTAATGCAAAACCAAATTAAATACTTCAAATAATAATAAATTCAAATAATAAAATAATAAATAATAAAATCAAACTAAATGCTGAGTCATGACATGGAAGTGTACCTCCCAGTGATGAAACACTTAGCATATAACTCTGTGAAGGAATTCTGCTTCTTAATACCCTCGTTGTTATCAGTGTAATTTAATTGGATGCACAACAATAATACTAATTCTATGACTAATAATAACTGATTAAGTATTTAAGAATAAACAGTGGAATAAAAGACGTTTTCAGCTGGATTAGTTTCAAATCACTGCATCTCTTTGAGCTCGCCATTTGTACTTTAGCTGCAAGGATTTTGATGTGTTAAGTGTTTATGGAATGGTAGTGTTTATACTCAGGAAGCAAAGTGCCTCCCTTTGAATCAATCTGTCAAAGCAATTTGACTTTCACTGACACTAACTTCTCCTCTGAAGCAGCAGTTTGTCCGTAGTGGCGGTGGAATCTTTTATTTTAATAAAGATTTTGTCGAAAGAGATCATATTGCCATATGACACAGCCATTTCTCATTGAATGGAATCAAAGCTCACTTGCCTTGCCCTAACAGCTAAAAATACATTGTCTCAGTGATGATCTCAGAAAAAAATACCTAGATTACTGGAATTGCAAGGTGACACGAGAGCATCCCTTAAAGATGCTGGCTGAAGAATTTCGATCAATACAAGCTGTTAAGACCTAGAAGCCTCCAATAGATCAGATGGTCAGCACAGGTGAGAGATAGACTAAAAGGGTTTTAGAAGTCAGTGGAAATGGTAAGAAATCAATTTGCCGGGGCTGAAAGATGATATTTCCAACCACATTTTCTATCACTATAATGTGGTTACAGGTCTTACAGAGCAAGGTGGGCGGTGGGGTGAGCCAAATTACCATGGCCACCAGGGTAGGATGTTATAAAGTGATCATGCAATTATCTTAATGGCTATGGGACACCCAAGCATAAATCAATGTTCCAGCATTAGATTAAGACCTATACGCCAACCCATAGTCTTCTAGCCATGTGGATGAGAGAGGAAGGTGAGGGGAAACAGCAGCTGGAAGTGCGAAAAATGTAGCTTTGACACAGTGGGGGGTGGGATTTCCCAAAAGATCTTGCCGCCGTTCCAGAGTATTCTGCAAAAGTGTGTTACACCTGGCTGGAAGCAGAGCCAAGTCAATTAATATATTTTGAACCAGTGGGAGCCTGCAGTCTCTGAGGATCTGCTCATATTCTCCACTTCTGACACAAACAAATGAAGCACCTGAGCATGCCAGTGAAGGGCATTGCAGCCATGTCAGTCACAAATGTGGTTTACCATGAAATTGTTTCATGTGGCTCTATTTTCTAAGAATGATCAAATTGAGCATGTGTGTTTTCACATGAGTCATCGCTGGAAAGAGCTGTAATAGTCTCTCATATTATAAAGGCTAATGTGGGATTCGAGAAAGGAAACATTTATGCTTGCATTGCTGTGTGTGCAAGTATACTGTTCTCCTGCCTCCATGTATGTGCTTGAGTTGCAGTTTTCTCTGTATTTGTTTGACTATATACTGTGCAGGAGCTGTGCACTTCTGTGCATCAAATGAATAGATATGTGATAGGAATGGCGGCCTGGGTATCAGAGAGCTGAAGAGGTAAGCAGTAGTATTTCTTTCCCTTTTTTGACTAAAGAGAAGGTAGCATTAAATGGAGTGACTTTAAGTCCTTCATGCAGAGCAGACTGTGATTAGGGGCTTAACTCAGCAGCAGCCTCCCTCTCCCTCTCTGTGTCTCCATCTTTGCCTCAGCCACTGCCTCTGGGACACACACGCCTCTCTGTGCCAAAGCTCCGCAGCATCTCTTTCTCCAGCTCTTGCAGCTTCTCTTGGCAGTCTGAGTTACAGTGAGTAGAAAGGATGAAGAAAAGGAGGCAAAAAAAGAAATCCCAGATTAAAAGAGATGTGGCCGAAGGGGCTGAAGCCATTTCCTACAGAAAATAAAGTTCTAAAGCAGCGTAGCATGAACAACACGCACAGGTCACCTAAGGGAGCTCAACCCACCACTGGCTGTGAGCAACTCCCTGCACCCTGGTCCACTCAGTGGGAGCTGGAGAGGGGCACTGGGCAAACTCGTTAGGCACCGGAGATAAACCTTATCACAAGTCTGCTGAGTGAGAACAGCGGGGGCAGACTGAGTCCTCTCAATTTATCTCTTTCACTTTCTCTCTCTTTCTCTCTCTCTCACACAAACACACACACACACACACACACACACACAGAATCAGGTGCTATCTGAGTTAATACACAAACCACATTCTGATGGTCCTTGTTTAAAGCGTCAGTGCACGCTCCGTTTCGGTGCCCTTTCTGCCATTTTGAAAGATGGCACAGAGCAGGTTTGGCAGTTGGCCCAAATTGAGGGTGTGAGGTAGTCGGGTTAAGGGATTAATAGGAGATACTACAGCAGAAAGGGTAACAGCTGAACCTTACTTCTATACAGTAGAATCAGCTGTTAAATGGAACCATTACTACCATTTTCTGCACAAGTATCATGACGGTGCATAATGTTGATCTTAACAGGATTGATGCCTTTAATTATTACAGATAAATAGATTAAATATCAGTTCAGGTATTGACTCAGTCTTTGGCGGAAATCTTATACAAAAATCGCACTTACACGTTGCTATTATTTGTTGTCTTGTTCCAAAGTGCACTGATATTTATCCTAGCATACATTATTGCACTAAAACGAACCAAGTCAGATTAGACAATCGACAGCAAACATCCATTTTGATATTGCTTTATATTATGCAAATTGAATAATTTGGGGTTTTGGGCTACAGGTTGGACAAAACAAGCAATTTGAAGATGTCACCTTGGGCTTTGGTAATCATTTTATAGACTAAGTGACCTAAAACACTTGGCCTTTCATTTTGAATGTCAACTCACTGTCCCAGAAGTAGTAGCTAAATCCAGGAATAATATTTACTTTTTTGAACAAAAAATGTTATGAGATTTTTTTTTTTGTTTAAATGGATTGCAATCATGTGTTTGCTTACATAGTATCTAGAACCTAACATCCACTGTTATGTTCTCTCAGTTCTACCCAGCAGGCTAGGTTAGTCTGAGCCTGGCGACCAATAATGCATGTATTTATGAAACCCAATAATCTGACAGCTCAGCAAGCTGTATTAGTGGCGTCACCTAGTGCTTTGGGAACTGAATGTCTTAAATCACATGCCTGTCTCTATCTAGGACCTGTATTTTCTTCTGCACTATATTTCTGTATAAGCGCTCATTCAGCAAAGCGCTGAAGAAGATCAATGCCTGGTTCCTGTCCTGATCTAAACATTCTCAAAGAGGCGCATGTGCATACTGTATGTGCAGTATTTTATGGTGAGTGGACAGGAATCCCTTGGCCGCATAATGATTCACAAATGCCTCATATCTCCTCCAGTAGGAAAGCACCCCTTCCCCTGCAACTCTAAAAGGTTCTTAAAGATCCAAGGCTACAAAGACTTTCGAAATAGTAAAGAGACATGTTTCCAGACTCCGTTTATGAGGCATTAGGCTGGGACAGGGTTGGGGATGGCTGCTATGCCAGAGCTCTTATAATACCTTGGGGGATTTCATCATGTACGCTTTGAAGTGTGGAATGACAAACTGGAAAAGGGTTTGGGCTGCATCAGGGTTAGCTTCCTTTCTCTTTTTCTGAGAGGATTAGCTTCTGTGTCTCAGCTCAGAAAACCGCAAAGCCTGGCCACATCTTACCCCTAATACACTCTACTAGTTTACATAGATCACACAGATCACCATTATTATTTATTTATGTACTTATGTATGTGTTTTTCTTTTTTGGAGTGGGTATGATTTGCTCTTGAAATCCATTAAACATGTTATCAGTCGTTTCTGTCTTATCATCTGTTGACATCACACTGTATGAGGTCACCGGAAACTGTGCTTGTTTACTAGACTAGCTGGTGCTTTTGGGGTCATGCTGTGAATGTCCCTCTCATTCACTGTCATTCATCTTCCCTGCTGATGGAGTTATAAGAGCGCAGCACTGTGCATTCAGCAAGCCACATGACTGCATGTCCAGAAAATTCTCTTGTTGAACGGCATCCTTGGCAACACCAAATACACTGTGTTTATGGCTATATTCATTGTATTATCTGGTGAATTATTGATATTCGAACATGGTGACTCAAAGCTCTTTCAGCCAAGATGACAAAAAGGGCTCAGTGAGAAGGCTGTGTGTGTGTGTGTGTGTGTATGTAGATGAGATATTATATTATCAAGTATGGATTAAAAAGTAGGACAGTGTGAAAATGTGGCCTTTTCCTGATGCAATGCCTTCCTGAATGTGTATTTCCTTTCCCCTCTTCTAACCTGTTTGGTATTATAATTTTTCAAAGCCATCAGACACCGTACACAATGCTTCTCGCTCTGTGTTTCTTGAAGGTCGTTTGTTACTTTTCAGAGTAACAGCCACCTCTCTGATTTGTCGAGGACAGATGCCACAGCACGGATTAAAAGTTCGTTCTAACCACAGATCCACCGGGGCGTAGCAGCTCCCTTTCTAACCCTGCAGTAATATCCTTCTGGCAAACAGAAAAACACAAACAGTGGTACTCACATGTGCTTCACATGTGGTATGCACTGTTCTCTCTCAGACCTGATCCTCAACAAGATTAATGTTTTTGCCCCTAATGTATTGCTTATTAGAAATTTAGAATAATCTACAGTATGCTGGGTTTTTTTTTGTGACTATCATGGCGATGAAAAACAATGCTGACTGTGCTATGCTCTATTTCTGTATTTGGCTGTTTTGGCTTCCTTAGAATTTCCACAAATGATGCTCAAATATTTTGCTAGTATGCCATCAGTGGCTACCCATCAGCTGTTTAATTCAGAGGACAGATGTGTTTTCTGCCTTCCGAATTCATCTTAACCCCAAATAGAAATATTTATACTTAAACAGAACATGAGTTTCTGCATGATGTTTGATTACCGTTGCATGGTTGTCGTTTTGGGTTTTGGAGACTATATTTTAAAGCAACAGATGCTCACTAAATATCAACCATCGTGCCGACATCTTTAGGACATGAGGCTGAACCTTGTGTGGCATCTGCTACAATGATCAAGAGAACCTGTCTGCAATATTGAATTCATAGATACTAACACATTGCCATGTTCTGTAAAAGTGTTCTGATGGGTTTTTGCAAGCTTCATTCTGCAGAGACGTGTTTACTATGGAATTCAGTATAACGTATCAATTTTTATTTATAGAAATGTGTTTGCTAAAATGTACTGAGAACTGCACTCTGAGAGAAATAACCGCAAATCTAGGCGTAAATTTTTTTGAGCCCCTAAAAGCTTTGTAAACATGGACCACAGTTCTCTCCTCAGAAACAGAGCACTGCTGCTCATCCTCTGAGTTCAAAGGGGGGCAGACAAGCTTTTGGCATGCAGAATGCGAGAATGCAGGAGAAAGTGTCAATCTAATTTCTCTGCGTGAAGCTGGATCACATCAGACCTGTCGCTGGAGCTGATATGGCTTGGCCCTTCTGGTCAGCGTGGCCAGGCTCAGAAAAACCCAACTCCAGACACACAAAACTTGTCACTGTCACAAATACAGGGAGCAGTGACAGCACACAAGCTCTGACTGCTTAACACTCCCGATCAAAGGGGACCTCTTGCTGAGGTCAGGGCAGAAGTCAAACTTTGGCATTTGCAGAGAGCAACATTTGCGGAGAACAACTCTGAGGGAGTTGTGACAGTTTCCAACATTTTGGCTAACGTACCAGGAGTGTACAGAGGTCAGGCTTTCTTCTTTGTAGATCTGTATCTATACTCTGCAAGGGCTAAGCAGCAGAAGCAGTCAGGTTTATTGAACTGAAGTAATGGTGAGATGGTAGTAGATGATGATACTGACATGAGTGCACAGAGAAGTTATATTATGAATGACTACCGTAACCCGTATCCCTACCACTTATTGGCCAGGACAGCAATACTGGTTATGTTGCCAGAGTAGGCAGCAATGTTGCTACTGTGTGTGTATTGAAATGAATAGAGGTGTATTGAAATAAATAGTGCAAATACCCAAGAGGCTGTGTTAGCATCAGCATGCTAATATAGTCATGTCATCATTACATCCTGTGTACCTAAGCTTTTAATTAATTTACTAAACAGCTGGAACAGGGTTGGTGAAAGGGATTTGGGATTTTAATTTGCTGCTGTAATGACAGGATCAAGGTGGTTTTGTAACGGCTGAGTCTTGTTTTCACATTTAGTATGTACTAAAGAGATTCATTTACTCGATGGAAGTCCAGTTTTCTTATTATAATTTACATGGTAATTACATAGTAGTTACATGCTTTGTTGTGTGGCATGGCACACGTAAATGTGGCTTCCATACTGTGCATTTCCTTTTCCATTCATTACTCTCCTTGCCAATAGAGGGCAGTGTTTGTGTGTGTGTGTGTGTGTGTGTGTGTGTGTGTGTGTGTGTGTGTGTGTGTGTGTGTGTGTGTGTGTGTGTGTGTGTGTGTGTGTGGAGAGAGAGAGAGAGAGAGAGGTGTGTAAGAGTAGACAATCCACTGCTTGACAGTGAGGTCGTTTGCTTAGGGCCTGATCTGTTGCTGTGACAGTTAACATACTAATTACAGGGAATCATAGACACTCTAGCAATGCCTCAGAGTAGAGTTCTCCTTCTCTGGCCCTGTGTTTCTGCTCACTCTGTACTTGTCAAGATAGCATGCAGGAACAAATTATGTACCCAGAAGGGAAATCCTGCAGATCTGCTAAATGTGCTAATTCGGTCACATTCTTCCTCTGTGATTATACATCAATGTGGAGAGGACGTTAGGCAAAAACTGCATCAATTCAAAAGAAAAGGAAAGAAAGCCCTCTCTCCTCTTTGATTTCTTATTGTGCCAAACCAATCCTGTCTGTTGCAGTGATATGGTCTCCCGTTATTCTTTGCTCTGCTAATTAGTCTTCTTGCTACTTGCTTTCAAGACATGGATAACTACCACTCTGAATGCTGCATAATTTATTGTTGTTGGCCGGTGTTAAGACATTTAAGGACAGGTTGTCTTCACCTTCTGCTTTCTTTTAAAGTAGGAGTAAATTTGAACCTGTATGTGATTTATAAAGTGTTTTCACTCAACTTAATTGCTGTATGTTGGTACTAAGGAGTTGACCTGATCTTTTCAGTTCTCTTATGAAATGCCAACTCTTGGGTTGATCTGTACAAGACATGTCAAATCATGGCTAGAAAATAAAATATTTGTTTTAATCCTATCAAAATAAAGGCTTGAAAGAATGAGCCTGAAGTGTGGTGGTTGAACAACCAGATTAGTATATATGAAACAGTTGTGATTTATGTCTGATGTTATGCCAAACAGGCCACCATAGAATTAGGATCCAAGCATTATAAGATTCAAATTCGGGAGGTGCTCCTTGATGTGCAGAGCTTCCTTGGCAAAAGTAACTGCAGCCACCACATGGCTAGGACTGAGCTGGCACCAGTGCTCCCTTTGTTCTGCGTTTCCTGCCATCTGATATTAAGGATTATAGAAAGCCTTGTCCACTCATGTGCCCAGGGTTTCATAGGACCAAATGCTGACAAACAGTTATGTCAGTCTTTGAGGTGGGTAAAGATCGGTCATCCAAAGCTTGTCTGGGCCCTGTGCGGATGTCTCCTGTCTCTGACAAAAGGTAGGGGAAGATGGAGGAAGTGATTGACTACACAGAGAAGTTTTGGCCCGTAGTCCTCTTTTGAACCCATTAATGCAGGGGCAGTATACTGCTTTCATCCAGAGTTGGAACTGCCATGGCCGCAGGAGTTAGCGGTGTGGGTGGGTGGGTGTGTGTGTGTGTGTGTGTGTGTGTGTGTGTGTGTGTGTGTGTGTGTGTGTGTGTGAAGAGGGGGCATAGCGACACAGCGAATTTGCATCACATTTGTTGGCCGTGTTGCAGTCGTTCAGCTAGGAGCGGTAAAGGACACGAGTAAGAAAATCTTAGTCGAGTCATGAATATGAGTTTGTGATGTCCTACCAATGTCAGGCTGTTGCTCCGAGCAGCAATATGCAAAACCACTCTCCAACTTCATTCCACTTATTGCTGATATGATCTGTGGCATAGCCAGGGGAGACAGGGAATCGTTACTGTACAGACAGTGGTTATTAAATTGAAGAAAATGTCCTGAGCCAGTTTAAATAATAAGCTGATAGCCATATGGTTTGGCCGCCACCTCTAAAGGACCTAATACAGGCATATCAAGAGTTAAGAATCAGACTGTATACTCAGCCGTCTCGTGCAGATGGTTTAAACTTTTTGTCTTCATATGACATTGAATATTCTGAACATAACGCAGGCCTGCAAGCACAGCAGGTGGTTGGCCCTTTGATCTCCACTTTTAGATGCTGATGGAATTTAAATCACTGGGTGACATCGAGCTCATGAAATCATAACATGAATAGCAAGTTTCAACTTTGATCCTGTTGTCTTTTTGTATTAAGTTCATGAGAGAGTATGATGTATTGGAAAACAGATAATGAGCAAACAATACTTAGCTGTCCCCGTATGGTTGTGTCATGAGTGTTCATGTCCACTAATAGTGTGTGTATAAGGGCTTATGTAGCATACTGTAAACTTTATAAACACTCAGTTATCAGCTGTATGATCATTTTGGAGGCTGCACTTTGTGATGCTGTATTGCATTACACAATATGTGTTCCTGCTAGCCTACCCAAACAGCACAACATACTGCACCCTCCAAAATGAATGGCAGAACCACCACCTATCTAAAACAGTTTCCTCATGAACTGAATGAAGGTACAGTAGGACTGCAAGACTGTTGTATTAGATTGCATTAACATCAGTTTTAGCTACGTGTACCTACTAAACTGGCGACTGAGTGTAGATATTTTGAGTGCCATGTTACTCATTCTGCATGCTAAAATCTGTATAATGCCTATAATGGGTTCTGATCCCGATCTAGTTTTAGAATAAAAGGTAAACAGAATTTTCATACTTTTTAGGGTAAAAGAAAACACTGTATAGGTCAAGTAAATATGCACCATGTATTTGATTCCTAATTTTTCAAAGTGTAAATCGTCTATGTTGTATATTACCCTCAGAAATTCCAAAACTGGAACTGTTTTTGATACCTTTATGCAACGCTACCACCACCTGTCAGTGACATCCATGCAAAATAACATTGACATAAGTGTCTGAAAACTATAGAGTAGTTTTTCCCAACAGGGCCGTAACCAGCTTTTTTAAAATAACTTGATGTGAGAGTTCTATCGTCTGATTTTAAGATTGGGGTCACCTCTGCACCTTTTCAGGATGAGGGAAAATAGGACTTTGTTGTTGACAAGTTTATCAGATAAGTTAAAGGCTTACATAGTATTTATAATTTCTTAAAAAACATGCATCAAAATCAAAAACATCCTTAGACATGGATCCTTTCAAGCAATCAAGTGTTTTCATTACTGTATATTCTTTTATTGTGAAAACGGAAGTCATTATTTGCCGATTCGAGTGCTCTTGGTCTTAGACAAAGATTCATACCCAGACACTTTACTGAGTCTACAAACAATGAATTAATGATTGTAGCTGTTATTCCTTTATCTTTTATCACTTTTGATTGTTCGTTTATTACCCAATTTTTAACTGATTTACGCTCCTTTGTAATTTTATTAATATTTTTCCAAATTAATTTACTATTTCCCTTAGAGTCATTGATTAATTTAATAAAGTAATCAGCTTTAGCCTGACTTAGTTCTTTTATTGCTTTATTTTGCAATTTTGGAATTTTTTCCTGTCATGTGATAGTCCAGATTTAAGATTGTCATAGGTGGCTGAGTGCAAACTTATTGTAGGTGTGGACCCAAATGCAGACAATACGTGAGGAGGAGGTTGCAGTTCACACAAAAACTAAACAAAACAGGCTTTCATGGAAGCACTAGGAAAAGTCCAAAACTGAAGTAAATCCGAAAACCAAAAAATAATCCAGAGCACGGTCAGAGTAATCCAAAGTACAGCAGCAGGACAGTCAACACTCAACATTGACGAGGATGTAACAAAGACTGAACAGAACAAGCAAACATTTAAAAACTAGGTATTGAGCAGGGCGGGACCAAGACCAGGTGGAGGCAATCAGACACAGACACACAGGCAGGCAGAGTGATCACAGGGGGAGCAGACAAAACCAGACCAAAATGCATAAACACAACTGAACATCAAAAGGCAAACTAAACACAACAGGAAACAAGCACGCAAGACTCAACACTGTCAAATAATCAATCACCAAACAGAGAACACAAACCAACACTTAGCAGAAAGAAAACTAAATAATATAAATAAACTACAACCTAACAAGGAATAGACTAAGACTAGGATAAAACTTAACACAAAGCAAGGCCAAAATAACAACATACACAGAAGTACACAGACCAGGGCCCTGTTTCAGAAAGCAGGCTTAACAAACTCTGAGCTTATCCCTGAGCTCTGAGTTGACTGAGCCTGAGGTGGGAAACGGAATTTTCGGTTCCAGAACAGCTGATCAGAATAAGTTCAATCAACTCTGAGTATGTTGAGCCCGACGGAAGCGCATCCGTGAGGATGAGAAAAAGACATCATCAATGGAGCTCTGATTCTACGATTCACCACGGAAATGGGTAAATAAAGGCAGAGCCTCCATTTTAATCGGGTGGATATAAATATGAATGCGTGCCAATGTGGACCATGATAGGCTCTAAAACGCAGGAGTGGAAGAACAATCAATGTGTAAACATTATTAGGCTACTATAAAGCGTTGCTCATTCATCATTTACCAGACTGGAATTTCCTTAATGAATGATAAAGTGCTACAGCACTATCCATTCGATTTTAAATAGGAAGGCTATATTTATTAGGCTGTAACCCGATGGGACAAAATGCCGGTGGTAATAGGCCAACTGAAGATGAAAATAGGTTGGCTATAGATCAAATATAAGACACAGTTTACTCGTGAACCTGTGATCGTAAAGTCACAGTCACACCCAGCAGGTTAGCCTTTTAATTATTGTTTTGCAGTGGAAAATGTGTCTATAGGTTAAAGTTTTAGACGTCTATTTTACATAAAATCTTGCTCATTTCGTATTTGATTAATGCTGTCAAAACAAATTCAGACTATCAGCAGGTAATAATGAAAAACTTACTTTTAAACCTTTATTTAGGCTTATTTGTTTCAGCTGCACCACAGACATCCTCACTCAGAAATAGTCACATTATCTCCAGTTGATAACTACGATAGGAATGTTCCAATCAGTGCGACTAGCCTACAATTTGAAAGATTAATGTTCATTGATCAGTTTTCTAGGTTACAGATTAGTTTAAACAGTGATTACTGCAGTAATGTAGCCCACAGTAGTGTTGTCAGTGCAACGGTCACAGTGTTATACCTAAAGACGGACATAGATTTTATTCTGTGCTGAAGATAAATCCATGATGTGCGGAGATCTGTCCTTACATCGATGACAGATTGATCATAAATTGGTCATGTTCAAGATCATGTTTGGGTAAAAAATTAGCCTATCTAACTCCAGAGGATGTTAGGTTCACAGCATCAGTTGCCAGAGTTACTGATCTAGGGATTATCTGATCTCGCTTTCTGAAACAGAAAACCCAGAGTTTCCCTCATCTCAGGCTTAACATACTCTGAATTTTCTCTAATCCCGCTTTCTGAAACGAGGCCCAGGAGTAACACTAGGACATGAACTATGGCACAGGACTAAGAGCTAAGACACAGAACTAAAAAAGGGAATGAGACGGTACTGGCAAAAGTAAACTAAGCTGAACATACCAAATGAACATAAGAACAATCAAGGTTGAACAGTGGAAACACAATACACAAAACCAAAATCCATGAAAACAGATAAAAACAGGAACAAACATTTACACAAAACCACACTCCTAACAAAGTTAATTTGCCTTCAGTGCCAAGTCTCTTTGCTTTATTAGTTTTCAGAGATGCTCATTTCACCTATGGCAGATTATATTTATTTTGTGAGTGTAAGACCTTTTTGCAAAACTCATTTTTAGTCTCACTAACTCTGACCATCACAATAGTTGATGCCTGTTCTATTTCAGACTGCAGAACATCATTCCAGTCCAAGTGCTTTGATTTATCCTGAAATGGACCGACTAAGGTTTTGGGTATAACATTAAAATAACTTTTGCCCTCTTGTCTATATAAGAATCGTTGTTTTATCAATTTTCTTACGATTAAGGTCAGATTATGATCTGACATGCCAGTTATCAAATTAAAATATTTTGTTATTCTCTCAGGCTAATTACTAAGAATAAGATATATCTGTGTTTGTGATGATTGAGTAACCCTAGTTGGGCATTGATTCATTTAAGTGACATTATACTGATCTGATATACTTTTTAGTTTTTTCCTGCTTGCTTTCTCAGCCCAGTTTATGTTAAAGTCACCTAATACACTTCAATTTCCTTTCCTTTAATAAGGATTTTAATTTGCCATAAAAAATATTGGTAGAATTTGGGGTCGGTATATGCCTGTAACAGTAAAGGACATATGAGGGGACAATACAGTAGAGGCAGTAACGAGAAGAGAACTCCTGATCTGCCTAATTTTCTGTCTTTCCTAAAAACTTGAAACCCAGGTATAGCAAAAGCAGTCCTTGGTGATGATTCAGTTAACCAGGACTCACTGACACTGAAATAAAAAGAAGGTCTAAATTGGAGTCTATCGGCTAACCTTCGAGTTGCTCAGTTTTTGACACAATGCTTCTGATATTCAAATGTCCGCCAAGCAGTCCTTTGGGTTTGAGTCGTTTGTCCCACAAGACTTTAGCCTGATTTACTGGTTGAATGAGTTAAATCTTCCTTTTAACCACCATTCTATTTAAATGGTCTTTATATGTACAGTCACTCGGATTAAATATTGCATTTTGAAGTTTGAACTTACAACTTACTTCCTTGATGTAATTTAGCAAAACGGTTGCAAACTATATCCAACAACAGCGGCTTTCCTTCGATGTTACAAACTGGCCCAGGATTAGAATGGACATCACCTGCCAGTAGATGCAAACAAAAACGTTCTTATTTAAAGAGGTGGTATTATGCTTTTTAGCTTTTTCCCTCTCCTTTATTGAGTTATATATCTTTTTTGTGCATGTAATATGTTTGCAAAGTGAAAAAGTCCACCCCAAAGGGAGTTCCCATCTCCCACAGAAAACTGCTCTGAATGCCTGAAAACAGCTTGCTTGTAGTCCAGCCATTTCCCTTTGATCCCTGTGATGACACAGCAAAATGCACGTCATAACGCTCACCAAGCGGCTAGTCTGACATGCCCTCAAAAAGAATGGTAGAAAAACACTCAGCTGTATATGTTCCCCTTACCAGCTAAGCAGCTAAGGGAACATGTACAGCTGAAGTGAAGCCGTGTTTACCGGCTTCTCAGGGCCCGTCCTACTCTGCTTCTGATTGGCCTGTAGTAACTAGGAACTGCACATGTGCAACTCCCAACAATGATCATGTAGAGGCAAGATGCATCACTCCATACCTAAAACCAATTCAACACATGGTGAAAAGAGGATCTGCAGCAATGTGCAGTATGAAAAAAATATGGTGTTTTTTTTGTTCTGGTACAACCCCTTAATAAGATTATGAACCTGAAAATGAGCATAATACCACCTCTTTAAATAGGTCTTGTACTTGTATTTGACTTTAGCTGCGCAGACTCCTGCAGCACCTGCCTTGCTGCCCATCCGCGACTCCATGTTGAGTTGAACAAGTCAACGTCAGCGGGTCTCATGCAGAGGGATGGATAACCTTGCTTGTAACAAGTGGTTATTTGAGTTACTGTTGCCTTTCTGTCATCTTGAACCAGTCTGCCCATTCTCCTCTCACCTCTGACATCATCAAGGCATTTTTGTCCACACAACTGCCGCTGACTGGATAATTTCTCTTTTCAGACCATTCTCTGTAAACCTTAGAGATGGCTGTGTGTAAAAATCCCAGTAGATCAGCAATTTCTGAAATACTCAGACCAGCACGTCTGGCACCAACAACCATGCCACGTTCAAAGTCACGTAAATCTCCTTTCTTCTCCTGTCTGACGCTCGGTTTGAACTTCAGAAAGTTGTCTTGACCACATCTACATGCCTAAATGCATTAAATTGCTGCAATGTGTTTGGCTGATTAGCTATCTGTGTTAACAAGCAATTGAACCGGTGTAAAGTGGCCGGTGTATACATAAAGCTATATAAGGCTATATACAGACAAAATCCCTGAAAAAAAATATAAACATGCAAGATAAAAATAAATAAATAATCAGGTAGCTTTGCTTTATGGAGCCAGGAACACTGCTTACCTAATGAACAGTACAATATTAACCAATATTTTTATTTATTTTTACTCTTGGGTATGGGGTAGACAGGCAGGAACGAAAAAAAATGGTGTGTTCAATACTAGGGAAGAAAGATGGGATGGAAAATTTCTGATTTCAAAAATTACACTTTGAAATTGCATAAAATTATTGAAAAGATACATAGACCTAATATGTCTTTAAATTAAATATATACCTAAACATAATATGTCCTTTAAAAAAAAAAAACAACGCATGAGGTATCACTGAAATTGGAAATCACTGGCACCATTTCCTTTCTGCAACGATTCTGATCAGTGACCCAGAAGAAACCGATTTCTCTCTCATCCATGCACATATTTATTTTGGACATAGGCTATAGGTTGATCCAATCCTTCATCATCACCTCACACACACTTTGAAGTAGGCAATAACAGACAGAGTGACTGTAGCAAAGTGTATCCTGTATTCAAACACAGTGTTGACTGACCTTGTGGCAAGTGTATGCAGGTTAAAACCCCCCTTGCACTGGGTGAATAGAACGACAGGACCGTACTGTATGTCTCAGGACTCATTACATATATGTCACGTAATGCAACCAAGTAATGCCAACCTTTGTTCACAACCAACCACAGTAGTAGACCATGCAAGTAGTAGCAAACAAAAGGATAGACCAGATGTTTTCAAGTCCTGAATATAGTTCCAATTTTCTTTTTAAATAGATTTTTTGGATAAATGTTTTATTCTTTTTTTTAGGAAATAATTACCTCAGTGATCTCATAGTTTGGTAAGGCCATGGTTCCAAACCTTTTTGCCATGTGACCCCTTAAAAAAACAGTTTGACCCTTTTGTATGTAATATGCTATTTCATTCATTTTTTTGGTACTGTTGCTTTAAGAGAGCTCAATTACATTAGTGAAGTGGTTGAACTGGGGAATTGAGGGTAAAGGCTAGCTGTGGGGTCACACGGTTTTCATACTGTATCCTGTCATGTTTAGTTGTATATTATTCAGCAAAGAAAATTCTGTGGATTCAACCTGCTTGTGACATTTGGGGAATAAAAGTTGATGTGTTTTTCCAACTTTCCAACGGAAGTAGATTAGGATTATTGTAAAACTACATCGGTGGGACGCGTTACTACCAGCTAGGTCACATTTTTTGCACTAACAATATAAATTTCAGGTTTTTATTTTATTCTTTTGTTTCCTTAGAACATGTTAGAAATCAAAGACATACAGTAAAAGGTCATATCAAGGCCGAACATGGTTAACAAACTGCATGCTTTTATATTTTAGCAATCAAGATATGCCACTCTCCATCAGAGCTTGCCTTCTTGATAACCCAAGCAGCAACTTTGCAAAATCTTCCATGTTAGTAGCTTGTTTAGTGTGCATTACCTGTAGCATGGCTCTGGATGTAAGTAATTTCAGGTTGACTGGCAATTCACTCTGTGGCTGTCCTGCCTGTAGCCTTAGGCAGTGGGGTTGCAGTGGGGAGGGAGTGCCTTCACCAGTCAATTACCAGTTAATAAACAGTGGAAGTTTTCTATTAGTGCTTGTTAGTGCGTGTAAAAGATTGTTGGTATGTGGAATTGGTGGAAGGCACTGTGACTATGGAATTGGGAAAAAAATACAGCAATATTTTCTTTCCCTGGGTCTAATATACAGCACCAAGTTGTCTGTACGCATGCAGTTTATGGAGATAATATTTGTTATTTGATATTCAGCTGGCTGTACAGTGCAATATACTCGATAGTATTTGCAAACAATATTTTTTCCTTTTGAACAGTCCAGAAATGTGTGCTCAGGAGTTCTACTTAATGCAGTTTTTCATAAGTGACTATAGAGCACTCTTTCCAATAAAGAGAATCCATTACGTAAGCATGGTGTAGGCCAAACAATGCAATACTGGCTGCAGTGTGTCTTGTCATTGATAACATTATGGGCCCCTGGTGGATATGATGCACGAACCTTTTCTCAATAGCAGTTGTCACAAATCTGATGTGTGGTAAATCCCCCATATATCTGAGAGCAGATCTCACAGTGCTTACAGACGAATAGTGCTGTAAGGAAAAACAGTGCACCTGAGTAGCCTTGGGAAGTAAAACAACATTAATTGGATTTGGGGAAGTCATCCTTACCAAGGGGACACTGCGCTGACAGTCGACAGCCAAGAGCATGAATCATTAAAGCCCTACCCTGTCATATTAGACCACTACCAATAACCACCACTACTTACATTTGTTGACTTACCAAGAGCCAAGAGCTGAATCTGTGTGTAACTAGGCAAAGCATTTTCTCAGTAGATAAAAGACATTCACGATAAAAGGCATTCACAATAAATGATCCCATCCATTCTATCCTGCAGGAATGGTTATAATTACACACAATTTGCATTTATCTTCCAGAAAAGCAATGGATGCTCCTCTGTTAACCATTGCCACCTGGAACCAGCATATGGGCTGGCGCCCTCTTGGGGTAATGGGTGGGGCGGACTCTCTGTCGACCATTGGGTCATTGTTAACCAGCAGCTGGGAGGCCGCCCTCTCATCACATCAACAAATCTCGCTTTAATTAGCTCACCTGCCCGCTTCCTCCCTTTTTCTCTCCACACTCCCCGAAGTCCTCCCATCAAACCTCCCTCAGCCAGCTTACAGGCTCACCTTCCTCTTTCATCCTGCCTCCGCACCTGGGAATAGCTTCAGCCTGTCAACTTCACACCTACAGCTATGCACACACACACACACACACACACACACACACACACACACACACACACACACACACACACACACACACACACACACACACACACACACAGACTGTGCTATAAACAAGACTGACAATTGACTTTGAGAACTCTTGGATCTCATTGATTTTTAAATGGTGCCTTACTGATGCCTTATTAGCATTGGGATCACCACTGATATGGTCATTGCTGAAGACCCACATGTCCTTTGAGCCAATCGATATAATTTGCACATTCACAGGTGGAAATGATCTCACAGGCTTTGTTTTTGTGCTCTTTCCATTGGCTGTTTAAAGAAGTTCAATACGCGGACCAACGTTTTACTGTATTGATCATAGTCACTGTCTGCACATAATGGGAACACAATCTATCCTTGCCTTGATATCCTTATGTGCTTCAAACCACTCTCATACAAAATGTTGCTTTATGTAACAGTCATGGAGTTTCATTCAAAATTGAAAATGTCTCATGGTAATTAAAACGTAATAATAATAATAATAATAAATTACTTTTACAATATTCCAAAATGAGATTTCTTCTTTATATCAATAATTTTACAAGAGTAGGCGTCAAATTTTTCAAATGATTGATCTCATTAAGGAACAAGCTTTTTAATTTACACAACGGCAATTTATCTCAATAACCCCAGTGCACATTCCTGCCTTTGAATACCTTAGGAAGCTGTGATGGGACTGTTCTGATAGAGTGGATAGATCCCACTAGTATTGCCAGACTGACTCTGGAGAGTGCTAACATACAAAGCAATCTAGGCCTATGGTGCTTGCTAGTCTCAGGTGACTGATAAAATCCAACCACCACTGAACTACCAGCACCGTCCGTGATAGTACTCTGGTCCCTCTGGTCCACCGCCACACTCTGTCTCTCTCACAACCACAGCTGCTTCCATATGGACACCTATTATAGCTGCCGCTTAATTACCTATCAAAAAACATTTCATTGCGCTTGACAGAGGGCTAGCAGACAGGAAGAGGGAGAAAAAAGATGGAGGAAAAGCAGGTTTGAAAAAAGAGTGAAAGATGGGAAAGAGAAATGGGAAAGGGAGACTGAGAGATTGATAGAGAAGACGAGCCATGCATCTGTGTAGTGAATTTGAATAGAGGGAGGGAAACACAGGGGGAGTGGAGGAATAGTCTTGCAGTGCAGATGGGGAAAGCAGTGATCTGGCCAGTATCCTATTTTTTTGTTTAGTGTTTACAAACACACAACAAGAGAGAAAGGGGGGCGGATCCTGTCCAGGGGAGGCTCTAAATCACCGGTGATTGATGCTTGCCGCCATGGAGGACGACAGTGCTCATTGTTGACCCTCTCTTTAGTCCCTCCTCCCCTTCTCAGACCCACCAACTCACCTGCTCCCCACCACCCCAACAACACACTATTAGCTGTTCCGTCTGTCAGAAGGCCCACCCTTAGCGGTCGTACACCAAAATAATAATCATTTCTTACTAGACGGACTGCTGGTTACAAGAGCAGCTTTCACCACAGGGGTTTTGATGCATCAGCCACAGGCTGTACGCTGTAAATGTCAACCTCCATCACTCTGTTTCAGGCAAACAAATGTGCTTTATGCCTAAAGAATACAGATTTCTTTTTCCTTTTTAGTAAAATCATGGCTCCTTTTATTGACAATAAATAGTCAGACATCTGCATTGGTTCAGGATTTCAGTCTTCCGGTATCTTGAGAGCCGACAGCATGGTTACTAAAAGAACAAGAACTACATGTTACACCAAAACTAGGTACAAAAACAAATCAAATGATACAAAAATAAGAATTGTGTAAAAAAAGCTAAAACTAGGCCAAAACTCTAATGTTTGAATCCAATAATAGCTGAAACATCAAACAGTTTTTTTTAATGTTGGCCTTTTGATTTTGGCATTGGTAGTAGAAAGCAATTTAAAATTGAACACCTGCAGGTTATACATTAATATGAACATTGTGGTGTGAGTCTGTTGTTTGTTTATATCATTGTTTTTAGCGCTCGACAAATAAAACTGCTATTTATGATACAGCATTTTCAGACTGTCAAAACAGGAGTTTATTGTGAGAGAGGAAGAGTCCACAGTTATTTTGGTTATTCTGTGAAAATATGTGAACATGTAAAAAAAAAAGATTTAAAAAGATGTGATGTGTGAGCTGCTAATGCTTCCAATGAGTGTTTCCATACACTTACATTCACAGCTTATAATGTGGGTAGAATGCCATCAACCCCCATGTAAAATGACGAAGTTCTAGATGTAGGTGCCAGAGTTGAGGCGTTTTGATTTCACATGCATCCTTGTGAAAGGTGACCAACCAGTGTCAGTTTAGTGGTTTATTGCGACTACATCAAAAGAATTATTAATACATGGTTGCAGTATTGAACCATGAGACTTATTAAATCAATATTTATATTTTTTCTTATAGCTTGAAGCTGCCCTCCACAATCCTGTTCACTGTGCATTGTTGGGCTTCTCTGCAGCGAGCACCTCCTTACCTCAAGGCTACCTCTGGGTAAGTAATGTGGTGCTTACACACACACACGCACGCACGCATGCATACACATTCACATAGCTAAATGCCAAATAACTACTGACAAGTCAAAATAATGCATATTTTAATGCTGCTGATAATTTTAGCTTTTAATACAACTGCCATGACCATTTAAATGCCTTTCCTTCATTCTGCTCTCATTCATTAAAAAATTGGAATTAAAATGTATCTCAAGGCTGGTAGATGCTACATTTTGCTCTGTAAAATATCACCAGGAAACTATAAATGAATACAGTATAAAGGCTAGTTGTATGTAACTTCTGCAGAGTGTTTTATGATGAGTGGGGCAAATTGTTCTGCCAGGCTATCACATCACAATTCCTGGACCTGGAATTTAGATGGATCTAGAAAGAGGGGGGAATTCAGAGAAAGAAATGATGCAAAGACTATGCTATTAATCTCCTTTTTGGAGATGGTTAATTTATCAGGCAATTCTCTCTCCTAACCTAAAAGGTGGCTAAATCAAGTGTGGGCCCTCCAAGACACACTATATGGCTCAGTGTCTCAGACTTAATTGCTTGTGTGGCACTAAGACTGGCTGCTCATTCAGACAGGGAAAAGGCGATATGGTGGAGCTGGCATTTAGGGCACTGTGATATCACTCTTTGAAGGGGCACAGGCCGCTTTGACTTTCAGTTTCTCTTGGTCTCAAGACCAAGTCAATTCTCACATCATTCAAGACATATAAGTCACACTTCTGTCAGAGCAAGTCTCAAGTCAAGTCTCACAGTCCTTGAAGGCAAGTTCAAATCACGTAATAAGTCTTCAACGTAAATTGCAAGACAAGATCCAAGTTTTTCCGGTCTCTGAATGCTGACCATTGAAATGACATATGATTTGATTGGAAAGACTCATGCAAAGGATTTTCCATGAACATCATGTACATCAGTGGACCAGAAGTGGTAGGCTTTGTGTGAAGTATTGGAGCATGTTCGGCCTACTTCCTTTAATAAATGTTTTCTTGTCAGAAGTACACTACTTGTGTACTGAGTAGCTGTTTGTCTTTCAAACAGCTTCAGTAAAACTATGAGCAGGACTGCTCAAAGTTCAGAGTGATGAAGAGCTCACTCCTAATGAGCTTCACGGAGCACCTGTTCTTGCTGTCACTATGTTGGTAATTCTGGAAAATATCCTTTCCACGTAACCAATGGATGCTGCTATGCTTATGATGTGGCTGTTGATGGACAGGATGAGAAATTGCAAATGAACTTAAGTAATTGTAAAGGGTGGTGTGAACACAGACATCTACAGACATTTCTAAATTAAATTTTTCACCATTTTAATGATTGGTCAGAAAATATACTTTTTTGTATTTATTTTTTTTGTTTTTATTTAGCCTATTGTTAATTATATAGTATTGAAGGATGCAGTTCTATAGATAGCATAACACATAGTTGTTTATATTCTTCACATAGGCACTATAATTTGATAATTAAATGTGTATTAAATATGCTGTATCTCTCTCTCATCTCTTATTAAATTAATGCTTATGTGTCTGACAAACCACATTCCGTACTGATTCAAAACGGGACTCGCTATTCAGTTCTCAAATACGGGACTATTCCGTATGTTAAGGGACGGGTGGCAACCCTATTAGGTCAAAAGTTGATACTTTAATGTTTCCGATTTCAATGTCAAATCTTCAAGGAATCACCTATAAAGATTTTAAGAAGCTTGGCTCCAAAAGAAGAATTATAATTTGGATCTAAATCTTAGGGAAAGAAACTTTGTTTGCTGAGATGGAGCGTTGCTCAGTAAACAATAAAAATGCACTTCTTGATTCAATAATAATTGCACTTTTGTAGTTACATACTACTAAGTCACATTTGATGTTGTGAATAACCTGCGGTACACATGCTGCATGTCAATAACTTGAAAATGTCTGCCCATAGAGGCCCAAGGACTGTATGGTGAATGATATCTGTAAGGAAGTCTTAAATGGCATCTGGCTGCGAGGTCTTTCACTTAAGTCAACATTTTCTGCAGACATTTTCATTAAGAATGGAAGAAAAATGTCAAGAATTAATTTACTTAGCAGGACATTCCTGCTAACTCACAATTCTGGAAACCAGAATGGCAAACATGTAAGCAGTTTCTTGAGTACTTAGCACATTTGACCTTCTTCCAGCTTAGTGGATGTTACATACTGTACAGTACAACATGTAACCAAAGCAAAAACAAACTGGTATCCAGTAAAAAAATTATAATGAAGGCCTGTGGATCCAGCAAGAATAATTAGTGGCTGAGTGTTCCCGCCCCCAGTTGGTTCTACCTCCCTGGCAGGCTTGTCAAATAAGGGATGACACTAATCATGTTAAAGTGAGATGGGCTGTGGGGATTTCTGTATGCTTTGATCAGAGTAATGACATTGTGTCTAATCAGCCTGATACCCCAGTGTTTCCCTGTTTGCCTTCACCTTCCTTGTCCTACTTTTCCCAACAACCTACTGCTAAACTGCCATTACGTCTCGCTTCTTATACACTTAATCAGGAAGTTAAACTTTGTAGCAAGTGTCAGTGATGGGGAACCCAAAATGCAGCCATTTCAGAGTACATCAACAACAAGTTGATGACCCTTGGTTTTGGCTTCTCAATGTGGTGAATACAGTTGAGCAGAGTGT
The DNA here is from genome assembly GCF_014851395.1 of Micropterus salmoides. Taxonomy (NCBI): domain Eukaryota; kingdom Metazoa; phylum Chordata; class Actinopteri; order Centrarchiformes; family Centrarchidae; genus Micropterus; species Micropterus salmoides. The sequence continues at coordinate 10,834,814 of NW_024043372.1, forward strand.
GCTATGATGACCATTCTCCCACGCAGAGTAGTCTAATTAATGCTGGCAGAGCATTTGCTGTTTGGAAAGTTATGGCTTCTCCCAAGCTGAGAAGAGGAATCTGTCCAGGGCATAACTCCAGATATCTATTTCTCTAAATAAGTAGTGATGACTTTGTCAGGACACAACATTTGCACTGGATATCGGTAAGGGAGAGAGAGGGGAAGGGGGGAGGGGTGTGATGGTGGTGTGGGTAAGGGTTTTGGAGGTACAGATGGACACGTGAATGTATAAATTGTGGGCGAGTCTGGGTGAGGGAGCCTTGCCCCTGGCTCTGGTTACACAGAGTCACTTGCAGCCGTGTTTTTTCTGGCTCCTCGCTGCAAGATAAGTCCTCCCTATCTTTTTTTTCACCCTGTGCAACAGACCATTATTTGTTCTGGCTCATTCTCAAGAGCCCACAGGATCGCTCCTGTCCAGATTCTGCACGCTGATACAAATCAAACAAATGATTGCATGCAAATAAGGGTGAGTGTGGAGGAGAAGAGCTAAAGACTATATTTAGCTCATGTCACATTCACGCGATGTGATTCATACAGGGAACAAATCGTCTGTTTCTAGCAGCAAGCAGCCTTGCTTCTTTTCCAAGAAGGACATTGTATTTTGTCTAGACAGC